>NC_056725.1:176233633-176563633 GCF_019279795.1 Protopterus annectens | reverse complement strand
ACTATATTTGCAAAACAGATACTTTATTACAACCCACTGCACCACTGACAGCTATTTCTCAGACTGCTTTCAATGTTTAAGTACATGATGCACGGTCTTCTGAAGCATAATGAACTTATAAAGCAGTTCTCATTACTGTACTGTGTACTGTGCTGCGCAACTACTTCTAAAGCAATAGGTAGTGGTAAAGCAGTTATCATTACTGTGCTGTGTACCGTGCTGCGCAACTACTTCTAAAGTAATAGGTAGTGGTAAAGCAGTTATCATTACTGTACTCTGTACTGTACTGAGCAATTATTTCTAAAGCACTAGGTTATAGTAAAGCAGTTCTTATTACTGTACTCTGTACTGTGCTGCACAATTGCTTCTAAAGCACTAGGTAATAATAAAGCAGTTATCATTACTGTACTCTGTACTCTGCTGCACAATTACTTCTAAAGCACTAGGTTATAGTAAAGCAGTTATCATTACTGTACTCTGTACTGTACTACGCAATTACTTCTAAAGCACTAGGTAATAGTAAAGCAGTTCTCATTAATGTACTCTGTATTGTGCTGAACAATTACTTCTAAGGCACTAGGTAGTAGTGAAGCAGTTCTCATTACTATGCTGCAAAGTTATGTCTAAAGCACTAGGTAATAGTAAAGCAGTACTTTGTATTGTGCTGCACAATTACTTCTAAAGCAATATGTAGTAATAAAGCAGTTCTCATTACTGTACTCTGTACTCTGCTGCACAATTACTTCTAAAACACTAGAGAATAGTAAAGCAGTTTTCATTACTGTACTCTGTACTGCCCTGCACAATTACTTCTAAAGCACTAGGTAATAGTAAAGCTATTCTCATTACTGTGCTGCACAATTACTTCTAAAGCACAAGGTAGCAGTAAAGCAGTTCTTATTACTGTACTCTGTACTGCACTTCACAATTACTTCTAAAACACTAGGTAATAGTAAAGCAGTTCTCACTACTGTACTAAGTACTGTGCTGCACATTTACTTCTAAAGCACTAGGTAGTAGTAAAGCAGTTCTCATTACTGTACTCTGTACAGTGCTGCACAATTACTTATAAAGCACTAGATAATAGTAAAGTAGTTCTCATTACTGTGCTGCGCAATTACTTCTAAAGCACTAGGTAGCAGTAAAGCAGTTCTCATTACTATACTCTGTACTGTGCTGCACAATTACTTCTAAAGCACTAGGTAATAGTAAAGTAGTTCTCATTACTGTACTCTGTACTGTACTGCACAATTACTTCTAAAGCAGTAGGTAATAGTAAAGCAGTTCTCATTAGTGTACTCTGTACTGTGCTGCACAATTATTCTAAAGCACTATGTAATACTAAAGCAGTTCTCACTACTGTACTCTGTACTGTGCTGCACAATTGCTTCTAATTCACTAGGTAGCAGTAAAGCAGTTCTCATTACTGTGCTGCGCAATTACTTCTAAAGCAATAGGTAATAGTAAAGCAGTTCTCATTACTGTACTCCGTACTGTGCTGCACAATTACTTCTAAAACACTATGTAATACTAAAGCAGTTCTCATTACTGTACTCTGTACTGTGTGTTGCACAATTACTTCTAAAGCACTAGGTAGCAGTAAAGCAGTTGCAATCACTGTGCTGTACAATTACTTCTGAAGCTTTTAGTACAAGTAAAGCAATTCTCCTTACTCTCCTTTGTACTATGCTGCTCAGTTACTTAGCTTACACACAGAAAGCAGGCCTTCTCAAAGGTATACAATTTTAGCAAATTTAACATCAATTTCAGCATCCTTCTACAGTAAAATAGATAATAATTCACTGCTTAACCCAAACTCCTTTGATTTTTTTGTTAAAACTACTTTAGTGCAGGGGTTTGCTGCTTCTCGCTGCCCAGTCTGGAATCAGCCTTCAGTCTATTCTCTTCATAAACCTCAGTTTAATTAGCTTTACCTGTTTTGGAATGCAGTTAAAAACCAGCCTGAGCCAAGAAGACATAGATTGATGTTAATTGCATATGCTGATTTTTTTGTGGTGGTGCTTAGTCCTAAAATGAAGTAATACTCCAAGTCCCATCATGCACTGCCTCAGATGGGTCTGTTGGGAGCATGTTGGCTTTGCTCCTACTTTAATCTCTTTTATAAAGGATATAATTGGAAGAATGTTCCTTCCAGCCTGACCTATAGAAGAGTGAGAAGGGATTTCATGATTTTTGGAAATTATTGTAACTGAGGTCATCTACAAAATTTTAAGACCACTAGTTTCTCTGTTTTTTATTTTTAAGTAGTACAGTGACAGACATCTAAGCCACGGTGGTGCAGCAGTAGCATTGTCGCCTCACAGCAAGAGGTTCTCCCGTTCGATTCTTGGCTGGAGCGCCTTCTGTGTGGAGTCTGCATGTCTCCCCACAGTCAAGTGGCATTCGAAAGACATGCGTGCATGGGCGTGCCTTCATTGAAGGTTGGGCATCGGGCGAGCACCTCAGCACCATAAAAATCTACTGCCAAACATTAGCGGACCGGAGTTCCGCTGTGGCGACCCCTAACCAGGAAAAGCCGAAAGAAGAACAACAAAGCAACAGTGACAGACATCTAAGAAATGTGGGAGACTGGATAAATATGAGAAAACTATTACCCATAAAAGTAATGGAAGAATGCTTTTTCTCCTCCAAAACAGAAACAGCATGGTATTAAAATATGAGATGTAGAACAGAGGAAGCAAAACAACCATGACTCTGTTGTAAGAACCTTGAGATATTAAATAAAAATGCGAACGGTAACACTTTTACGATATATATATATATATATATATATATATATATATATATATATATATATATATATATATATATATGTTATGAGCTGAAAAATGTTACAGAAATAGCTGTTGTGAAAAATATGATGTCTAACCACACCCATTTAAGGTGAACTATATATATCTATGTATATAAATGTTTGCCTAGCTACTTGTTTTGTCTAATTGTTAAAAGGAAACAAAAAAGAAAAAGAAGGGACTACATTATGCCCTCAGTAAAATAACTGCCACTTTTGGAATTCTTTCTCTAGCTTCCTGTTTGGAAGGAAATACAGGAGGAACTGGGAAGCTTAAGTAATAGAAAGAAAAGACTGCTTTAAACACAAAGGAAGAAGTAGTTTCAAAGGAACACATTTATAAAATAATGTGAATAGTACAGAAATCGTTCAAGCTGAGTTATTACCCTAGAAATAATGAAAATAGATTGAAAGAAAAGTACAGTCATAAAATCATATCTTAAGTAATGAATTACAAAGCACCTCTACGCATCAGCTTAGCTGTACTTTGTAACTGCAAGATAAAATGAGCAGATGAGATGAAAAGACAAAAACAAGTGAGCTTTAACAGAAAAATGCAAATGTCACCACTGAAAAGGGCAGCCAAGATACTGCTCTGCCTGCTGCCTAAAAAAAGAAAAATGATTAAACCCTTATGATGATATCAGACTGAAATATTGCAATTTAAATAAGGTACATTTTCCAGCAGATGCATTTATGGATTATTTTAGTGAAGATAGGAATTCATCTGCAAAGGCCTTGCAACGAAATGTTAAATTTTCAAGCTGTTAGACTAAAAGACTTCAAGTTTAAAAGAAAGACACTAGATATTTTTCTGATGAAATATGCAGCAATGGCTTTATAAGTATTTGTTTATGGAAAATTGGCTACAACACAAAGAATCAATGCTGTCCAGGTCAGGGAGTACCTATTAACACCAGATTTGCTTCTTACTTTTTGCCTTCATAGTTTCTCTTGAAATGAGAAGGACTAAAGGAAATACCTAAAAAACTGCTGACTTCAGTGTGATGGTCTGTAGCTAATAGTTTGGGATAAAAATGCAATCTGCACAGTATTGCTAACTGTAGCTGTGGTAGGATTTAATTATTTAATACATTAACCAGTAAAACTGCAAGGCTTACATGCCTGTTTTTAACAGTGATTCCAGGACATTGTGTGGCCACGTCATTTGTTCAAAAGCCACGCAATTTGTATGTGGAAACAAAGAGAATCAGACACAGAAATACATAATGAATCTCATCAAGGCCACATAGATTTTGTGTTAAAATGTAAGGGACAAAGAATGCAAACAATACAAAGAAATCAGCATTGGGTTTGTCACTATATTTGGTGGATCCACAAAAGCACAGCACCTGGGGCCTTGTACTTCTAAAACCTGTGTGCTCCACAAGCAAGAACAAACACATTAATCTAGCCTTTGACCATCATGTGTCTATAATCGTGAGGAAACCATTCTATATTGTGTGACTTATAAACAAAGGCATGGCATCTAGGTCCAAGGAGATCATTGTTCCACTGTATTCAGCATTCATCAGACCTATCATTGAGTACAATGCCCCTTTGTTATGTACATAATCAGCCATATCCATCATCCACAGATTTCTCACTAAAAGAATACAGGGTGTAAGTAACATATCTTTGGCATACAGCCTCAAAGCCCTAACCCTGTATTCTGTCTCCTACAGGCTGTTGAGGGGACATCAATAGCTGGCATACATGGCATTGTCAGACCCCACACTGCTGGACCTCCTGCATATCCACAAAACAAATAGCATCTCAATTACCCATTCTAAAGACATAAGCCTTACCTGTGCTATAAATAGCATCTACTGGAGAGGCAGGTATATATCCCAGAGACTACCCCTTAAGGGTAATATATCATTATTAACCATGGGATGGGTAAGTCTAATCTATAACCAAATTAGATAGGTCAATTCAAGCACAAAAAGAAAAACTGGCTAGGTTTAAAATGGCCCACAAGGGCAACTAGCCTAGTACTTACCCATGAACCTACTAACTATGAACATGTGAACTAAATATAGGTCAGTTTGGTAACCATAAAGCACAACTTAACAGAAGACTGTCGTAGCAGAGGATGGTACTCTGAAATGTGTTCAGTGAGCTACTGCAAAGTCTTTGGAATAACTAAAATAGCAATGTAGCAAACAGTATTAATGTGTGAAGGGAATAGTAATTTTAACAAGGCAGCTATTATCCAATGAACATTGCAATATGTGCTGGCTTTGCTTACATTATGTTTACTATGCACACATACACAAGTGGAAATTACAAAATGTTTTGCATGGTTATACTCCAAAGTTTTTGGAGTATTGAAAGGGACAATGTAACAAACAATGATCATGTATGATATATACATGAATTGTAACAGTGAAAAGGCAGATTTTTATCTAATGCACTAATGCAGTGTTAAATTAGCTTTGTTTACATTATGGGTATACATACACATGCATAAATACATGCTCACACACACAGACACACATAAACACACACACACACACACACACACACACACATATATGTATATGTATATATATATATATATATATATATATATGTGTGTATGTGTGTGTATTACTTTCAGGATGTAGTCGACATTTTTAACAATTGGATATGTGGCACTGGTGTAGAAGATAGCAAAAAGTAACATTAATGTAGTAAGATTATGTCAAAATGTGTACGGCTGAAGTTGGTAGATCGGTATGCCTTGTTCTGTGGGAATATTTAACGTGTCTGTGGAGCAGATGGAGTTGTAACAATGGTGTCCCAATGTGACCATGCAGGGTATATATTCTCTGGTGCTGTTGGTGTTGAGTACAGCACCGTGAAATCTCAGTATATGACTGACTTACTGACAGTGGACAATTACTGTTACACAAAAGAACAGCTGCATAAAGGATAGGTCTACTGGGCATGCAAAGGCAAGCTGCTTGATAAATGCTAGAGTAGAGCAATAACTATTGTCACTGCTACTGGCTATGAATTTTGAGGTCTGTGCTGTATTTACATGTTGCAGATCCTGTGGTGATAGTTCACTGTTGTGTGCTAGCAGATGTGAAATTGCTGGTGCTGGCTAAGAAGTCATTCATTTTCCCAACTTTAGTTGTAGAGAATAGCCTGTCAGAACTCAGCAGTGATGTTTATGCTAGCATGTCTTCTAGACAATTGTTAGTTTTGACTGTTAACTGTCATCAGAAATAAAATATGACAGGTGTTATGCATGTGTTACCACTTTAAAGGAGATGAATGTGTCTTTTGTGGACACGTGAGAGTCACCCTTCCTTGACAAAGAGATATGTTGATGCATCATGTAACTGTCGTGTGGTAATGCTTACCTCTGGTTTGAATTTGTGGATTTCTGCTCTGTCACTGTATGTCTGTTGGGTAGTATATATCTGTGTAAGGCTACTGTGTATAGGCAGTTGTACAGCTTTCATACCTTTCTTATGGGTACAGACAGCATAAAATATGGCCTCTTATGTGTTTGGAGTATTTGCCAGAATGTCCATTCAACAGAGGTTAAGGGGTGCTATTTCCATTACTTACAGAATATCTGGAGGAATTCAGTGCTTGGATTTGGCTTCATTATATGCTAGCAATTCATACTTTCAAATGTTTGTGAAACAAATGGTGCATTTGTGCTTTCTGCCTGTATAGGAGATACTACATTGTACACAAAGTTGGGGGAGTTGTTTACATATGAGTCTGCTTTGCTTTTAAATTACTATGAAGAGCATTATGTGCATGGCAAGTGCCACTGTGTCCTTACAAGATCAGATCCTATGTGCCATTTGGCTCCACTTTTTCCTCCACAATTGTGGAGTGTGTGCTCTGTCAATGAGAACCACTTGCCTAAAACACATAATATTGTGGTGGATTGGCACCAGAGGTTTAGGCACTTAGTCATCACATATTGATCTTTGACCATTATGTTGGCATTTTGCATAAGGAACACAGACCTGTGGGTGTTTGTTGCCTGTTAATCCTTAAATAAATACTGTTTCAAAGAAAGAGAAGGCTTGAAGTCTGCAGAAATGTCAGTAAGCCCTCGACAGACCATCCACATTGTGATGGTGAATACTGGGACGGTGCTAGATTTGAAAGCAGTATGGCTGGCCAACTGCCAAAGCTTAAGTCTGCTTTTATTCTGTCAGTAGAGCTATGGAGGGGAGCATAAGGCATAACCAATGTAAATTCTTTACCTAGCAGGTAGTACTATACAGACTCCAAGGCCTGACTTATGGATAGCATTCCCTCTTAGTGGTTGTGGATCTCCTCTCAGTTTGACTTAACTTTCTGCTTCAATAACAGTGTGATTGTTCATTATCATACCCTGGATAAACACTGCCCCTGCCCCCACCTCTGAAACATCTGTATTGACTGTAAAGAGCTTGGAAAAATCAGGGGGCAACAGGACTGGCTTGGTATAGAGGCTCCATTTCAGTCTCTTAAGTGTCTAATCAGCTTCTGGGGTCTACCTAACCTGTTCCTGCATTTTGCCTTTAGTGGGTCTATGGTTAATTGTCGAACAACATGTTCATCGAATGGCTGTTAGTCATGGCCATATCATTGTAATGATTTGCATCAAACGATGATAGATGGCCAACATAAAGGAAGTGCAAATAAATACTTACTAGTAACTGAGCCATAATGAAACCTGCACTTTCCCCACTGTAGTTTGATCTGTGAGTTGGTATTTATAATTGGGGAGCACAGCCCCCCCAAAGAGAAACATTATGTAAACACTGGACACTTGCTATGTGGGGAGCTATGCCCCCATGTCCCCCATATCCCCACTAATTATATATACCATTCCAAGATCACACTACAGTAGGGAAAGGGCAGGTTTTGTTATAGCTCAGTTACAGGTAAGTAAGTATTTGTTTACCCTTCCTTTATGTTGGCCAACTATAATTGTTCAATGAAAATCTTTACAAGGACATGGCTATTCGATTAAAGGAAGTTTTAATGAGTAGTATTCAACAAACAGACATTCAATAAATGTGTTGTTCAACGATTAGCCATAGACCCACCTTTAGTCATGTCAGTTAAGGGACATGCTATATTAGAGAACACTGGAATACATTTCTTGTAATGCCCTAAATGTCCTAGGAAATCCTGTATTTTTTTTGTCTGAGATACTGGTCAGTCTAGTATAGCTTCTAGTTTCACTCTGTAGACACAGTTAACCCTCCATGCTACAAGATAAGCCAAGCATATAACCTCAATCAGGCCAGTCTTGTAATTCAGAGAACTGACAATAAGCACAACCTTTCTCATTGAGTCCTACACTGCCTGACCTTTTGGGAGATGACAGTCCCAGTCCCTGAAGTAGATGACTATGTTGTCAAAGTAAGCTGCTACACAAGATTGATGGAACACCACAGGGACAAGGTGAAAACCAGTATAGTGGAAGAAACTATCTGCAGTGGAGAATGCAGTTTTCATCTTAGCCTGTTTGTGTAAGAAAGTCTGCCAATGTCCCTTAGTTATATCCCAAATGGTGAGGTTCCTTCTTTTGCCATACCGCACAACCTCCAGACAATAAACAAATGCCCTTGAAAAGTAGGTGCATGTGGCTAAAAGTCTGGACATCTAATAAGCATAAAATATGAATATCAAATAGCATATAACTTCCAGTAGGGATGTGGGATACTACTCAAAAGCATATGCTTTAAAAATAAGGGTGGTTTAATCTGGCAATTCAGAGAAGCTGTCTCTGCTCAAAAGAAATTCCTGCTTCTCTGCTCTTGTTTGGTGACCTCTGACCCTGCACTCACTGTATTTATTATTTGGCTTTTTCCAAGGCTTCAGAACATTGAGCTGATAAATTTGTTCAAGGCACCTTTTTCTCTCTGTCATACATTATAGTTTAATTTATTTATTTTTATTTAGCATTTATTTTTCTGGGAAAGTCTGACTTGGCATCGGAGACCCTTTCCAGCAGAGCCCTGGTGAGAAAAGCACCAACAATGAAATTATAAACAATCTGAAAAATAAGAAACAAGATATAGTAAGTATAACTTAACAATGTATATAGAGTTAACATACACAATGAGGTAAGAATGTAAATAAACAATTCTTAGAAACAGGTACAGAAAAAAACTACTGACTGGATAAGCATACAATGGAATTAATATTAATTTATTATATAAATTAATTTAATGTATAGATTATTATTGAGAAGGAAAATTTGTAGAGTTAAATTTACCTTAAAACTGTCAGTAAGTGAGTCTTAAGCTGGAAAATGAGGACTAGGAAAGTCTGGTGGCAGGGCGATTAGCAGTAGGAGAAGACTAACAGGGAAGGATAGATAAAATTAGTCATCAGAGAGGACTGAGGGAAAGAGAAAGGGTGGCAGAGGGAGGTGGAATGGATAGACATAACTGATGAGGAAAGTGGGAAGAGTATTTTCAGGATGTGTTGACAGAGGCTGTTGGAGTAAGGGAGTTAGGGAATAGCATTGATAGTCGATCAAGCTACAAGGATAGTAGTATTGATTGTGTGAAGTTCTAACCATTGTAGTTTAAGAGCAATTAAATGATGGTCTCTGTATAGCTGATTGGTAACAAACATGGTGGCTTTATTGTAGCACTGCTGGAGTTTGATGACTGACTAGAGTTTAGGATAGTAAACAGGGGAAAGCATAGAGTAAGGATGGAAATAGACATGCTCTTACAATATTTCCCCTGTCTGAAAGGTAGAGTTTCATTCTGTACAGACCACCTAATTTCTAGTGACTTCTCTGTGTTACTTGAAGGAGCTGTTGGTTGAATGTCAAGTGTTCATCTATTATGATGCCTAGTAGTTTGGTGTAAGATACTAATTCAACTTTGGCATTGTTTTTTGATGCTATTCAGTAAAGGGACTTTTGGAAGGAGAACTGTTTAGTGGTAGATAACATTAATTGTTTTTTTTTAGACTTTAGAGATTGGAGATCTCAAGCCAGTTTTCTGCAAATAGGGAGGATTGCTGAGTTAATTGTTGAAGACAGGATAATGGTTTGAAGGAGCAGATTATTGTGGAGTTATCTACATTTTGTATAACTGAAGCATGACTGGTGGCTGTGAGTGGTTCATTAATGAATAGGTTTAGCCCCTTTTTTTAATTTCTCCAAGTCTTTTGGGTTTCTAATACCATGACTGGAATGGACCCTATTCCTAAGTCAAAGTATGATTAAAGTTCATGAAATTACTATTGTTTCAATCTTTGATGTCAGCCAAAAGTGCTCTTTGCAGCATGTGCAATGTGACCAGTAATGGCTCCTTCTGCAATTCGTATGGATTTACATGTAATGGTAACATATCTAAATACGATTGTAGATTATTTTTTATAAGACCCATTGCACTACTACTTTTGAAACTGTCTGGGTATCTTTCTTCAACAATTAAAAGTAAGGTGTTAAAATAGATCCTGGGGGATATCTGCAGAGATGGGTAGGAAGGGGGATTCTTACTGCCATTTAACCCCTTGCTGTCAGTTAAATAGGGAGCTGTGGAACCAGTTAAGTGTGGGCTGGGTTAGACTTATTGAGGATAGTTTTTCCAATAGATTTTGGCATCAAAAGCTTTTGACAGGTCTAAAAACACAGGAGATCAAGTATCCTAAACTTCTATACTGATTGTTTCAGTGAATTTTAGTAGAGCAAAAGTGGTGCTATGGTTTGGGTAAAATCAGTGCTGAGGTGAGGAGACAATATTGTTACCATAGGTGTGTGTGTGTGTGTGTGTGTGTGTGTGTGTGTGTGTGTGTGTGTGTGTGTGTGTGTGTGTGTGTGTGTGTGTGTGTGTGCGTGCGTGTGCGTGTGTGTGTGTGTGTGTGTGTGTGTGTGTGTGTTATTAGCTATTTATGGATGCATTTCTCTGATTTTTGGATAGTGATGAAAGTATTGCTACTGGTCTATAGCTAGCTAGTTCAGTGTATGGGCCACCTTTGTGTAGGGGTATGACAAAGCATTTTTTCTGCAGTTAATGAAGATTGCGATAGGACAGACAATGAATATGGCTGCATTTTTAAGATATCTTGTGGCTCTATCATCTGAGGCTATGATGGTAGGTTATAATTTGTTTAAATGTTTTTAATGACAGAGGTTAGTACTGGTTTGAGAGTAAAGGAGAAATGGTGGATGTGGGTTTGAGAGGTAGGGTGGAGTGGGTTGTTTTGGGGGTGTTTTAGAAATTAAGCATATCACTGGATGAAATGTTCATTGAATGGAATGACTATGGTGTCATTCTTTTGGGAGGCAGTTGGGCTTGGCTGGGTAATTTTATCAAGGTTTAAAAGATTGTTTATTAAAGACAAGAAGGGTTTAGGGTTCTGCTTATTTATGTATTAAAGTATGGTGCAGCATGTTTTCTTGCCTTTTTGGTAAGATTTTAGGAGTCTGTAGTTTTGGAGCTTTAGGGGGGGTTTGTTGTGGACTCATATTTTCCAAGCCTTATCTCTTGTTTTCATGATCACCTTGCTGTTCTTACTTATCCATGTGGCTAGTCTGGCTTTTACTCTTTTTGATCAGATGGTGATATAGCTGTTTAAGATGCTTAAGAAGGTTTACTAACCTGTCAACAGCCTCATCTAGTGGAAGCTGTTTTAGTATGGTCCAGTTATAGGTGCTCAAGGTATTTTTGAAGGTTTTGATATAGAAGTTAGAAGAGATTTCTGACTTTTTTGTAGTGGTGTTTGTGAGGGTTATGCTTTCTGTGACTGATATATGTAGGAAGGTGGTTGCTTATTGACTGAGGTAAAGTAACACAGAAGGTTAGAGTCTGAGTGAGGATTTATGACCTAGTCTAATATAGATTTCCTTGATGTGGCTTTATTGAACCTAGCTAGGGAATCAGCTGTGTGAAATTGCACAGCTGTATGTTGATAGTTGGATTGTTTATGATTAAATTAACCCAATATATACTGATTGTCTCTAGTCATATGTGATGGGTGACCCAGTATAGTGTGTCTTCCAGTTTAGAGAATGTTATTACCTTGTGGCATATATAATCCAGTTATGCCTATTGATTTACACCGAGAGGAGATAATTATTTCTGTGTTACTGAAAGTAGGGGTTGTGAAATCAGATAGGAGTATCTCAAGGTGTTTTTATGTATTATTGCTACTCCACCTGCTTTTTATTTTTTCAATCTAACCTAAGTATTTTGAAACCTGGGGGCAGAAAATGTTTATTTTATCTACTTTTTGTGGCTATTAGGATATCAGAGGATTGTATAGTTATACAAGCATGTATTCTGGGAGATTGTTTTAGGCTATTGGCAGGTCAGATGGTAGTCAGATTAGGTAATTTGTTGCTATGATTAGGTGGGATTGAGGAGCCTGAATTTGGATGAATGTTGTCAAATGTTTTTATAGTGAAGGAAGCATGCAGGTGTCGGGTAGTAACTTGTATTTATGTTTTTGTTTTGACTGCATATTAGGATATGTGAGTTATTATGCATGTAGTTTTTTGAAGACGTTGAAATAAGAGGTGTTAGAAAGCTTGAATGAGATATGGAATATATGAGTATGAGTATAATGGGTGGAGATATTATTGCTAGAAGAGATTAAGAAGCTAGAGTAAAGGTTTGTGGTGTAGGATGTGATTAGTACGATTTGTTAAAATTGTGGGTTTAGACTTGGAATATAAGAGAGAGAGAAAGAGAGAGAGATAGTTATAATTTTAATAATGAGTGGAGTTCGTGAAGGCTTGATGGTTAGGTACACAAAAAAGTGTATGGATTGAGTGTTAGCTGGTGCTTTAGCACAAGGAAACAATTATTGGGTAGAGGTCTGAAAAGAAAGTAGTAATGGTCATGGGATTGAGTGAAGGAGGTATGGAAAGAGCTAAGATAAGTAAAAATGTAGATGATAGGGTGGGAATTGGGTGTAGGGTAGGGAGCATTATCATAAGGACCTTCACACTTGGCTAGGAATGTATTCACCCTTGTGGGAACCAGAATCAAGACTTGGTCTCCCACTTGGAATTCTCTGCTCCAGACATTTCTATTAGGTATCCCTCTGCTGAGTCACTTATGCCCTTTCAATGTGCAATCACACATTACGTATTTTCAGTTTCATCGTTGTGTATAAATTAGTATAGCACTCAACTACCTCCTTATGAATTTCCTCTTTGTCTCACATTTCTTTTTGTATATCTAACAGCGTTATAGGGTGCCTATTATACAATACTTCAAAGGGATTAAATCCTATAGAGGTTTGTGGTATCTGTCTTGTGGAGAACATCAAATAAAGCAACAATTGGTTTCATTTTTTTTATTCTTTCCAGACATCTTTTCGTCCCATAGACTTTAGGGTCCCGTTCTACCCCCCTTCTCCAAACTATCCATTTGGGGGTGCTAACTACCATTTCTCAGCTGTTCAATCTGAAAGCCCTAGCAAATATACAATACGATCTTTGACACAAATAGGGTGCCTTGGGCCATCATAATCTCCACTGGTGTACCTCCCTAAAGAGAATAATAGTAGCACTTATTTTGAAATGTGTTTTGCATTAGCCTTAGGAAATCTAGGTATAATCTACGATCATTAATATTTACAGCTCTCCACTGTTGGACATGACCAGTGGATATACCATGTCCATTTCAATTCTTTCAAATAGCACTTCAGTTACTGGCATGAGACTTGAGAGATTTTTAGTTCAATATCTTGGGCTGTCTTCTGCCATTCTAACACAGCAGTTTTTGATCTTTTTTATTTTACGTACCCATCAAAAGTTAGCCAGGACCCTTGTTTTAGTCCTTTTTAAGTCTATGCAGCCCCTAATACATGGCTATAAGAAGGTTAATTTGTATCTCAAAGTATGGGTAGACTAGTGGACGCCCAACAGGAGAATCCTTCCCCACAACCCTGGATACATTGTTCACAGCATGACTTCAAGTGTAATTTTCCCACTGGACCTGATGGGAACTTTAGACAGATTGGGGGCTCTTTCACTGGTTACATTCTGAAAGGTGGATGGCTCTGTGTCCTCACTTATTAAAGCAGTCATGGATGTGTCCATATCCCTCACCTCTCCATGGAATGCTAATTTGCTACAGTGCTTGAAAGTGCCCTCCTTGTCTTCCCCTTGAATCAAATTCTCCTTCACTCTTTGAAGGGTTGTCCTTTCCCTCACACCTTCTTATAACCTTACCCCCACTTGCAGTTTATGAGGTTAGTCTCCTTGTCTCTTCCTTGGTTACTTACCTTTCCCACCTTTACTGAGGTTCAATGATTTTGTGATCACCAATCATGAAATATATATTGCCAGTGCCTGCCAGCGAATTCATTATGCATTTGTTCCATTCCACTGTCCATCACTATGTCAGGTAAGCCTGGCACAGCATGGCTATGTCAGCTGTCAGACAGTTGTGTCCCACTGTACTAGCATTTCATTTTTTCAAGGTGCAGTATCATTGCAGGGATTACATGTTCATTGTGTATTCCTGTTGGTAAGCATGTTATAGGTGATATAATCCCAGACAGTGCCATGCGTCATTGCATTTGCCACATTGTATGTGATAGACTATTACTCCCAGATGGCTGTACATTTCATTTGTGTATTTATTTTATTTTTGTAGTGCTTCATTGTTAACTGTACATACATTAATTACTATTTATATACACTGCCACTGTCCACACACTGGTGACAGAACATATCACATCATATCCCACACAGTTATCTTGCAGTCTTGTTATTCATGGTCCAAATTCATTTATATTATCATTGGTCTGCTGACTTTTTTTTTCTTCCAGGACCTGTAGCAGAAAACTGTATTATATACCACTGAGCATTGCTGCTTTTGTCCCGTTCTCTTTATGTCACTCATTTTGTTATTTGTCCTTTGTTGCGTTGTCTCCTCTCCATTACCTGCCATTCGTTCTTCAGTTTCAGCTATGGAGCAGGATATGGAATGACAGAAACCACTGAGTCCTGCATAAAACTCAACAACACCTGCTAGACCCCCAGCCATCCTCTGCTGGTCACTGATACTGCTTCACATTTGGGGATGTAGGCTCATCACTAGGAAATGGCACTGGGGTCCTCTTATGTCATCCAGTGGACAATTCACAGGCTAGTGTGAACTGTTGTGAACTAGTAGTTTGACATCCAGCACCCTGGAGCACATCTTCTTGCAATCATCAGAGCCACTTAGCTGAACCAGCCTGATTACTGGGCCACCACTGTCTGGCCCTACCAATAATATGTCACACGGATAATTGATTTCTGGTTGGGATCCCCACTGTTACAACCTCCCTATCTGCCATGATGTTTTCCCCTTTCCTTATATGTTCCAAACCCTCCGCAGTTTGTTGTCCAATCCTCCCTATGACTATTTATACACCCTCTGTCTATTTGCATATCTCCTTTGTGGCCCTGCCCTTTGTATAAGCACATTCACTTCAGTCTTCATCTTTGTTATATGTTTGGGTGCCTGTCCATGCTAACTTCCCTATACCCATTTTCCCACCCACATCATCCCTCTGCTTCTCTCCCCTCTACATTTTTTCTCTAAATATAAAAAATGGTACTCACCCCCAATAAAATGACCCTACTTCCCTCACTCATACTGTTTTTCCATTCCCATGGCTCTTATGTGTGTTCCTCTACTTGTTTTTCACTTTCTGACTGTCCTATCACCATATTTAATTCTCACTTGTAATATATAATAAGCACTTTGCTCTGTAGCCCTTTTACAAAGAATCTGCTGTATCCATGAATCCTCAGAGTAGTGCTTTGATGTATATGTGGATGTCCATCACTTTGATTATGTTGCCTGCTTGCATATGGGCCCAGGTCACATGCCCTGCCATGGTACAATCCATATTGCTGCATGAGGACTGACACTTTCATAAGTGAATAGATTACTTATGCAGCACTAGCTCTGTCAGGACTGCACGGTGTTGTTACTCATACATATTTAATTCCCATTGGGTTGCAACTAGCAGTTTTGCTCAAGTTTCTTACTGCAGCACAGCCTCATTAATGTTTTTAATGAATCGTGGACAAATTCTCCATGATACTAAAGTATTTAATGATGTGCATTGTGACATCAGAGCTTCAGCCTTCCAGTAGCCAACATCTTTTTTTTTTTTTTTTTTTATCTTCACAATCCAGGAGCATGTCCTGTCATATTCGTCACTTTTAACAGTGATTTAGGAATAGGTTCTGATAGTAATAGGGACACTGAGGACCCCATCCATCCAGGATGTTCTGTTTGCAGTTTTAGAGATATTTTTGCATACCAAATTCATTACCAGGCAAAGAATTTTAACTTTTGCACAGTATTACTCTCAGAAATCACAGGCTGTTTATTGTTTACATTGCCCCTATCCACGTTTTATTTTGGACAGACTGTTAGGAAAAAATATGTATATTTGAATGCTTGAAAGACATTTGCAATAAATCTATTATGAGCCTAATAGTGGAGCATTTTATGTGAGACATGGGGAAATGCAAAACAAAGTTAAGAGTATTTTATTGCATACAAGGAAAATAGGGTACATCAGTTTCAAGGTATCACATACTTATTTTTCCAAAAAGAAGCTGAATATATACGTCAATATAAAACTTTGTAGTCTGGAGAATGAATTATGTATGAAGTACATAATAAAAATTATGCGTGGGAATTGAACTAGTGTTTTTTATTTAATCATCTATTATTAATTTATTTGCTAGTCTGTCAGTCCATTTGTTCATTTGTTTTCTGGATGAATGATGTATGATAGAAATGCATTTTCTAAATGAGAATAGTTATAAAGTAGATATATTCATATTTATTTGCTAGAGGTACAAAATTACTATGCAACATATTAATTATATAAAACATCACGTAGTCGCTTTTTATGTGATTCTATATTTATTTAGTCATTCATTTGTTGATTCATTAATGCAACACATGCATCTTTGGCCTAGAGGAAACATAAAAAGGCTGGGGAACACCACCTGAATTTTTAGACTCTTCAGTGCAAGGCTCAAAAGCTGTGAAATATAAGTGCAATCCTAGGAAGATAACAAAGGCAAACTTCTTTTTATTCAGATGAAATTTTATTTAATGGGGAAACCCCAAAGCACCCATCCAATGTAAGGGGCTGCATCTCACCTCCATTAACTATATATACTAACTTTGAGATCACTCTATTTTGTAGAAAAGGGAATACAGCAGTTTTGGAGTTAGTATATACTCTCCTGTAATCTCACTTTAATTCTCGTTGTTCCAAGGATCACACTTACAACCTTTGAACATACAGTGGGAACCCTTACTTTTGATATTGGGTTTCTAATTTCATACAGGTTATCCAGAGTTAGTCTATTCTGATAGTGTGTGCATTTAATTGCTATTTATTAATTATTTTTAGATTGTTATTTCTTATAGTTCTGTATAGACAGTGTTTGTGTACAATGTTTTAACCAAAAAAACATTCAAGATGAAGTGTTAATTTGTTGTTTCTTTTAGGCATTGTAATAAAAGTTATGTTTTATTAAATGTCTGCTCTCCTTGTGGATTTAGAACACTTTTATATGTTGCAGACAGATGCATGTTCACTGATGCACACATCGCCACCATGTAGTGCAGATATCTTACAATGCTGTCTTCAATACCCAATTCATTGTCATCCTGTTACCTATTGACTATGATGTTAATGTATAAGGTGCTGGTAATGACACTGTCACCATCAGATTTGTATGATATGCAGCATGGCCTGGCATAGTCAGTCTTATGTGAATAATTCCAACTACATCCTGGCAGCTTCATAAACCAGTTGCTTGTCCTGCCACAATCATCAGCCATCAGGTGTCATCTGATAACACTGCAATTTCCATTTATCAGATCTCCCTGCATTTGGATCAGTACTTCCATTATATTTGCCACACTATAGCCACTCTTACATTTAAATAACTCAAGTTACACCAAGCAAATAGCCGGCATTAAGCACCCCAATAACCACTGCTGCAGGGGACCCCTAACTAGCCTTAACTATGTCGGAGCCCTGAAAAAGCTGGTTTGGGAAAACGAAAAGAAGAAAAAAAGATTGTTCCTTTTCTGATTATGTACTTTATCTTAAACAGGGTAACTCTGAGTAGGATAAAGCCAGTAATCAGTGAAGAAGAAAGGCAATGTCAAAAACCAGTGAGTGACAGTGAGGTAAGCTCCAGAGATTGGCAGCCCAGGGCAATCCCAGCATTTACCTGGGATTTTAAGAGTGACAGATGCTCCTTTTCTTCAGGGATGGTTTTCTCTTTTGTAATGATTTGTAAATAGTGTCAGGCCACCAGATACTATAACTCTCAGCTTCTTTGCACAAGAAATTCTGTACAAAGTCAAAATAATGAGAGTAAAGGGTCAAAATCAGGAACCCTTGCTTATGTATTACTGTAATTCACTTTTAAAAATTAATAAAATAACATATTTTGTAGCAACATGCATTTTGTTTTCAATGAAACTTATGAAAACTCTAGATTCTGACATTACTGGCTGATTGTAATCCTGAGTGATTTACCATGAAATATGAAAATCTGTGAAGAAAATGGCAAAATATGAGGTAAAATCAGGGACATTCTGCAAAATCAGAGACAGTGACAGGTATGCATTCCTCATGAATGAGGTAAATAAAAGTGACTTCCTGCTAGTGTTCTTTGATGACTGTTAATCAGCATTCAATGATGCAGAGTGACAGGAGTATCACCAGTGTGGTACATTTGATGAAATCTGTGTAGAATTAGCATTGATATGGCTTATCTAGTGTAAGATTAACAGAGGTAAATGCTGGCAGTAATTTCTTTCACTTTCTTTCACAAACAGCACTGTCATTTTTGCTTGTGTGTGTGCATGCAGGCATACTTGGCTGGTAAGGGGGTCACAGTGCATTTAATTGTAACAAGTTAGGCACAATTTCTTTCAGTTTTCAACACCAACATAAACCCTGCACACAATAAGTGGATATCTTTGATGGTTTATCAGGAGCAGGATTGTATGAAACTGTTCATTGCCACAGTGGAGCAGTGAATAGAATTGTTCTTTCACAGTGCTTTGCTCTGGTTGAGTTTCTGGCTGTGCCCTCTGATGTGGAACGTGCATGCCCTCCCTGTCTCTGTAATGCTGTACTCGTGTTCTGCTTTTCTCCAGTTCCCCAATGACATGCTGCAGGTGAAATAGTATTCTTCCAGCTTCTCTGAAGTTAAGCATGTGTGTGTGTGTGTGTGTGTGTGTGTGTGTGTGTGTGTGTGTGTGTGTGTGTGTGCGCGCATATGCTTGTGCATTTTGAGAAACCCTGGAAATAAACGTAGCTGATAGGATGAGGCATGCTTTACATGTCCAGTCAGAACTTATTTCAGTCAATGGCTCAAGAGTTCTTGTTTTGTTTTGTTTTTAATTCAAGCTCATCTTCCTCAATAATATTAGGAGGGAATGGTTCACACATCTACTTCTGTTATAGTTTAGCAGTAAGTTGAAAAAGGCACATTATTTTCATTAGTTACAGTAACCTAAATAACGCAAATCTTTTTATTTCTTTTTATTACCTCAAATAGCTCTGTCTAAAACAATTAATACTACTGCTCTATCCATAGCAAGTGAGGAAATTTGCTCTTATTCTTTAGCTCTGAAAATGTAAGCAAAACTGGTCTTGGATGAATGAGTTTATCTCTGACCCTTACTATGGAATTAACAAAGTCGAGTTCGGGATGACAAATATTGGATTTGAAAATGAACTTTTTAATTCTGCTAAAATTTTGATAACGCTTGAATGACTCTATTATGTTTGTCCCATGCCTGACGTATCCCCAGTATGAGTAGATTTTTCCTTCTCGCTTGTCAAGCATAAATTTTCACTTTTAATTTTCAGTCTTCTTATATCTTGTATGCCATTGAATTGTCTTTTCCAAACTGGGTTTGCATGAACTGGAATGATTATAATATTGCAGTAAACACCACACACTCATGGAGCTGCTGTACCTGCTCCTGCTATGAATCTTCAAACATCAACACTTGCACTGCAAATGCTCAGTTGTAAAACCCTGGAACTTGCCTTTAGCATGCAACCAAATACAAGTGATTTGTGCAGGTAGACAAGCTCTTCTATATCTCCACCCCTCCTCAAACACACATATACCAACCCCACAGTCACACAACAATGAAGAAAGGAAGAAGTCCTCAAAACAGTGATCAGCAGTGTCACAAAATCCCCGTTTTCACTTTTTCATGCCCACTAATTTTAGCAGTCCAGAGTAGCAAGCACACACAGGAAAGTCACTATAGCTTTATGGCTTCTAGCTGTTGGGATGTCTTAGATTAGATGTTTTATTTCCTGTACTAATTCTAGCTTATACAGTCAGTCAGTTCTCCTAAAATCTGTATTTGCCAAAAAAAAAAAAATACAAAAAAAAAAAACACTATTCCAAGGAGGGAGCTTATAGCACTGCTTCTGTTTGATACTGTAGCAAGTAATCATTTGAAATGTTGGGACCCATTAGAGCAAGTCCCAAAACATGGAGACTGAATAACTGACTTGTATATATCAAGTCTGAGATGACATTTCTCAGAATATTCCCTTTTCTCCAAGGTATGGTGATCTTGGAGTTGGTATATATAGTTTTGAGGGGGTGTAGGGGTGGCTTGACCCCCTGCAAAAAGAAGTTTAAGGAGAAGAAAAAATTTTGAGGTTTACTCTTCTCTGGATTTTCTGTCTGTTTCTTCAGCTTTTCAGCACTCGGCAGTTTGAATGCTGACATGTAAATATGAAGCCATCCATTGCATTATTCAATATTTGTGCCTTAATACTTATATAACATGAATGATCAGAAACAGTAAGTATAACACAGTCAGCATTCATTTACATATCATTTTAATGACCAGTATTTCACTCTGTACTTTACCAAAATGTTGTGTGTTGGAGGGAAGCCTTCTAGTGTATCAGTGGGAGTGGTAATCACTAGGTAGCCTATCTACCACAAGAGGAGTGGTTTCTGGCCCAGAAATTGTAGTTTATTGGCCGTTTGGGTAGTTTTCCATCTCTTTTAACTTTCTGGTTCAAAAGAATGCATTTGCGCTTGTTTCCTGCCTTTCCTGTAACTAGCCTAGTCCAGGTACAGATTTACTGTATCCAGGACTGTGTGTAAGCTTCTGAGCCCCCAAGCCTTACTGTGTTGGAGGGAAGCCTTCTAGCGTGTCAGTGGCAGTGGTAAGTACTAGGCAGCCTATATATCACAAGAGGAGTGGTACCTGGCCCAGAAATTGTAGCTTATTGGTCGTTTGGGCAGTTTTTCCATCTCTTTCAACTTTCTGGTTTAAAAGCCCACATTTGCGCTTGTTTCCCACCTTTCCTGTAACTAGTCTAGTCCAGATACAGAGTTGCTGTATCCAGGACTGTTGGTAAGCTTCTGAGCCCCCCAAGCCTTTCTGTGTTGAAGGGAAGCCTTCTAGCATATCAGTGGGAGTGGTAAGCACTGGGTAGCCTATCTACCACAAGAGGAGTGGTTTCTGGCCCAGAAATTGTTTATTGGCCGTTTGGGCAGTTTTTCCATCTCTTTCAACTTTCTGGTTTAAAAGCCTGCATTTGCGCTTGTTCCCCACCTTTCCTGTAACTAATCTAGTGCAGATACAGATTTGCTGTATCCAGGACTGTTTGTAAGCTTCTGATCAGTGTCAAAGTCTGCTCTTCAATTTTTCCCTTAGATCAGCTAGTTCTTTCCTCTCCAGCACTTTTACTAACTTGTTAGTTTAGCACTTTACCAGACTTCTTGTAGCAATTATTGTAGTACACAAAAGTGCTACCAGCACTAAACATTCTACAAGGTAACAGCTCCAGAACTAATTAATACCCACCCCTCCAGGCATGTCTAAAGGTCAGTTCCCTGTGCTTTCTCCTATTAACCTGGTGAACTTGGGCATCCTGAGACAATGTAGCAACTGCTTCATGTACATTGACCACCCTCTCCTCTTACCCCCCAACACTCAGACTTGTGAGAGATGCACTTATCTATCCAAAATGGAAGCCACACACTCTCCAGCCAAGACTGGAATAGCTGGTCAAGAGGAGAAGGTCAACACTTTGCACCACACCACATGGAACACAGAGCCCTCCAGAACACATACCAGCATTGTCTTCACATAAAAACACAAAGCACACACCCACCTTCATGGAGGCTCTCAATATAAATCTAACCAAACAGCAGAGACCTCCAAGGCAGAAATGCACTCGACCATTACAATACAACACTAATCACAAGACACATACCTCTCCTAAAGAGTGTGCCACTTAACCAAAGCCCCTTAGGCAAACAGCATGCCCAACACACTAGTCATAGGTGACTCAATAGTGAGGCACACTGATGTCCCACTCAATAGGTTGAATAAGGAGAAAGTAACAGTCAGCTACCTGTCAGACGCCAGGATCCACCACATAACGCACACACTCAGGTCCCTCAACCACAGGTACAAATATGACTCTGTCATTGTACATGTGGGTGTGAATGACCTGAGATGTACCTCCCTGGACTACATGAAAAGAGACATGGAGGAGTTCTCGGATTATGTAGCCCAGGCGGGTATGACCCTAGCCCTGAGCAGCATCCTACCATCACCCAGAATTATACCACAGTATAAGCAGAAAATGATTGATTTCAACAATTGGCTAAGTTTCTGGTGTCATTCTAAGGGGATCCAGTATCTGTCTGCCTGGGATGACATGATTGACAGACCTCAATGCTTTGCCAGAGATGGCCTGCATCTGTCATCCCTGGGCTTCCAGATACTGGCCAAGGCTCTTGCTACCCCTATAGTGCCTTTTTTTAGGCGGTGTTCCATAGACCAAATTAGCACCGTAACAGCTACAAACAAATGCAATTTGAGGGTCATGCTGCTCAATGCTAGAAGTCTAAATCTCAAAATGCTCTCACTCGAAGTACTCCTTAAAATGGAAAACATCAATATTTGTGCTGTAACAGAGACCTAGTTCAAGGCAGCAGAAAGTAACCTTGCACTACCAGGCTATAACTCATTCCACACCTTTCGGCCCCAGAACTTGGACCAATGTTCCAAATGGTGGTAGTGTTTCCATATTCATAAAGGATGTGCACACCTCCAGACTGGCAGCCCAACATAACACATCTGAGATACTTCAGGTGCAGCTAACATTGGATAAGACAGCAATTCAGGTCGTAGCCTGCTATAGGTCCCCAACCATGTCTCAAGATTCACAGTCCACATTCCTAAGCACCCTGGAGAATATTAGGGTCCAACACTGTCATACTGGGCGACTTCAACTACCCCTCCATTAACTGGGAAAACTAATCATGTACCAATACACTTGCCCAACAGTTTCTGGAATTCATTAATTCCAATGCCCTGGACCAGCTCGTTCTTACTCACACTAAAGGTAGCAACATCCTTGACCTGGTCATTACTAATATGGGCGACCATTGTGCTACACCAATAGTCAACTCCTCCCTGGTTAGATCCAATCACAAGCTAATAACCTCGGAAATCCACATCCCTCTCACCCCCCCCCCAACAAAGGTAACCACCATGCAAAACTTCTCCAAAGCTAACTTTGGGCTTCTAAAAACAGAGGTGGCTAACTTCACTGCACCCATGCAAATGGAAAATAGTTGCATGACTGCCAAATCATACACCAGTGCACTGTACAAACACGTACAGAAATGCATGGATCTCACCATACCCAATAGAACTAAGACACTCTCCTCAAAAAAAAAAAGAAAGCCAATGTGGTGGCCCCCTGCCATAAACAAACTCTACAACAGTAGGAGGAAACTGATGTGGAATAAGGTGAAGTCCCAAGACTGGGAAAACTCCCTTATCAGCCTCAACAAAAGGTTAGGATCCCTCATCAAATCCTCTAAAGCTAACAGAATTGCAGCAGATAGTAAAGACAACCACAAGGCCTTCTATAGTTATATAAAGAATCTCCATGGCAATACCCAGATTTGCTCTGAGCTACTGCACAATGGTACTTCCTATACCGAGCCAACAGATATTGCAAATATACTGGCAGACAGATTCAGTGCTAACTTTACCCCCCCCCCCCACAAGGGCCAGTCACAATACCAGTAGATTGCTAGGCACCCAGTATTACTTCTGCACAGTTTAAAACAGCACTGTCCAAGGCCAAGAATACAGCTTCTATGGATGGGCACTTGTAATTCCATCCTGTACATGACTTATTTTGTCCTCCTGGAGGTGCCCTGTGTTTTGGGGGGGTATTGCCATGGTGATTATTATCTATGGTCTGACTCTGCTTTGCAAATTCTCTAAAGCTATGAAAGCATAATAAATGTTTTGGCAATATTTTTTAATCAGGGATTTACATCTATCTAAAATTTTGTCTTTAAGAGGATGGGCACTTGAAAATCCATCCTACAACTGACTTGTGTTGCCCTCCTGGGGACAGGAGATGTACTGTGTGAGGTGGGTCTTGGCAAGGTGATTATGATCCAAGGACTAACTCTGCCTTGAAAATTCTAAGAATCTACTAAAGCCAGATAAGTGTTTTGGCAATGTGTTTTTTTTTTATTTGTTTTATCGAGGATTTAGTTTCAGTTATTTATACATCTGGCTAAAGTATCGTCTTGTGCCTTGAATGTTGGCAGAATCAGGCAATAAAGACAGAGCAATTCTTCAAGAAAAAGTCTGCTGCTTAGTCAACATGAAAACTGTTAGTATCCCTACTCTATTGGCACCATTTACAGGAATGTACTTGGACCAGCTCATGTTCACATTACCACAAATGAGTGTCAAAGTGTGCTGATTGCAAGAGATCCCTTATCCTTAATATCTTTGTTATGTTTATAATTTCTCATTCATTACCTCTCTAGGGAAACCTCATGGTAGAGTTATACCTAGGATGGAGAAAATCATCACACAACTGTGCCAAAGGGCTTATAGTTGCTTGTTCAGATGACGTGAGCTCAAATTATAGTACTGTGAGCATAACAGCTTAAGCTGACCTTTGCTCGTGTTTTATCGCTCGCTTAACAATATACTGACATCATAATACTTACTTGACAGCAAGTTGTGAGAAGTCCAGGATCAGTGTATCTCAGAAAAAGAACATGACAGACATACTGTTGCCTGCCAGGGATCACCGTTTCTCTACAGTGCATCAACCTTGGATTGAAAATGTTAAAGTAACGTGAAATGTGTGGATAAAGTCCCCCTTATTGAGTCTGAGGTACATGCTATTTGTAAAAAAAGAACACTTTTGAGCATTACCTCAAGTAGTGATATCCTTAAGTATTTACATTATGGGAATGTGTAAATTCAAACTGTCATTCACAGATTCTTGTGACTAAGCTCTTGTCATGTGGGCTGTGATAACTCAGTGAAAAAAGTGATTCTTCACACCAAATAAGGTAAATTTCAAAAGGTGCTGTCATCATGAAGAGAATTTATTTGACGTCTTTTGTGATGCTTATGTCTGGATTATGTGAAGCAAGTTATCTGTAACAGAGTGTAGTGATCTGACCATAATACATTTAATGGTCTACTGGAATTTGGAAGTATTCTTCTTTGCTAAAATGGGCACATTACTAATATTTCATTGTATACGTGTCTGTCTGATTCTGAATGGTAACCTTTCTTCTGTGAAGAAAACCATTGTCACTAATGTGAAACAACTACATTTCTGCTAGTCCACTCCCATTTTGCATTTTGTTTAAAAATCTGCAGCCTTTAGCCAGATCCTGCATAAGACAAACTTCTTGACAAACTGGGCTGGATTCTATAAAGTTCACAGAAGCTATTTACAGACAGCATAGCAATTGAAACCAAAGTGTGTTCAGCCTGGGTGTACTTGCATCTGGGACATTCTAGAGACACATGGAGGATACTGTAGGAGTGTCACAGACAGCTGTCAGCTGTATCCTGGCAAAATTTCAATGTGGATGACTACATCCACACCCTTTGAGTCAAAAACTGTAATGCACAAGTGTTACAACACTGCAAATCTCCCTCATCTACTTGGTGCACTACATTGCATACACATACCTATCAAGACACCAGTACATCCTGAAGCAGACTGATACATAAACAGAAAAGGCTGGCCATTCCTGAACTGCCAGGTGGTATGTGCTGCAGATGGCAGCATAACAAACCTCATGGCAACACACACTGGAAGGGTCCATGATGCTGCCTTATAGAGGGAAAGTGGTCTGAGGGCTGCATTCCAGCAAGGTAAAATACCTGCGGGACTACTAACTAGGATATAAGCTAAGGATAATCCCTCCCAACAATATCCATGCTCATCAAATGTGAGTTTACTCTCACAGCAGGTGACTCTGGTTATTAACTTGAGCTGTGGCTAATGATCCCATACCATGAACCATCCAACCCTGCAGAGGAGGCCTATAATAGAATACACACAACAAAACTAAATACCATTGAGTGTGTGTTTGGTGTACTGAAATCTAGGTTCAGATGTCTGGACACATTCAGGGGTTTACTGCAATACAAATCTGAGAAGGAAATGCAGATGATAATAGTGTGTGCCATGCTGCTAGATATACTAACAAGAGCACATGGTGGTCTTCCAGCTGCAGCTGTGGGTGAACTACCCCAAGAACCCCAGATGTCTGAAGATGACATCCCGCAGGTGTCACAGGATGAGCAGGAGTACACAGGAGACAAAAGACATAGACATAGGCAATATAGGGTGTGACCACAAGTGCAGGAACAGGCAACATGGCAGCATCTGACCCACAACCTTGAGTCATGGTAAGCCACATGTACATGAGTACACAGATTAAACACTGATGTTCAAGAGTGGTCCCACCATAGCAGCACAGATTGCATCTAATGGCAATTACCCACTAGATGTACACACTGAGCATCAGACATAACATAATCATAACATATAACATTATGAACATATACAAATCTGTCACAACAGGGATCAACAACTCAGGGCACAACTGACACAGGTATGCATACAGACTCAGACTGTTGTATCAGTATAATGCACACAATAAGAGACACACATCAGTGCAATACATTCCTAACTCTACACTATAATACGCTGAAAAAAGGGAAACAACTCAGGATAATGCATAACTTTTAATATCACAAGCCAAATATGTCACAGTAAAGAATGATAATGTAATATAATAAATGGAGTCAGCTATGTTTATTAAACTGTTGGACTCACATGGCATCAGACATGACAACAAACTCAGACAGATGACATTGTCCGTGATCTGCATAGCAATCATTATCACTATGGGGTGAGAATGACACTACAGCATGTAGTAGAGCACCTATCTGTGTTGCTCTAACGCAGTCTAGGGCAACCACACTGATGGCTCACACCGGGATCTGCTCTGTCCCTACCACAGAGGAGAGTGAAGGGGTGACATCACCAGGCTGAGGTGACAGGGCAAGACTGTGATTTGACAGTGTGGTTGTGACTGGAGGATCACAGCAGATGGGCTGGCAGTGGAGGTACATGTACATGCTGGAACATAGACTCTGAATCCTGATGTGTGCAGTCGGTTCTGCTGAGAGAGGCCTGCCTCTCTCATGTGGCAATCGGCTAAGCGCAGTCAGGGCATGCAGAACCATGCTTATACTACAGCACTGCTGTTGTACTGTAGAGGACAGAGTTTCTACTGACTGTGCCACAGATAGCATACTTTCTTTCTGAGCAACCAGTGACACCATTACCTCACCATGCCTGTGCTCCTGTCCTTTATGCAGCATATGCAGATGGTATGCAACACAATCTGTGGCACGGCAGGTACATGACTGTCTGATCCATGACATTGCCTGTAGGAGTAGGCGGAGACCCTCTGACACCTGTCCATGCACACCATTTGCATGTCTACATCTACTATGCCAGCCAGTATCAAAGTGTTGTGGGAAACTGTCAACATCAGCAGCAGTCTTAACTTGGGTGTGTTATTCACTGGCCTCATCCTGTCCAACATCCAATGTCCCCTCACTGCCAGAATGGCCAGACCAGTTTCCTTCCTCATCTGAGGCTACAGTTGCTTTCATATGACTGTCACCATCTTGGCTGGACTGTATCACCATGTCATTATCCTGTGTGCCATGGGGCCATGCTACCATACTGAGACATATCAGATCCCACACTGGGATCACTGGACATGCTAATGGAGGATACAGATAGTTGATGTGCCAAAGAAGAAACCGACGACACAGATCAGGATGTGCTTACATCATATGATGGATATCATCAAAGACATATGGCATACGCATCTCACTGCAATGTTACAGATAATAATGACTTACCATGAGGTCTTGTCTGTGTATCAGTCACAGAATCTACATAACAGGGAGCAGACCATTCGGTTACATAGCTAACATACATGACATATGTGATAAATACAGACAAAGCACACACTTGATAACTCCTTTTGGGAAGACGGTGTATTAGAAGAGGGATGAACTTCAACTCTTGTAGGGAAAAAGCATTATAAATCACATCATTGCCAGCATGAACCATTTGAACATCATTAAAACATACAGTAAGTTTTACATAGATACTTGTCTGTGTACTTGATGATGATGATGATGATGTAGTCTGGCCTAGGAACGGGTAGAAGAACATTGTATTAATGGAGGACAACAATAGAAATAACAGCAATGACAAGTATGAAAGATAGATAATAGCATAGCACTGACACACTCCTGCTTTTATGAGTTTGTGTGTTGTATTGCAGATCCTACAGTGGGAAAGAAAAGAGAAAGACAACATTGTCATGTATGCAGGCAACAGAATACTGACAGCATGACATATCTGACACAGTAACAGGGGCTGCAGATACTCATGTGACGGACATTGCACCTGTTGGCAGGATGCCCCTGCATTGAAAAAGAGTGACATTAATGTCACATATGACAGGTCTGCTACACATTGCTATAAACTATGAATCTGTTGTGGTAACATAGCTGGTCTATCTGTACTTGCACCTGGATGGCTTGGGCCCCCACACTGGATGTATCTGTAGTATATAATGTTAAGGAAATATCAATATGAAATAAACAGCAATCACAGGTAATGGTCACAGTAACACAGTAACACAGTATGGAGACACTCACCTGCCATTCCCTGGTGTTTTCCTGAAACAGATGGACCTGTGAATATTAATGCAGACAGCATTACCCATGTTGGTTGCACTGTTGTGTCTGTACTGCAGTTGTATGAATGCATGCCATTGCTGTTATGTTCAACATCATCACCCTGTGTGGATCTGTGTGCACTGTTCAATTCTGCTAATGTAAATCCAAAATGACAGTGCATGAATATACATGCAACAGCAGTAGACAATGATTTACTCTATAGTCACTCATGTACTGGAAAGTATGACATACATTTTTAGCCTAGAACTCATACTTCAATCCTACCCCAAGGGATGCATTGCTCCCCACTCACTGTATGCAAGTAGGCCAGAAATATTGTGATGCCATCAGAGGGGGGTCAATGTTGGTCCACTACCAGTGGCATCCCTCTGTCTCTAATATCACTATAACCTGTTGGCTGCAAAGAAGATCACATCAGAGCAGCATCATCAACTGGCCTCAAGGGATCTATTGTGACCTCCAAATGCATTGATCATGTTGGTGATGTCAATCCACTCTTCATTTCTCCACACTGTATTCTCTGCTCATCCAAGGAGTCTCCATCCATGTTATTGCAGAGCATCTAGTATGATGTAATTTTTCATGTGGGGAGAAATTGTTGCCCCTATGTCTGTTTGCCATCTGAAAGACAGTGATATGCATATGATCATATTCCTGTGGGAGCCTAGTTATGCAGATGATTATGTGGACAGCATAAACAGCATGCATTCTTGTGCAATGCAAAAGTCTATGAAACACTGGCTGTGACAAATACTAACACAACATATAAAAAGTAACACTAATGTCTGCATAGTTGTAAAATAAACATAACTTGTGATATTTGTATAGGATGTCTGTGGGATTAGAACCTCTTATACAACATATCTGTTGAATAGAAGTCCAAAGATAACAGCATCATGCTACAAGAGTCTACATGCATTTCTCCAATAAAATACTACACAAACTAACAGTTGAACAACTTACAGAAAGCATTGGACATCCTCAGGAACTGTAAGCAGGCCACAGAGAGTATGGATCCTCTGTATATTGAGCCAGTAGTTATAAGACATTTGTTAAGAACCATTAATGGAAGAAATATCCAAAACAGCATAGTACATATGTATAATGTTGGAATCCATAGTTTCCGTACTTACACCGCAGTGTGTATGGAATTATACGTAAGACATACAAATGATCTGTAAATCCATCTTTATGTACTGTTCACTTTTGCTATGTAAATCTGTCTATAAAATTGCATAAGGGAAATTACATGTCCTTAATAAAGATGGCAACACCTGTACACATAAAGGTAAATCAAACATCACTCTAGTAAGTTGCAACCATTTCTCTTAAAGCACACATTTTCAATAAAAATAAATATAAACAAGTACTTTTGAGAATGAATAAGATTAACAGATGTAATATTTCTCAAAACAGAAATGCTAGCAGGTGTCAGTTTACCTTATCAGATACTTCTGACTCCAATATCACTGAAAGTAAGAGCACCTAATATGCACCCTGTGATGATGTGCGGTAGTGTCAGCTATGCCAGGAGAGGTAGGGCAGTGGATGTGTATCATATGCCAGCATAACTAGCTGGAGTTTTGTAAAGAATTATATGTTATTTGTATATCAAATTGATTTGTAGAGATGCTGAAAAATGTATTTGTAAAGCTACTTGTGTTAAAAATGTAACAACAGTGGGTCCTGCTGGACAGAAAAGAAATACACCTGTATGTCAGACTGTATTATAACTGTTGAAATGAATATTGTAACAGAGGATACTGGAAGAGAAGAGGTTAATTTCAGTCCAGCTATTTTTTAAAAAATAGTCTTAAATTAAATTACCTGGTTTAAGCCATAAAGATTGTATCTTGCAGTTCTGACTGCGGCCAGAGACGAAATGTCTGTGAAAAGCAAGACTAGAAATCCTACTATATTGTTCTTAGGGTGAACTAATTGCTAACCTGGAAGGGTGGAAGTTTTGAAATAGTTTTATAGCTTCCCCATACTATAGCACATCTCAGCAAAGCTCTATCTGTGTGTATGGTAACACCTATGTGCTAAATTTTAGTTTAGTTTCTAACAAAGCAGGTAGTGTAAGAACCAGAGTCAGATGACCAAATGTATGCGATGTCATTCTGTAATCCAGCACTGAAATGATGTTTTAATACTAGATGAGACAGAAGTCTCACAGCAGTCTGTTTCTGAAACCTGACCAAGAAGGAAGACCACTCATCCATTTAATTTTGCCTTGCTCTAGTAAGTGAACTAGGGAATAGTAATTATTTAGATCAGTCAGGAAAATATAATGAGTTTACCTAAGTATTGTGTTATTTTTAATATTTCCTGTGATTGAAACTCTGGTGTTTATTGTAAATAGATATTTAGCATTTTCATGTTCTTTTATTATTTATTATTAAATATATTTAAACCTTTCATTGTGGCTGATCTTTTAGAGAATACTTTAAACTTTGACAGTACTTATATTTATTTAGTGACACTGTGGTCACTCCTGAAAGCCTTGCTGAATTGGTCAAACACTGCCATTTGTATTAGTATTAATTTTACTCAGTATAATTGGGTACCCTTGTAAGAGCCTTAGAGTAGCTGGCTGGTAGCAGTGTAACTACCCTATAGACTGGGCAAAGGTAGCAGAGCTAGTAAATCAGTGCCAGCCTTTCCCAAGTGTGTATGTGTATGTGAAAATCAAATCTCAAAGAGTATGTGTTTCAGTTTCTTGGAGCAGGGACACAAAGCACTGGTTTCACAGACAGGGTGGTGGAGGGCTCATCTTGGAACACTCGGCTAAAGACTCATCTCTACAGCTGTGTCAGTGGGGAGTCTTATTGGGGGCCTAGAGAGAGAGAGAGAGGGGGGGTGAAAACCAGCCCCATGACTGTGTTCCCCTTGTGCTCTTAAGGGATATTGTTCTTGGCTGTACCTGGAAATACTGTGTGTATCTATTTTTGTTCCAAGGGAACATCCCTCACCAGTGTCAATGGTGAGGATTCAGCATCCTTGATTACTGGCCCAGTGCAGGGATGTCACACACCCATCTTTAAGTACCATTTGCACCATACATAAAGAGGTTCATTAAAATTCAAGCTTTTGGAATCCCATTTGTACACATATCTGTGCATTCTCTAAAGTTGGTGCAATGCCCAGGTGTTCCATGCAAGTACCCAATAAGTATCAATAAATTGTACAAAATGTGGCACGTGCCTACTATATTCTAGTGATCTGATAACATGACATAAGTGCCACTTTTAAATATTGATTTTGATACATTTACAGATCAGACCATTGCTACCTGGGAACAGAGTGGGACCTCAGTGAGCATTTTTCCATTTATACAGCATTTTCCATTGGAGTATTGAGATGGCTATTTTCAGGAAGCTGTGACATGTCCACACCTCTCAACCTCTTAGTGCAACAAATCTGGACAAAGCCTGACAAAATGGGGGGACAAAGGCCCAAAATAGGGACAGATTTTAAATATTGTTCTTATAAACTTATAAAGTTGCTAAAGTAACAGCATTTGTGTTAACATACATTTTCTAAAAGACTTTAAGTCTATAACTCAAATGTATGTTATTATTTGCAGATCATCCCAGTGATTTGCCAGAAAACCTCAAATTTTATGAGGCACAGACCAAAATGATGAGGCAAAAATCTGGAAATTCTGCAAAAATCTGGACAATTGAGAGGTATGGAGGTGTCTGAGTGCCTAATTGAACTGAGGAGGAGATTACCTAGATGCTGAACATCTACACTGGGGTGGAGTATCGGATGAAAGTCAGGCAAAGGAATTTCATGATGATGGAACTGGTTTGTGCGAAAGCACCAACAACTTATGGGGATCTACCAGACTGGAGTGCAGGTTCACCACTGCTATAAGGATCTGCACTGGTGTGACATAGAGGTGCTTCGTCATAGGGTCACCAAGGTGAGGAGACAACCAAGTGCATCCCTACAGTAAGTGTCATAATCCTACATATAGCTGGGCATTCCTATAGATTTTAGAGATATAGCTGTATCCCAAATGTATCAGATACATGGCTTTTATAACCATTAAGTAACTGTTCTGACAATAAGCTCATTGGAATAATTAAGTAGATGTGGTGGTGACTCTCCATATAAGTGTGGGTTTGATTCCCACACTGTTAATCTATTGACTTATGTTTATAATATATATAATTTTGAACTTTGTAGATGTGCATTTGTCTTCCAGCATAAAATGACACCATTTCATAAATCGACTATATTCATGTATTACTTATGCAGTGATGACTATGTATTTCACAGTTATCCATTATAGACAACAGTATCATCTACTGTAGCAGTATATGTCTGAATAGTAACTAATAAATAAGTTTTTTATTTCATTCTTACTATGGTCCCATTTGTTTAAGCCAAGAGGAATGCCTGTCTAATTGATTACACATATATTTTCAGTTATGTGTTGATAGTGGTTATTTCTTTAGAGTATACTGGCCAATAAGTGCCGGAAACATATTAATTTGTTATCCACCGGAGTTCAGATTAACACAAACAGTACCTGTTTGTTCAGAAGAATTTGCTGCCTGTTAACTTGGCTGTAAAGACACCACATTGCATGCTTCTAGTTTGGTTTGCTGTGGGTTCAAATCTATATAGGGAAAACATATCATTAAATTGTTATCTTGGTTTGCTTCACACATTGGTGAATATTCTTCTCTACATAACTGCTTATTGATATTGACATTTATTTTATGCATGGTTATGAATGACTCAGTTATTTTTCGAATTCCTATGAACATGCTTGTAATCTGTAATGATCTGTTAACTGCAACTCTTTAAATGCAGGGTTAGTAAAGCTTGCTACAGACTATTATATGGCTGACAAAGCTTTGTGCGATATGGTATTATTTTTCAAAAGTGCTATCAAGTGTTGCTTTGTCATTAACTATTAAATTTACTTCAAGAACCACATCATCCTTGTATTTTGAAAGGGTGAGATGAACAGACCAGCAGTTTAAATGCAGAACAGGGAGATACAGTGATGTACGTATTTATTTATTTTATTTTATTTATTTATTTCACTTTGTTAACTGGGAAAGTCCATTGGGCTAAGGTAGCCCGTTTTCAATGGAGGCCCGAGGAGAAAAGGTCCAGACAGAAAGACAATATTAAAAAGATATTTAAAAGTGGTAACTAGTACAGCATATAAGAGCAACAAATTAACTAAAAACAATTCAAATATAAGAACTAAGTCAACCACTTATAAGATATTTACAAGAACAACAAATTAATGCTCATTTAGTACATCATAATTGTAGACAAAAGAATTTAAGTAATGGCAGAGTTTTGAATAGGATAAGATATAGATAGGTGTCAGGATTCAGGTAGGATGAGTACAGGATCATTCCCAGACTGAGGAGAGATGAGAGTGGAGTAAGGATTTAAAGGAAGGGAGATTCTGGGTAGTTCTAATGTGAGGGGGAAGAGAGTTCCATAATCTAGCAAGGGAGAATGATAGTAAGAGTTGCCCTGGTGAATGTAAAGGCTTGTAAAGTTCCAAGAGGTTTTGATTTGTGGATCTTAGTGTTCTGTGTGGCTGGTGGAGTTTTAAGGAAGAGGAGAGTGATGGACAGCTAGAGGGCTTAAAAATGAGCTTGTGTGCTGTTGTTAGTTGAATGAAAGTTAGGTAGCTTGGGAGTTCCAACCAGTTTAGTGCATGGAGGGAGTTACAATGATGAGTGGAGGATTTGGATCCTGTGGCAAACTTAGAAATTTTATTATAGCATGAGGACAGTTTAGATTTCAGGGTTGATTGGAGATTACTGAGTAGTGGTGCTCCATACAAAAGGGAGGGGATGAGGTAGGTGGCAGATAGGAGTTGTCTAGATGAAAGAGAAAGGTAGCATCGGTGTCAATAAAGCATTCCAAGGTTTTTGATAGGTTTTTGTTTATATTGGTTTGTAGGTGGATGTCAAACTTTAGCTGTTCATCAATAAGGACGCCCAGAAGTTTTGCATGGGGAACTATTTTAATACATGTTTTGTTTAGACTGAGTATAGAGAAGGATGCTTTGTCAACAGCAGTATGTCTAGAAGGGGTAAAATCATTATTTTGGATTTGGAGGCATTAAGGAGTAGATGGTTGTCAAGAATCCAGGACTCAGTGGAGGAGAAGGCCTCTTGAGTAAGGTTTATTAATATGGGTAGAGTTTTAGCAGAGCAGATGATAGCAGAGTCATCTGTGTATTGCACGAGTTTAGCATTGGGGATCTTTTGGTGGAAATCATTGATAAAAATATTAAATAGTAAGGGACCCAGTATAGAGCCTTGAGGTACACCTGTCGGGGTGTGAAGGAAAGAGGAAGTACAGTAGTTCCATTTTACAGCTTGTTCCCTGGCTGAAAGATAGCTGGTGAACCATTTGATAGAAGAAGAGGAGAGATTAAGATGAGAGAGTTTAGAAAGCAGGAGCTGATGGGAGGAAGTACTGAAGGCCTTGGATAAGTTAAGGAGGTGGGTAGAAACTATGCTACCAGAGTCGCGAGCAGAGTTGATGATTTCGAGGAAGGAAAGGAGGGCAGTGATGATGCTATGTCCTGGTCTAAACCCATGTTGTGTAGGAGTCAGTAGTTGGTTATCAAGTAGGTAGGGTAAAAGTTGCAGGTGAATACATTTTTCGAGTATCTTGGAGATAGGGGACATGATAACAATAGGGCGAAAGTTGGAGATTGAAAAGTTGTTACCGCCTTTGTGGAAGGGTATGATGAAGCAGTTAGTTTGAGAAAGTTGGATGGAATGTCATCTGGGGCATTAGAACAAGGTTTTAACTTTAGTAGGAGCTTTTTTATAGTGTGGGTAGGAATGGATTTGAGAGTGAAAGGGGAGGACTGAGAGTTATTGGAGGTTGACTCCTTGGTTTCAGATATGTTGGGAGGGGTATTATTAGTGAAAGATGAGGTGAGTTTGCCTATGGAGTCAATGAAAAAGGAGTTGAATTGGGTAGCTAGGTGGAGGTCAGGTGAATCTGGGTCAGGGCAGGGGTTCTCTTTTTTGCCTGGAGATAGTATTGATGCAATGCTACTCCAAAACATTTTGGGGTTGGTTTTATGATTATTTAAGTTTAAGATAGCAGGATTTATGGTTGTTGGCTATTTGTTTTTTTTTACTTGATTTCGCAGTTGCTTGTATTCGGCAAGAGAGTTGGGAGTTTTGAATTTTTCATAGTATTTCCAGGTTTTGTCTTGGTGATGCATAAGGACTTTTGTGTCTTTGGTTACCAGGGGGCTGTTTTGGATTTGAGTCTTTTGGTTCTGCAGGGGCAAAGCAGTAAAGCAGATCAGTGAAAACTGTATTGAAGTGTGAAACAGCAACGTCTAAAGGAAGGGACCTTAGAGGGTTCCAGTTTATCTGTTTTAAGGCATTAGAGAAGATTAGGGGGTTGAAGTTTTGCATGTTGCGGGTTGTAATGTGTTTGTGCTGAAGAAGGAGGGGGTAAGGGGAATGGTGTATGTAGGCAGGGAGATGGTCACTAAGGGAGTCGGGGAGAGTACCACTATCAGAAATTCATTTTGGGTGAGAGACTAGTATCCAGTCAAGTATGTTACCTGTGGTGTAATCTTTATTTGGTCTAGTAGGAGTTTGGATTAGCTGAGTGAATCGATATAGGTTAATGCTTTGAGAAGGGGCCGATGAATCAATGGAAGACCAATTAATGTTGACATCTCCTAAGATTATTGTCTCATTGTTTATATTGGAAGTAAACCAGGCAAGAATATCTTCCAGAACAGGGATATTGTTACCAGGTGGTATGTACAGGGTGGCAATGCATAAGGATTTATTGTTGTTTACTTTGAGAAGGGCGAGGGTTAGCTCAGCAGTGTCAAATGAGGGTATGGGCTTAGTATAGGGTGTTACTGTTAAGGAGGAGGAGAAGAGTAAGGCTACTCCTCTGCCTTTCTTTTGGGATCTGTCACGTCTTATGAGTTTATAGTTAGGGGGTGTTATTTTGGTATCTTTTATATGTGGGTTTAACCAGGATTCTGTGATAAGAGAGAATATCAGGTTTGTTGTGGGATATCCAGGCATGAAAGGCAGGTAATTTATTACAAATGCTCCTGGCATTAAGTGTAGCAAGGAGAAGAGATTTGTGGGGGAGGGGAGAACTATGTGAGTTTGGTTTGGAAGTGGAGTAATGTGAAGGCCCTGGGTTAGGCTGTATATCTCCAGAGCAGAGGAGGAGGAGGGTGACTAATTTGAATAGAGTAAGGATAAGTATCTCTGTTTTAAGGGGTTATAGATTTGGATATTGGAACCTAATGAGGTTAGCTTGGTAGGCATGGGAAGTGGTTTACTAGGAATAAGGAAGAGTTTCCTTTGAAAGAGAAAAGATACATTATGTTTGTAGAGGTGGGAAGAGACATGGGTTGTTGAGGGAGAGTCTTTTTTAACATATATTGAAGTTGTGTGAAAGGGAGGAGAGTACTGGAACTGTGAGAGACTAGTGAGGTAGAGCAGGTAGAAGAGAATGAGGGCTTGAAATAAGGACAGTAGAGCATGAGCAGGTTTTGTTTGCATGATAGGTGTTATATGCATGAGAGGGATATGTAGAAAGAGAGACAGTTAAAAATGGGAGCGGTCTAGTTATAAAGGTTAGTGTGTGGGTGTGTAGTCAGGAATGTTGCAGGGTGAAGAATGAGTTATGCAGAAGGCAGTGGGTGGGATTATGAAAACAGGCTGAAGATAGTGGTAGGGAGTAGAGGGAGGGAGGGGCCAGTTTTGCTAGGCAAGTTGTTATGTGGCAGTGGTTAGATAGGTATAAAGGTAGATGTGCAGGGGGCAGGGTAGGGGAGCGGAGTGAGCCCATAGGGTGAATGGAGCAGGTTGAGCCAAGGAAGAGAAAAGCCAGCCAAGAAAAGTAATTAGTAATGCTTTCTGATATGCACTTTGCCAAGGAATATCTTTAAATGTAGCCCTCCCACATACCTTTCTGTGTCCCTGATGTACAGCAACCTTTATGGTTCTGTTAACAGAAGCTTTGCCATACATGACACAGTCCCATTGGCTGAGGAATGCATCTTTTCCATTGCTGTTAATGTTTATGACCACAGTGCTAACATTAATTCATTCTTGCTAAGTATTAACCTACATACTCAGCACGTGTTCTTTTTTTTTTGAAATCCTAAGCCATAATCCATATTAGGAGAACAGCCACCATCCAGGTAATGCCATAACACCAAGTCTTTTCATTGCATTCACAACACGTATTTTCAGTCTAGATGGATTAGTTAGGCATGCAGGTGTCAGGATTAGAGTTTAGATGTGCATTACAGTTGTAGACTTGAATCTCATGTTCTCCAATCTGCATTCAAAGAAGTAAAAGCCTGTGTGTGACATTGCAAAACATGTATGGCAATTATCTGATGTTCTTCAGAAGTAAATTTTCTAGAACTTGATCTGAGAAATGTATATCCCTGTTATTTGAGGAATACATCATTCATAGTTCCTCTTTTCCTTTTTCAGGTGATGAAGACTGGACCTGAAATCATGCTCTGTGCATCGAGTGGATGCACAGGCTTTAGGAGCAGCAGAATATAGAGGTATGTTGATTATTTTTTCTGTTTCGTTAAACAAAATGCATCTGATCCTTGTTATAGGGTTGTATTTTTTACATTTCATGTGTATTACTTAGAATGCATGAATACCCATCATGCATCAGTAAGGTAATTGCAATAATCACACTATAGCTGTGATTAAAGGTCTGAATTAAATCCAGAAATGTTGAATATCATTTAGTATCAAGCCATGTTTTCTGCAAATAGTTTTTGAAATGTAGTCCACAACCTAAATGACTGTTGGGTTTGTATATCTTCACACATACGTGGAGGTGGATTCTGTCCATTCAGTGTTTAGTCCTTTGATTGCTGTTTATAATGGCTGGTCCACTTGTTTGTGTGGATGGCTTGTGTATAGCTTGCCTGTTTGCAGACTGAATGGGTGTCTGTTGTAATAGTGTTCACATTGTCATTTGCAGTCTCTGTGGCATGCCTTACAGTTTAGCATTGGTATTTCATTGGTCTACGACTTGTGTGCTTTTATTGCAACATGCTTGTATCTTATGTTTGGTGATATTTTGAGTATAGGTATTTCTTTGCAGCATTTCATAATTAGCAAGTATCGTCAGGATGTTTACATTTTGCAGGCTATTGATTGGTTCATAGATTCATAGGTAGATACTACGCTATCTGCCCTAGGGCATTTATAAGCCTAGCCAAAGTGTATTTGGCTTCCGCCTCCCTATTAGATTAGCCTACTGTGCATCTGTAAAGTAGGTCACAGAAGGTACCCTTTTAAGATTAGTTTACCTTGCCTCTGTCTAGCAGGGACACAGGAGAGATCTCAGGGGTGAATTTGCGATTTCCCATCCATGCATCCAAATTTCGCTTGAAGAGGGTCAGTGAGGGGCTATGTCTAACATAAATTGGGATTCTATTCCAGAGTGAGGGGAGCCTCTGGGAAATGAATCTGTCCCTCCAGCATGTCCTATTTATTTTTGTGTTGAGGTTTAGGTCCCTGGAGCGTGTAGCTCTAAGGGACTTGGATTTTTTGAGGTGGAGCATGTCCATTAATTCTGGGTTTGACATGGCTTTGTACGTCAGGCATAGATTGCCTCTGAGTAGGTGGTAAGCAACTGAGTAGAGCTGGAGTTTCTTTAGTCGAGCTGCATAGGACATCTGTTTGTAGACCATGATCCTCTTGGTGAGGTACTTTTGGGGTCTCTCCAGTTGCTGCAGGTGTCGGGTAAGGTACATCCCAAAAGGGGCATTGTATTCAATTATGGGCCTGATGAGTGACGAGTAGAGGGGTACAATGACCTCTCTTGATCTAGATGCGAACCCTTTCGTGATAAGGTGAGCTATATAGAAGGTCTTTCTAACCACTTTGGCAATGTGATTATCAAAGAAGAGATTACTATCTACGTTGGTCCCCAAATCTCTAATTACATCTTCCGTACTTAATGGATTACCACCTATGTGGTAATTTGTGGGCACCTTGTTTTTCCCAAAGGGGATGACTATGCACTTTTTAGCATTTAGCTTGAGGCCGTGGCTCTGGCACCAAGCATCCATCTCTGTGAGACCCTTTTGGAGGATGCTTGTGTCAGCTGGAGATTCGATTATGGCCCCCAGTTTGCAGTCATCTGCAAACTTTGTCAGCCATAATCCCCCCGTGTTAGCCTGAACCTCAGAGAAGTATATACCGAACAAGAGAGGTCCCAGAACTGAGCCCTGTGGGACACCACTTGTAACTGGTTTGAATTCGGACATGGCACCTGCGATTCTGACCATGTGGGTTCTATCTCTGAGCCAGTTTGCAACCCATCTTGTGAAATAGGGGTTGATATTTAAGCTGGTAAGCTTATTTATGATGCCTGAGTGGGGTATTGTGTCAAAGGCTTTTGCGAGATCCAGGTAGGCTGTGTGGACTACCTTGCCCTCATCTATGGCTTTGGTAACTGTTTCAAAGAAATCAACTAGGTTTAAGAGGCAAGATCTGCCCTTAACAAAGCTGAATTGGGTAGGGTCCAGTGTCTGGAGGCTCCCAATGTCTTTGTTTGAGTTCCATGATAATACGCTCCATAGCTTTACAGACCAGACAAGTCAGGCTTATGGGGCGATAGTTTCCGGGGTCCGTTGTGGCACCACCTTTGTGGAGTGGGCCCACTGTAGCTGTACGCCATTCTTTGGGTACATATCCTGTAGTAAGGCTAAGTTTGAACAGTGACTTAATGTGAGGGTTCAGTTCTTCTTGAAGCTCGTGTAAGACACAGCCTGGGACACCGTCCGGTCCCATAGATGCTGTGTTTTTTGCTTTGGAGAGGGCAGCTTTCACCTGTGCATCTGTGATGTCAGGGAGGTTACATTCAGTTGGGATAGGCATTTGCTCCTTTGGGGGGGAAGGGGGGGAGAAGTTTGCGCTGAACCTGTCTGCCAGGATGTTGGCTATGTTTGTAGGTTCGGTATATTTTGTACCGTTATGCAACAATTCAGAGCATATCTGGGAGTTTCTGCCCATGTTTCTGACATAACTAAAGAAGGCCTTGTGATTATCTTTAGTGTCTAGGGCAATTTTTCTTTCGAAACTGGCCTTTGATGATTTTATGAGGGATCGAAGTTTCTTGCTAATACTGATCAGAGATGCCTTCCCTTTTTGGGATTTTGCTCTGTCATGTAGTAGCTTCCTCCTTCTGTTGTGTAGGTTATTTATGGCCGGGGTCCACCAGTCCGGTCTTCTGTTTCTGGAGGAGTGAGTCTTGGTTTGATTTGGGATAGCACAATCCATGCATTCCTGCAGGTGCTCATAGAATGCATTTGTAAAGGATTCTGTGGATTGGGCTGTATTATCCTCTGGCCCAGGGGCTTTGAAGGATTCCACCTCAGTCTTGAGAAGTGCAAAGTTGGCTTTTGAGAAATTCTTTACAGTGATTTCCTTGGCTGGGGGTGGGGACGGGATATGGATATCCAGGGAAATTTGTTTATGGTCTGATCTTACCAATGAGGGGTTTACCTCTGGTGTGGAACATAGAGTCCCCATGTTGGTGATGACCAGGTCCAATATGTTGTTCCCTCTTGTGGGAGTGGTAACCAGTTGTTCCATTGCGTTAGCATTTATAAATGCAAGGAACCATTGGGCGAGGGTGTTTGGGCTTGAGTAGTTTTCCCAGTCAATGTTTGGGTAGTTGAAGTCACCCAATAACATAGTGTTTGGAGAGACCTTCATATTCTCCAGTGTTCTCAGGAATGCCAAGTGGATTTCCTGTAATAGGGAGGGTGTTCTGTAGCAGGCTACAAACTGAAAGGCAGTTTTGCCCGCTATTAGTTGCACATGGATGGTTTCCGATGCTTCGTGCAGTGCCACTAACCTGGAGGTGTAGGTATCTTTGATGAATATAGATACTCCTCCTCCTTTTGTGCTTTGGTCCGAGTTTTGGGGCAAAAACACGTGGTATGAGTTATAACCTGGTAGTGCTGGGGTGCTCTCAGGAGCCTTGAACCAGGTTTCTGTTACTGCACAGACATTGATTTTCTCCATACTGAGGAGAGTCTCGAGTGCGTGCATCTTGAGGTTTAGACTTCTGGCATTGAGTAGCATTACCTTTAGTTTTTTTATCTTTGGGTTGTCTATGTAGGTGGGTTTGTCCTTTGAGCCTTGTCTAAAAAAGGCACTATGGGGGTGGCAGGAGCCTTGGCCAGTATACCAAAGCCTAAGGGTGACAGGTGCAAGTCGTCCCTAGCGAAGCAACGTGGCTTGTCGAGCATGTCATCCCAGGCTGACAGACACTGGATCCCCTTTGAATGACACCAATACTTTAGCCAATTGTTGAAACTGATCATGTTGTCTTTATACTATGGTATCATTCTTGGTGAGGGCAAGATGCTACTCAAGGTCATGGACATACCAGCCTGGGCTACATGGTCAGAGAGCTCCTCTATGTCTCTTTTCATGTAGTCCAGGGAGGTATGTCTCAGGTCATTCACACCAGCATGGACAATGACGGAGTCATACTTGTACTTGCTTTGGAGTTACCTGAGTGCTTGCATTATGTGGCAGATCCTGGCACCCGACAGGCAGCTTACAGTGACCTTCTCCTTGTTCAGTCTGGTGAGTGGGACATCAGTGTGCCGGACAATAGAGTCCCCTATAACAAGTGTATTTGGTATTAATAGTAGGTAGATAATGCATGCAGTTGTATAAATATAATGCTATTAGTATAACATATATTAGATTCTCCTGTGTCACAGGCTGTTGTGATTGAGCATAAGTGTTTGTTACTGTTGAATTCATTATATTCATGTATTCTCAGCCAGTTATCATGTGGCCTGGCTCAGACGCTTGTCATATGACTAGCCTAGATTGCACAGTATTGTCATCTAATTTTGTCCTCATTTTAATAATGTCACTTGGTGGCTGTTGATATGATTCATTACATGGAGAGACTACAATTTATAAAGTCCTAGATTACTAGATTGTTACCAGGCTACTGACCCAAAGGGCCTTTCTAAGCCTAGCCAAGTTTTCACAAAATAATAATGGCATCCTGTTTCCCAATAGGACATTGACAGCCAGGTATTTATAAGGTACCACTGTCCATAATGGACATGGATGGCAAGCCAGATGTAAATTTCCTATTCCCCATATGGTGGTCTAGGTTGTGCTTAAACTGGGCAATAGATCATCTCAGCTTCACATGGATGGGAAGCCTGTTCATAGGAGGTGCAGTCTCTGGGACACATATCTTTCTCTCCAGCATGTCCAATTTAAGTCACAGACAAAATTCTGGTCCTTAGATCTTGTATTTCTGGTATTCTTTGATTTATGAATTTGCTGGAGATTCATAACTGAGGGGTTTTCCGATTCCTTGCAAACTAGGCATAGATTATCACTCAATAATCCATATCAGACTGAGTAGGGGGAAGGCTTTTAAGACACACTGTATAAGGCAGGTTTGTTACATCTTGCATTCTTTTTGTAATGAACCTCTGAGGTTGCTCTACTTACTGCATATGCCTGGTTAGGTACATACTGAAGGGAGCATTGTACTCAATGATTGGTGTGATAAGGGCAGACTACAGTGGGATAAGGACTTCTTTGGACCAGGAAGCCATACTCTTACTTACAAGTTTATCAGCATAAAAGGCTTTCCTCACCACTGTGGCCAAGTGGTGATGAAAGGTAAGGCTACTGTCTACATGTGTACCCAGATCCCTGACCATTGGGTTGATTATTGGGGTGTATTATTAACATGGTAGCTAATCAGGATGACTGAATTCCCAAAGGGTACAATTATGCATTTCTTAGCATCGAGTTTAATAACATGGCTTTAGCACCATTTGTTAATCACAGGTAGGCCTTCTTGAAGAATGCTTGTGTCTGTAAAGGGGTCGATGATAAATCCCAGCTTACAATCATCTGCAAACTTAGTCAGCCATAAACCTTCAGCATTTCATTCCACTTCAGTAACAGATGCCAAAAAGGAGTGGGCCCAGTACCAAACCCTGGGGGACTCTGCTAGGGACTGGCCTCCTGGTGGAGGTGGCCTCATCAGTTTTGTCTTTTTTTGTATCCTATCAGTGAACCGTTGGCTATCCAGTGGGTGATAAATGAGTTTACACTAATTTAGTGAGCTTGTCTATAATGCCTGAGTGATGTATGCATCAAAAGCCTTGGCCTGGTCCAGCTAAGCTATGTGCACAGTCTTGTCCTCGTCCATTGCTTTGGTGACCCTCGCAAAGAAGTCTGCCACATTTAATAGGCATGACCTTCCTTTAAGAAAGATAAACTGTAATGGGACCAGCATTTGCAGGTTACCTACGTGCCCTTACATGTGGCTGGTCAGACTTAATGGCCTGTAGTTACCCTGAAAGGTGATAGAAACTCCTTTGCACATGGGAGTGATTGTAGCCATCTTCCATTCCTTGGGCACAAAACCTGACTAAAGGATCCAGTTGAAAAGTGATTCAAGTGTACCAGAGAGGTTATGTTTCATGCTATTTAGTATGCATTCCAGGATGTTATTGGGGCCCATCGATGCATTGTCTTTGGCCTTGGAAAGTGCATTGAAGACCTGCTTTCAGTAATGGTTGTGGGGATTGTGGTATACGGCATTTCCTTTGAACTATCCGGTGGGAAGTGGGGGGAAAATTTCAGCTGAACCTCACATTTACATTCACACACACACATAACTGCTCAGGATACAGATGCAAGGGAAAAAGAAAGGGAATAATGACCTATTGCCATATATTCAGATGAACAGTTTGCTGAGATAGACAACATTATTAAACAGTGCAAGTCACAATAATAATAATGCTATGTTGGCATTTAAAAGCTTTTATTTTGACATGTTTCAGTTATTTTAATGTGGCATGAGGTAGTGTCAGGCATTCAAATGTCAGGGTATGTTACATGTGCTTGCCATGCTTCATGCTGGCCAGTATTCAAATGTTCAGATGATGTCCTGATTCCTACTGATAAGCTGTGTTTTGCATGCCATTGCATTGTGGCAGTTAACCTGCAACTACTGCAGCAAAAATTAGCCTGTCAACATGTGTTTTACTGAGGGCAACTGACAGATAACAGATGTTGTCCTCAGTCCAGCACTTCCAATGTGGTATGGTTTGGATTTGTGTATTGCCATATCATGTATGTGCAACAGAAGGACACATCACTTCCCAAGTGTTTTGGATAACAGTTTTCATGTGCTGTCTCTGTAATTTACCTCTCCTTATTGTTTTTTTCTAACCTTTGCCTGTCATGCTTTATGATATTTGTTCTATGGGTATAACTGCTATCATGACGTTCTTCTTCTCTTTCCCTGTCTTTACCATTCCTTCTGTGCTTAAAAGAATAAAAGATGGGGCCTATTCCCCCCGAAAAAAATATCCATGCTCCTCTGACATTCCCTAAGATTTTCCTATTCAAATATTCCTCTTGCATGTCCATCTTCTTCACCCATACCCCACATCTTCTTTTCTTCTTTTCTATGTCCCACTTTCCTCAGATGTGTGCATTACCTGTGTTCCCTACACAAGTCCAGCAGCACCCATTGTTAGCTAATGTTAGCTGTGGCAATGTGGCCATGATTGCCCTTTACCTTTATTAATTTTATGAATGCCATGCAGCTTACATTGGAATGGTTAGCATTTTTTTTTAATAACAGAGTTACTTACATTCTATCATTGTCTTTAAGCTTGCTGGAGAGATTCTGTTATAGATATGTATTTAAGACCAGAGCCAGATCATGGTCAAATGGGGCTCTAGCCAGGGTAATAGGTAGCCTCCCCCCAAGAGCAGCCCCTCCTGCAGCAATTCCGTACTCCCCCAGCAACAGCCCCCTTCCAGCTATTCCAGTGGTCCACTACTTGGTTATTTCTCCTCACTTACCATAAACACTGTTCAAACCTATCAGTGTGCATACTGCTTTCTTATTTACTTCTACAATTATTAGAGATATTGAAATAAAATAGCACAAACACTGATAACAATTTGCTAAACAAATAATACTGTCTCAGAATGGAAAAAGACTTGGCGTGAGCAGTAAACTTTTCTGCCACTGAAACTCATGTTCATTGACAGGTCATTAAAACCCACAGTCACATAAAATGCATTGGGCCAGTGGAGAATTATGTTTACCTTTGGGCTGTTGTCAAACCATAAGCTCATTGTACACATTTTTAGGGCCATGAATAGTTGTATCTTTGATTAACCTTCCTGATTGTATTAAATACTATTCCTTGTATAATACAGCACCACTTGTTAGAGTGTGTTTTAAATTTGTACTTTTGAACATTTTTCCAGTAAGCAATCACACAAAATGTATTAGCCAATAATGATAAAACTGCCCGTTTCAGAATATTTTAACCATAAAAGGCCACTCAAACTTCTGTCATTATAATCCACCGGTATCAGTCAATAAGTATAATTTCTGCAGAAGTTAAAGTCATTTGAATAATTCCACATTAAATACATCTGTAACTAATGAAGAATTAATTGCCTATGTTAAATTTAAAAAAATTGGTAAGCTGGTAATATTGCATTAGGGAATGACTGACAAACCAACAAGTTCATAGTTACTAGGCATCTCATACAAATGAGGACACACTCAGGAGTGCAGAACCCCTATCCCTCCTGAAAATGCATTGAATAATCTGCAGTCAAAAGGGCACTGCAATATCAGCACTCATATGGGAGTAGAATCCACAGCCTTCTGTACCAAAGACAATTATGCTACTAACACTGCTTTCAAATTCTACAACACAAACAGTGACTGCTGTTTGCTAAATAAATCTGTTAGTTGCACATTGAAAACAGATTTAGCATAAGCAACAGTAAAGCTCTCTTCATTTGAAACTCATTATCACTTGAAAGTGCACTGAAACTCATAATTCCCTGGAAATGTGCTGAAACAAACTCACAATTTCATCAGCAGTCTGGTAGTTGGTGTAGAGAATTCAGGCTTTTGTCTCCTGTAACCAAGTTAAGAGTCAAGCCTAATCAAGTTAATAGACTAAACTCTCCCCCCCCCCCACCAACTAGGGCATTACATACCATGCATGCATACCTCTCAACCTCATAGCAAAGGAAATCTTGACAAAGCCTAAAATAATGGGGGAATAAAGGTCCCAAAATAGGGACAGATTATAAAAATTGTTATTATAGACTTAGAAGGTTGCTTGAATAACAGCATTTGTCTTAGCCTGCATTTTCTGAAGGAAATGAAACCTGAAAATCAAATGTATGACATTATTTAGTTATTTCAATCCTCAGTGATTTGCCAGAAAACCACACAAACCACACATTTTATGAGGAATAGGCCAGAAATATGAGACCAAAATCTGGCCATTTCTGCAAAAATTTAGACAGTTGAGAGGTATGCAATACTTGTCAACCTCTTAGTGCAATAAATTTGGACAAAACCTAAAATAATGGGGATACAATGGCCCATAAAATAGGGACAGCTTTTAAATATTGCTCTTTTTAACTTAAAAAATTGCTAGAATAACAGGATTAGTGTTAGCGTGCATTTTCTGAAGGATGTGAAGTCTGAAACTCACATACAGCATTTATATATGAAGACAAATTTTAGACAGTTCAGAGGTATGTTAAACACACAAACACACACACACACACACACACACACACACACACACCTTCTTTCTCTTCACGCACGCACACACACACACACACACACACACACACACACACACCTCTACCTTTTCTCTGCTGTCTCACACACACACACACACACACACACACACACACACACACACAAAACTACCTTCTCTCTGCTCTCTCTCTCACATACACACATATACCTACCTTCTCTCTGCTCTCACACAGCAACACACAAATATACACACACCTACTCTTTCACAAAGCAATACACACACACAAACACACCTTCTTTCTCATACAGCAATACACACTATCTCATACAAACAGAATGGCAGGTTTAAATTGCATACACATATACACATACATACACATACACACACACTTTCTCTCTCATACAGAAACATCAGAACCTAGATTAAATGTTTAAATTATATATATACACACATACACTTATCTTCTCCTTAAAGGAATGGCTTGTTTAAATTCCCTGTGCACGTGCAGAATGGGCTTACATCCACGTTATCATGCATGCAAATGATGCATGCATGGTCCTCACACCACTTTGGTGTTAAGAATTTTTTTTTTTTAATGTTGATGTCTTCTGGCCAAAGTGGGCCCAGTAGTGACTGCCTATGTCATCTAGTGCTGGATTCAGTTCTGCTTAAGCCTGTCAGGTTGCTTGAGTTGTGATAATCTTTCCATAACTTTGTTAATGTACATCACGCTTTGACAGCAAGTTTTCCTTACTTACAGATTACTTGCAAGTAATGTTCAGTTTGCTGTTACTACTGAGATACTCCTTTATGTACCAAGGTAGTCTGAGTTCACTATGACACATTTACGTATTACATACTTATCAACAAATTTAGCATTGATATCAGTGTAATGCACCAGATTCTGCGAACTTTGCAGAATACATCCCATTAACAGGAACCAAGTACATCATTCTTGTTTTTTTTAAAGCATAACATATAACAAGTAAACACAACTGTACTATGAACAAAAGTAAATCAGACAATTTATTTATTTATTTATTATTTTACATTTGTTAACCGGGAGAGTCCGACTGGATAAATGTCCATTTTCAGCGGAGGCCCGGGGAGAAAAGCTCCAAGTACATAACAGACATATGAACATTGTTAATGCAAAAAAGGAAGATAGACAATGTATAGAGGCTATAAGGCCAAGATTATAAGAAACTTCTAAGCATTTTACTCTCCTAGATCTGTGCTCTTTAGTACAAGATATTAATTTCAGTGATGCACCCTGACACATCAGTAAATTTATTTATTATTTATTTTACATTTGTTAACCGGGATAGTCCGACTGGACACAGGTCCATTTTCAGTGGAGGCCCGGGGAGAAAAGCTCCACATATGGATAGTTACATAAGAGTTAAACAGTAGCAGATGTTATGTTTTTCAGCCATAATTTTTCTATGCCAAACGTTTCTGTGCCTTCTACAGCTTATCTTGACTTGGCTTGTTTAAATATAGCTTTATAACAGAAGGGTCCTGTTCTTTTGAAATCTTGTCTGTGTCAGTATTAGCTTTTAATTGGGTCTTGGTTATCTTAAAACTTTTGTCAAAGAATGTGATATAATCCTTCTGTATGTGGACATACCACTTTTCAAAAATCTTTTGAATGAAATATACACCGAGCAATTATCACCTAACCTTCTTTTAAATTATACCTTTTTTTAGAACAATACTACTTTAGATTTCCTTCCTATAGCAGGTCAGTGAAAGTGTTACCATTCAAAGGCCTTCTGGAAAGATTTTTATTTCATCTTGATTTTGCTATTGCTTGCCATTGCTGAATGAGCATTTTCTACAGCACAAATCATTTGGAATTTAATACCTCAGGATATTAGAAAGTGTGACAATCACCTGTTATTCAGTAAACTAATTAAGGAAAATTGAACTAAATTCTATAATTATACAATGAAACCTAATTATTATTCAAAGCCATGCACACTGAATGGACAGAGCAATCAGTGAGGCCGCTGTAAATCAAGTATTACTCTCACAAAGTAAAGCCTTTACAGCAGCGAGTAAAAGAAATCATTGGTGTCAAGAAAACAACCAAAGCTCTTCACAACTGCAAATGCAATGAAGTTAGTAATGCCCCTAAACCAGAATGATGTATAAAGATAAAAACAAAACTCTTAAAACACGTTGCACATCTGGAGTAATCAAGCTTCCTAACATAAACAGACACATGTTCAGTTTCAATTCTGTGAAAAAAGGTGTTAATGTGAATTGCACAAAATACGTAGATAACATTAACTATGTGTAGTGGTGAAGAAACAAACCCAAGGAAACAGCTTGGTAGGCAGCTATGTTCATCACTATACTACAGAAATTATACAATCTGGATATTTACATTGATGAGAGGAGATGAAGCAATAAACAATTCTACTATAAAATAGCACTATTTTAAAAAATGTAAGAAATGTCATTGTACAGTAGCAATAACTCATGAGGTATGAATAATGCAGAACTACCTAGGACTGGTTTTGTCATAATCAAACCATATCTGCAGTGGGTAAACCCAGCATTACCCACACTTAAACATGAGTTACTGCTAAAATGTACATGCTTTGAGGAAAATGGTTAAACCCCATATTTAATTTGTTACCATAGGGGAACACTTTTCAAAAGTGCATTGTCTAACATTGCTTTCTATAATTTGAATATAATGAGTATACTGTAAATATTACCTGTATCTGATGCGTAACAACATAATGATGTTTTTCTGTAACTCTTACTTTAAGAATTTAATTTATTATGTTTATATTTATCATAGTTGTAGGTCTACTTTATATCGAATAATTGCCTTCTAACTACAGTAAACTGCATTGTACATAACATAGTTGTCTACCTTTTATGTTAATATTTATGTTTGTTTTTTGCCTGGTAGCATAGTGACTGGAAATGTATTTTGCACCAGCTCATGTATCTGATTAACAAATGCAAATAAAATAAACAAATTAAGGCTTACACATATGATTCCATAATAAGTAGCATTCTTTTTCTGCCTTGTCTAATGTATTATTCAAAGCTACTACCTAGGCATATTTTGATATCAGACTGATGCATGTCAGTGTGTCCTTAAATCCTTTACTGTAGTTTCTATACTGAATTGTCAGCATTAAATATGACCTACCATTGACTATTAGGAAAATAAATGGATTTTTATTCATATGTAATTGTTACTGGAGCATGGGCAACACACCAGTGCGCAGTGCGACATTTAGGGCTGTTGTCTCACAATTATTAGTTCCTAAATTCATTTCCTAGTAGAAGTGACTTCCGTGTGGAATATGTAGCTTGGAATTTCCCTAGTGGTCCTTTGTTTCTTCCAACATCCCAAAGACATCCCGACAGGTGAAATGGTGATCCTTTGAATTGGCTGCAAATGTGTATGTCCTCTGTGTACATCCTTTAATGGACAGGTATACCATCCTGGACTTTTGCTGACTTGCAGCCTTGCTAGGATAAGCATAACCCTGAAGAGGATAAAGTGTGGATCTGAAAATGAATGAATAAATACATCATTCCATAAAAGTCTTTGTGTAGCTCCATAAAGACTCAAACACACACACGTGTATAGTTAGAGCTTACTTGGTCAACACTAATGTATGTGTCTAAAGTGAACAGTAGTTTAATTTCTACAAACGGCTGTTTGTATGAATCGCATTTTGGGTGACTTCTGGGTTGGTTGGTAAAGATAAGTGGGTTTGTTTTAGGGGTGAGACTTTATGTGCAAATCTGTGTGTTTCAGGATTAAAGTAAAGGTAAGATCAGGGGGACAAATTTAATTAGTGAGAGAGTGTATGTTTTAGGGTTAGGGGAAGAGTTAGGTAAGGGGATAAGCGTGGTGTGTGTGTGTGTGTGTGTGTGTGTGTGTGTGTGTGTGTGTGTGTGTGTGTGTGTGTGTGTGTGTGTGTGCGTGTGTGTGTGTGTGTGTGTGTGTGTGTGTGTGTGTGTGTGTGTGTGTGTGTGTGTGTGTGTGTGTGTGTGTGTGTGTGTGTCTGTATTTCTGTGTGAGCACTTCTGCATTATGAGTGTCCAATCTACCTTGTTTAGTGGTAGTGTTACAGAAAGGCCTTTTTTAAGGTAAACTGTACTGTTAGGGTTAGCACACGGAAGGACTGTGGCTGACCAAGTTCGCAGATGACTGCAAACTGGGCACCATAATCGACTCTCCAGCCGACACAAGCATCCTCCAAAAGGGCCTCATAGAAACAGACAAGTGGTGCCAGAGCCATGGCCTCAAGCTAAATGCCAAAAAATGTATAGTCATCCCCTTTGGCAAAAACAAAGTGCCCAGAAATTACCACATAGGTGGTAATCCATTAAGTACCGAAGAAGTAATTAGGGACCTGGGGACCCAAGTTGATAGCAATCTCTCATTTGACAACCACGTGGCCAAAGTGGTTAGAAAAACATTTTATATAGCCCACCTAATCATGAAGGGATTCACATCTAGATCAGGGGAGGTCATCGTGCCTCTTTACTCATCCCTCATCAGGCCCATAATTGAGTACAATGCCCCTTTTGGGATGTACCTTACCAGACACCTGCAGCAACTGGAAAGACCCCAAAAGTACCTCACCAAGAGGATCAAAGGGCTCAAACAGATGCCATATGCTGCCCGGTTAAAGAAACTCCAGCTCTACTCAGTGGCATACCGCCTGTTCAGAGGCGATCTGTGCCTGACATATAAAGCCATGTCCAACCCGGAATTAATGGACATGCTGCACCTCAGAAAATCCAAATCCCATCGTGCTACGCTCGAGACTTGAACCTCAGCACTGAAATAAATAGGACATGCTGGAGGGACAGATTCATAACCCAGAGGCTCCCTTCACTCTGGAATAAAATCCCAGTCCAGGTTAGGCAGAGTCCCTCATTGACTCTCTTCAAGAGGAATCTTGATGAGTGGATGGGAGATCGTAGGTTTACCCCGGGTATCACTTCTGTGTCACTGTTAGACAGAGGCACAGTATACTAACCTCGAAAAAGGACATAGCAAAATAAATTTAAAATGGGTGGCGAAAGCCAAACACATTCTGGCTAGGCTTATAAATGCCCTAGGGCAGATAGCCTAGCATGAACCTATGAACCTATGAACCTATGTATTACTAAGGTGGAGGAGGTGTGAGCCCTACCCTAACCCTTACCGTAACTGTTTGGTTTACCTTAAAAAGCCCTTTCTGCAACACCACCATTATTCAGACAAATTTGAGCTGAAAGTGGGGTAGGGTTATGGGTAGTAGATCAGAAAAGTAAATATGTTTTATGGGTAGTAGATCAGAAAAGTAAATATGTTTTCTTTTTCTGTGTTGTCAATATAATGAATTGTTATGATTGTTTTTAATGTTGATCATTTAACATGACCATTCATGTAATAATGTTTTATGTATATCTATCTATCTATATATATATATATATATATATATATATATATATATATATATATATATATATATATATATATATATATATATATATATACATACATCTGGAAAACGAAACGAAGACACGTAAAACTGATAAAACAAACTAAGGCAGTCCGTAAATCGTAGGCTAGTTTAATGAAATCACTTGTTCAGTATAAAACTGCAGCAAAGTAAAATAAAATACATAAACTGTAACAATACAACGATACTAAGCGCTTTCACCCCTGCATATGGGGTTTCATCAGAGTATCCATTGTAACGTTCCCAATCCATTTAAATATGAAACACCCATGCCAATTAACCAATCACTTTAGACAAACAATTCCTTTTAACAACATTTTGTCATTTAAAAACTTCCATTGTGTACTAAATGTGTTACCATAACACAGGAAACATAAATTAAATACATAATTTATATCATAAAAACATATGATGTATAAAATACATTGATTGTTAAATATTATTTTCTTTTATTTAGTTTATATTTGTACCAAAACATCTCACTCATAAATAACCTTCTTCCCTAACTAAATGCTTATGTTTTTAATGTATGAAAAAATACTAAAATATGTATTGAAAATTATTATAATTATTAGTTTTGTACAAGTTATATACTATAAATATAATCTTAAAGAAATATATAACATATTATGTTAAAATTTTGTTTGTATTGATAATATGTGTTTAAAAATATTTATGTCAATATATATAATATTATTTCGATATAAATAAATAAATAAGTACATATATAAAAATAAATGTTGTAAAATATATGTACATATGTTTACTTGCTGATTGCTATTTATTTAAAAATACTTGGTCTAAAATCATAAAAATATTACTTAATCAATTGTGCCTTGTGCTTTAGAATGCTAGTAATGGAGATCTGTTCATTAATACCTGGAGGTCTATTGGCATTCAGCCTTAACTGCCATAAACACTCTTTGACCTCCAAAAAGGTATTATCATCACCTCCTTTACTCAGGTTATACGGGACCTTGTCGATGATAAAAAATATAAATCTCTTAAAATCTTTGCACCTAGTACTGTGATTGTATAATGAATTAGTACATTTTTTGTTCTTGATGTCCCTATTGTGTTCCATAATACGATCTCTTAACCTCCTGATGGTTTTGCCTATATAATATGCCTGACAAGATAAACAAGAGGCCAGGTATACAACCATCTTCGTGTTACAGTTACATGACCCAGGGCATCTAATTGATCTACTATAGTTTTGTATTGCCACATATGGACCATCATTAATAAACTTGCATGTTTTACAAAATCCACATTTACTCATTCTGGAATTTTGATAAATAGTATTGTAACTGGTGGTTTCGAAGTATTCTTTTAAATTCCTTCCTCTACTATATGTCACATTTGGATGTTCTCCAATAATATTCAATATATCCAGTGCATTCATAAATGCTGTTAACCATGTCTCGTGTAATATATTTAAAATGGATTGCACTTCATGATTGTATGGTAGAATATATGCATCCATTTTGTTGTTCTCTACTCTATCTTTCCTATTTGTTGTACTATCTCGTCCTGATGTTAAAATAGGTTGATAATGAGCCTGTCTCTTCTGTAAAATCTCTTTCTTGACAGTGTTTAGTAATATAAATGGATAGTTTCTGTCCTGAAACATCCCTACTAATTTGTCAATCTCAATAGAGAATTTATTGTCTTCCGAAATGATACGTGATAACCGTACCATTTGTCCTTTTACTAAATTCTTTTTTTGGAAATGTGGATGGCTACTGTTAAAATGCAACAAAGAATTGGAATAAGTTTTCTTTCTGTAAATATTGGTTTGTAAACCCACGTCATTCCTATAAAACAAAATATCCAAATATTCACACTCATCATAACAAATTTTGTGTGTGAATCTTAAAAAAGTAGATGTGTTTAAAAACAATATAAATTCCATTAACTCAGGGATCTAAAAACATTAATTTAGTAGAGAACGGAGCGAATGCTTTAGAGAATGGGGTGAATATCTCTTTAACTGATACGGAAGAGCAGCTATTCACGTTGCACTCCACCCCCGGTGCTGGGAACAATATTACATTGATCAACAATCCATCGACTAGTAATGGTTCAAGAGGCTCTGTGGAAGGAGGACCGTTTCTGGGTAGAACGGTAAATCGTGGTAACGCATTTCCACTTCCTAATGCCGAAATGAACGCTAGAGATGGTTTTAGGACGACAAATCTGGGTTCCAACAAGTACGTGGACATTAAGGATCTTTTAACAGCACCTAGTTTTGCAACAGTAGTGAAAACGAGTAACAAGGACATGGGAAATTTGAACAAGCAGTTATTGGAATTTGAAAAGGTATTAAAAACATATAAATCTTTGCAGATGGACAATGTGTTCCTTGAAAGATGTATTGAACTAAAACAGGTACCGAAGGGGCTGCGTATATTTAAATTACCCTTTGGTTTTGAACAGAATACTGATATGTTTAATGAGCTTTTACAGTTATTTGACAGTGTTGGTTTACAACTACTGCAACTTATTATAAGAAACAATAACCAAAAGTTGCTAAAAATGAATGATGTTTTAACTAAGTTGGATAGAAGTATTAAGAATGATTTATTGTTTGATTGTAACAAGCATCGTTTTGAAAACATCATCAAAGATATGGACAGATTTGTGAACAAAGGCTTGGAAATAAAAAATAATAAATTACACAGGGATAGTAATGATTACAAGTATAATAGGGTGTACACCCATTTTAGAGAATTCAAAAATCATATTAGGAATAAACAACAGGAGCAAAGGGTAAACTTTGAACAAAACAGCTGTAATGAAATTAATACAGATGAACAAAAAGAATATTCTCCTAACAGGATAGTTAATTCAAATAATAGAGACCATGACCAAGTTTTTTTAGAGGAACCAACATTGAGGAGGTCAGAACGGTTACGGGCAAGGCATCAAGGGCAACACCAGTACCAAAATCGGTACAGGGATGTCCCAAGGTACAGGACGAACTCACAATATTAGAATTTAATTCTGGTCAAACAAGAGGTGAATGTAACAAAGTTGACAGTATACATCAAGACAATACAATACTGTTAAACTATGGTGATAAATTTAGTAACAGCCTTAACAAGAACACCAACAAAGAATATGTTCTCACTGAGAACACAACAAATATGAGTCATGGAGAGAACACTGACAGTAATGAACCCAATGAAAGGTGTTTCATGATTACTGATGGTGTTTTTGCTTTATATAACTTCACTAGTACAAAAGTTGGGGATGACTACATTTCCCTTTTTAGTAAAGGGTTTTCATATGTGCCTACCTTTAGTATGGACATAGGTAAAATATTGATCAATCTAAAAATGTATACGAGATTACTAAATTTGAAAATATTTTTTGCAACGAGTCAAAATATTGTGTCCTATCACAAGATTTTTCAAACAGGACTGAAGAGAAGTAGTACATTTATACCCCCACAAAATCCAGCTGTACACATATTTGAGACGTTATGTGAGGTGCAGTTATGCAGGATTATAGTTAACCCACAAAAAGTGAATGACAATCTAACTTCAGCTGAGAGATTTTGTTTAAAGGAATTGACAAAAGACGACAGATATAGAGTTATGAAACCAGACAAAGGTGGGGGAGTTGTAGTTATGACCAAAAAAGATTATTTTAACAAAATGACTCATATGTTAAGTGATGACAGTACCTACGAGGAAGTATCTAGGTATGAGATGTGTAAAGCCTACACTAAGGTGGATTGGTTACTATATGAATACATGGTTGAGGGGTTGATTAATAGGAGTGAATATGAATATCTTTTGGTTGATTTTCCAGTCACACCATCAATTTTTGGTATACCAAAGATTCACAAGAATGTCAACAATCCACCTTTTAGACCAATCGTCTCTGCCAAAAGGTCTAAGTTAGAGGCTATGGCCCGCTATATAGACTTCAACTGTAGAGATACTCTAAACAAATTACCTCACATTCTCAGAGATTCGTGGCATTGTTTGGAGGTAGTGAAGGAACATACAACTCTTATAAAGAAAGAAACCATAATGGTCACTATAGATATAGTAAATTTATTTTCAGTCATACCACATATACAAGGCCTCACTATGTTTGAGATGAGTCTATTCAAATACAGTGATTTACATACTGTAAAATGTAAACTGCTTGTGGATATGATGGAATTAGTTTTAAACAACAATTTCATGTTTATGGATAACAGATATTACAGACAAAAGGCTGGAGTGGCTATGGGTGCAAGATGTGCACCCATATATGCCAACCTTGTACTGGCCAACTGGGAGACAGAAAATATTTTTACTTCAAGTTACTTTTCAAAAATTCTACTTTATTGTAGATTTCTTGATGACATACTGATTTTCTGGAAAGGAACTAAGGATGAGTTAATGGAATTTATATTGTTTTTAAACACCACATCTACTTTTTTAAGATTCACACACAAAATTTGTTATGATGAGTGTGAATATTTGGATATTTTGTTTTATAGGAATGACGTGGGTTTACAAACCAATATTTACAGAAAGAAAACTTATTCCAATTCTTTGTTGCATTTTAACAGTAGCCATCCACATTTCCAAAAAAAGAATTTAGTAAAAGGACAAATGGTACGGTTATCACGTATCATTTCGGAAGACAATAAATTCTCTATTGAGATTGACAAATTAGTAGGGATGTTTCAGGACAGAAACTATCCATTTATATTACTAAACACTGTCAAGAAAGAGATTTTACAGAAGAGACAGACTCATTATCAACCTATTTTAACATCAGGACGAGATAGTACAACAAATAGGAAAGATAGAGTAGAGAACAACAAAATGGATGCATATATTCTACCCATACAATCATGAAGTGCAATCCATTTTAAATATATTACACGAGACATGGTTAACAGCATTTATGAATGCACCGGATATATTGAATATTATTGGAGAACATCCAAATGTGACATATAGTAGAGGAAGGAATTTAAAAGAATACTTCGAAACCACCAGTTACAATACTATTTATCAAAATTCCAGAATGAGTAAATGTGGATTTTGTAAAACATGCAAGTTTATTAATGATGGTCCATATGTGGCAATACAAAACTATAGTAGATCAATTAGATGCCCTGGGTCATGTAACTGTAACACGAAGATGGTTGTATACCTGGCCTCTTGTTTATCTTGTCAGGCATATTATATAGGCAAAACCATCAGGAGGTTAAGAGATCGTATTATGGAACACAATAGGGACATCAAGAACAAAAAATGTACTAATTCATTATACAATCACAGTACTAGGTGCAAAGATTTTAAGAGATTTATATTTTTTATCATCGACAAGGTCCCGTATAACCTGAGTAAAGGAGGTGATGATAATACCTTTTTGGAGGTCAAAGAGTGTTTATGGCAGTTAAGGCTGAATGCCAATAGACCTCCAGGTATTAATGAACAGATCTCCATTACTAGCATTCTAAAGCACAAGGCACAATTGATTAAGTAATATTTTTATGATTTTAGACTAACCCCGGGATTCATGAAGCTCGGCGCAAGGCCGGCGTAAGGTCTGCGCCGGCGGTGCAGTGAATAGCCGGCGCAGTAGCACCATATGCATATTAATGAGAGTGCACCGCAACCACAGACACGTGCGTAGTGTACGTGAGCGAGCCCAGGTAGGATGCGTCTGGAGGCGTGTCTAAGCCGGCAGGAGGTGAGCAACCTAATGTGCTGACAGCCACGGTCCGCCCATAATAGTAATGGCAGCAGCCAGGTCCCGTGCAGAATGAAACGCACGTAGAGTATGCAACATAGTACCCGTCCCAAATAAACGGAGAAGCAAATACAAGCCACGAAGGCTTAAGTGTACCCGTCCAAGGAGCAAAGGATATGCATAAGACCGCGTTTGTCCCGCAATGCACCGTCAGTGGTTACACTCAGAGAAGGTGTACAGCAGCATGTCAGCGCGCCGCACCGACATAGGAGCAGCGACTAAGGTCACCACCTGTCCCACTCTGGGTGGGGCAGTCTCTCTATGGGCAGTTGTGTCCCGAAAAAACGTATTAAAAATGGCAAATGTGCTAAGATTGTAGGACATAATGATATCCCGTATTTAATGTAATGGTAGCATGAATTGGTTATTTCTGTAACTGAAATACCTAAATGTCACAAGAAACAGAATAAGCAAGCAAACTGCCACAACAATAAGCTGTTATTTAGGCAAACAAGTGAAGTTCTATGCTATATAGTGACTGTGTGTATGTGTCGGCCTGTAAAGTCAGATGTGAGTCCCGGAAATATCCCAGCTTGGAAACTGGAAAAGGTGGCAACCCCAGTAGCGACATGGGCATGGTCACCAGGGTTACCAGCTGTCCCAATGTGCCATGGACAGTCCCTGATTGGACAGTTGTGTCCCTGCAACAATCGGAAAAATGGAAAATGACCTCAGATCCCCTGCCTAAAATATTCCCGCAATATACATGTAATAGTAGTATAAAACATATACATTTGTATATGAAACACATACATGGCATAAGAAAATGAATAAGGAACCCAAATGCTTACAGAATAAGCATAGTATGGCAAAGAAGTGAAGTTCTGTCAACAGCACTTGCCGTGGGTATGTGTAGTCCTGCAAATTGCGAAGTTTCCACATAACATGCCCCACTATGGGCATTGGAAAAGGTGCCAACCATAATGGTCACAAGCAGTAGTGAGAGTACATAGCCGGGTAGCTGTGTCGACATAACAACAGTAAGGAATCAAGATACCTTAAACACAGGCAAACATGTGCATAGCAACATATCCCACACCCAGCAACGTCTCTGTCGCATACACTGGATGGCGTATGTTGAAGTGTAATATCCAGAAGCAGAACCCATGCATTCAGATGTAATACACAATAGCCTCATTGTACATGTCAGTCCCACCCATGTACACCTGTGCACCCTAACCTGCTAGCATCCGTGTGCAGCTATACACCCACACACAATGTGCATACCTGAAATGTGGTAAGATGTTTGTGTTAGGCAATGCCACACGGGCAAATCATTACCCACATGTCACCAACCCACCTCAGGTACAGATATGTAAATGGCTGCATGTGAATGTGTCTGCAGAATGTGTACATCTCGCATGTGGTATGTACCCGTCGAAACCATATAGGTTTGCATACGACACGGTGCACATAACTGTACACATGTGGACAAGTCGGGTTGTTGAACCACCGCATCGATGATTAGCTATGCAGTGAAGTCGATCACATATAGCGGAACACGTGCCTACCAAACAGGACGTCCTAACAGGATTCTACAGGCAAAGAAGGGGAAGGTGGGACATCACATGTGGAGAGTAGCGTTGCGGACGGCCAAATACACACGGTCAAGGTAAAGGACGGAACAACATGCATATGGCGGATGGATGTTGTTGGAAAAATATATATAGAAACACATATGAAGTGCCAGTTTAGACTCGAAATACTATATAATGCATTGAATTGTACCGTACAATATGGCAGTAGAACTAAGCCTGCATGTAATTGGTGAAGCTAAGCTGTAGTGTGATGGAATTCTGATCCTGGCAGTAACCAGTACAGCAGGATTATGTCTGTCAGCATTAATTATCTGCTGGGTTACAGAACAATAAATGTATGTACATGCATAACATCACCCCTTCCCTGAGGAGGATGGCCTTGTGAGCTCTATCGAAGATAACAGTACATCTCCTTACCAGAGAGACAAAGCAGCGTATTAAGAAATTAACTGACTACTGTATCGGAACAGTCTAGGGTCCTTGAAACAGCTACAATCACAGAAGGACACTGTAATTGACAAGGTGCCTTGCAAGGCTGTGTTATTCTCATGGGAAAACATTTTAAAAGCACGACCCCAGCACCCACGTATGTATAGACTATTGTGGACCATAGTGATGTAAATGCCTTGTGACTGACCACATCATTAATGTGTGCAAAAGATGATAGTCTACACAATGCTCATACAGCTGTAACATGTATAGAGTAAAACAAATGTCTAAACTTTTACTGCATAGTTCTTTGCCTCCTGCTGCACAGTAGTAAAACGTCATTAATCTCAGCTTCCTGTGTCATTGACTGTCATTTTGAAAATACGAATGAGTGTTACAGTTTGATTTAAACAACTCAATTGACAGATGTGTACGTTCTAGCATGGGAATAGGTCAAGCCAACCATCACAATGTCCATGTGTACCACATACAAACAGCCAGTAACACGCAGTAGTAGTGCATGAAGGCATACACGACTGTGGGAATAGTACAGGACATATGGCACGTGCCAAGTGCAGATGCATGACACAAACCCCAGGATGGGTGTCCCTGCAAAGAGGAACATGTGCCAACCACACCTCCCACAGATGTACCGGCAATAAAAACACATGGCAAACACACAGAAACACTACTGTCCAACACACGACTGCAGCGGAGCCTGGTCAAACACCAACATGAAGCATGCACAAGCGGGAACTTGTGTAATGTTTGCCTTAACACACCCCCATAGGCCAAAGAAGAATAGAATGGACATATGCATGTAATGTTGTGAAGGATGTGTGGTAGTCCTCAGTATCACAGTGTTAGGGACACAGATACACTGTCATCAACTGTGACGTATGTGCACTGTACACAGCATACCTGCATGTAATACAGAGGACAATCATGTGCCACAGAAATATACACTGGAGCAAGAGTATAGGGGATAGACAATTGTAAATGTGACAAACTATGAATATAGGTTCATCGTCCATAGGTACAGGGTAGGCCATCGTCCCAGGCTCAGCCATAACACTACACCATAGTTAGGATGACTTTGCCAACCTTCTGTGCTTCAGATAAAATACTCATGATATTGCTGTACCTCCGTCAAGCAGTGATAATGATGTAATCCCTGGCCTATACCTGCAATTCTCCATCCAATGGACAACATACCCGCGAACAAGGCTAGGAAGGATCTCTGTCTCACATGTACTGTGATGTAGATCCACAGCATTATGAGTGTCTGGGTGATATATGTGTCACTCAAACACATCCCATTAATGACCGTGACAAGGTAAATGTCACCTGCCCTAGTGGTTCTGAGGGATGCAGATACAGTATTGAAGCATACACATGACATATGGGTTGACATGGCCTCGTATGTCAGGCACAGGTCAACACTAAACAGCAGGTATGTGACGTAATGTGGCAGGGGTCCTACAAGTGGGGCAGCATTACACAAAATGATGTCATCCTGCATCTGTGCAACAATTAACCTATGAGGGCTTCCCAGCTGCTGTAGGTGTATGGACAGATACAGTCTGAATGGGGCAATGTAGTAAATCCTAGGTGTAACACGTAATGGGTACAAGGAGACAATGACCTAGCCTGATGTAGATGTGAATCCCTGCACAAACAGGTGGGCAATGTAGAAGTCCCACACAACCACGATAGCAACGTGTGTGTTGAATGAATGGTGACCGACAAACTCTGTCCCCTGATCCCTGGTAATCACCCCTGTGCTGAGTGGACAGCCACCTATATGCTGGACAGGGGTGACCTAGTAGATCTCCACAGGTATGATGTTGCATTACTTAGCATTTAGCTGTGGGACATGTCCCTGACAGCAGATATGCATATCTGGGAGGCCCCTTGAAGGATATCTGTGTCAGATGTCCGTCCCACTATGGCACCTGTTTTGCAGTCATCTACAAACAATGTTGCCCATAAAACCCCTGTGTGTGCCTGTACCGTGGAAATGTAGATGTATGACAGGAGTGGACCCACGGAAGGGCCCCATGGGACACCACTTGCGACAGGCAGTAGGTCTGACATGCTGCCAGCAACTATGACCGTGTGGGTTGTGTCACATAGACAGTTTACAACACATTCTGTGATGTACGTGTTCACATCCCAGCCAATGGGTTTATCAACGATACCTGAGGGGGGTAATGTGATGAAGGCCTTTGCCAGGTTAAGGTAGGCTGTATGGACTGCAACACCCCAATCAATGGCCTCGGTGACTGTCCCGAAAATGTCAACCATGCTTTAAAGGCATGACCCGCCCCTGAACAAGACAAACCGTGTTGGATGCAAAGTATGTATGTCCCCTATGCAGTCATATACGAGCCGCAGTATGATCCCTCCCCATGTCTTTGCAGATAGGTCTCCTCATGGTAATGGGACAGTAATAACCAGGCTCAGTGGAGGCATTGGCCCTGTGACGTGGGACTACAGTTGCCATGCGACACAACCTGGGTACCTTACCTGAGGTGAGGCTACAAAGAAATAGCTGTCCTAACTGTGGGTCTAATTCCTCAATGAGATAGTGGAGTACACAGTGGGGTCACCAGCTGGTCTCATGGATGCTATGTCCACTACCCTGGAGAGAACATGTCCCACCTGTGTGTCACAGAACATTTGGTGACCACAAACCACTGGTACAGACATCTCCTCATGTGTGGGGGAGGGTGTGGAGATGTCCTTACTGGACTTGTCAGCCTGTATGTTGGCAATGCGTGTATGTTGAGTAAACTCCACCTCTTTGTGAACCCAGTCAGAGCATATGTGGGAGTGACCTCCCAGGTGTTGAGCATAGCAACTGAAGGTGGTATGATTGTCAGCCAGGTCCATGTAGGTATATCTGTGGAATGTGCCCTGGACCATGGCACGACAGTGTGTAACTCTACACATATGATGACCAAGGGTGTCATACCTCACAAGGTGTCTGCTCCACCTTGTAGTAGCCACCTCCTCGTGTTGTACATCCTGTGTATGGCTGGGGTACACCACACTGGATGCTTGGCATTGGTACAATGAACCACAGTTGGGTAAGTGAATGCCTGGTTCATGCAGTCCTGTAGGTACTGGTAGATGGCAAATGTGATTGATGCAGTGGCTGCAGTACTGTCGACCACTGGCTCAGGGTCCTTAAAGGAGACCACAGTAGTGTGCAGAATTGTGTAGTCTGCCTCTGAGCAAGCAATGTGTATGGTAACTGGCAACACTCACAGCAGCGGATGCCAATAGCAGAAGCCAATGTCCAAATAACATAGATTAACTTCTGCATGACAATATGTCTTATCATACATGTATTGACACGTGTGCTAATTACAATTGCAAATGGACGGTAAGACTGGCCTAAAGTTCCCGTGATGTACACAGTCTGGAGGTGTTGTTCCGATAATAATGTGGCAATACCTCCCAATCGTGACCTCTGGGTATGAAAGTGGTTGTTAACCTGCAACATTGGATGTACACCATTGGGTTCTGGTGTCGGAAGACATGGTTCCTGTAGCACTACACAGTATGGTTAGTCAAGCAGACATCCGCGATTGCTGAACACACAGCATCAGTGAAACCCACTGCTCACAAGGACACAGTCCGACAAGCTCTACACTTTACATATGCACAGTGGTGTCCATTGTAGGACCCAAAAATTGTCTAAAGAAAAGAATTATGTCTTATTTCAATGCGTACCTGAACTCATTGTTGTCACAGGTACACATATGCACCGCAAGCGTGTTTAATGTTGCTGATAGCTGTCCATGTAATGCAGCACAGATGCACAGAAATACCCAGGGTACCGGGTCCATAGAACTGCGTCCACATCACAGTCCCGCACACATGAAGGATGTGTAATGGGTACTGTCGATTGTTGCAGTCAAGGGATTCTGGGTATGTAGACTCTGGGCTCGGTGTTGTTTCGCAGGCAATCCTTTGTCCCGCCCCGTGGGAGGGATGTGTGCGTAGCACCTGCCTTACTCTCCGCTAATAATGCAAACCATCCACGGGAGAATGCTAAATGCAGGTGTGAAATGTGTACAGCCCTATACTAGTGTCCAGTAGGCAATTGTCATGGATGGACAACCGTATGGCCAAGATGGCACCCACAACTGCAAACCTGGGTAAATTACACAGCTGCGGTAAGGCATAACACAGGAAATACACATAGGGACTACAGTTGACATTCCACATACAAAGCCGGACCGTCGTGCCAACACCGGCGTACACAGCACTCAATCTGCCAGCAACAGAATGAGGAGCACTGCTACCATACAGCGGAACAGATGTGCGACCTGTGGAACACATACTAATGGCACACCCCCGGCGTCAAGTAAGATATGTAAACTATGGCATTCCCACCTATGAAGACAACATGGTTAAATGAATACATAGGTAATCAACATGTTCCGGTGGTGTTATATTGGAAATACAGTGGCGGATATGTCCCATTGGGATGTCTGAGGTTTATATGAAGCAGTTGCTAACCAGCATCTTTGGATGTATGTCATTTGTTCACAGTACTAAATCACCTGGTTATGTAGCACCATGTAGAATGGGTAGTCAAACAGACATCCGCGATTGGGGAACATACACCAGCAGTGAAAAGCACTGGGCAGGTGGACACAGTCCAGCAACATCTAACTTGACATATGCACATCGGTGTCCATTGTAGGACCCAAAAATTCCATTCATGGAATGCCTGCTAGCTTCCTGCATTACTCACGTGATCTCATTGTCGTCACCACGTCACAGGTACACATATGCACCGCAAGCGTGTTCAATGTTGATGATAGCTGTCCATGAAATGCAGCACACATGCACAGAAATACCCAGGGTACCGGGTCCATAGAACTGCGTCCACATCACAGTCACGCACATGAAGGATGTGTAATGGGTACTGTCGACTGTTGCAGTCAAGGGAGTCTGGGTATGTAGAATCTGGCCTCGGTGTTGTTTCGCAGGCAATCCTTTGTCCTGCCCCGTGGGAGGGATGTGTGCGTAGCACCTGCCTTACTCTCCGCTAATAATGCAAACCATCTACCGGAGAATGCAAAATGCAGGTGTGAAATGTGTACAGCCCTATACCAGTGTCCAGTAGGCAATTCACATGGATGGACAAGCGTATGACTAAGATGGCACCCATAACTGCAAACCGGTGGAATTACACTGCCGTAGTAAGGCATTACACAAGTAATACACATAGGGACTACACTTGACATTCCCCATACAACAAACACAGACAACCAGCCGATGAAGTCCAAAGCAAAGGCGAGGTACTGTAGACACCGTCAGTGACCACTCAGAGCACACCAGGAATTAAATGCAGTCACCATAGTTTATTGAAGCTCTTTTCGTCTGCTTCATAAGCAGACTTATTCAGAATACATACAATGCAGTCCAACCTACTACATGTAAAACCCTTAATTGGTCAGTAAATTAGATGTGCTAGGTATTAATTACATGCCTTAAAGGCAAACAAGCAAACAAACTTTACTTGGGTTACAGATTCCACACAGTGAGGACATCAGACATTGCTTGAAAGGTACATTCTTCATAGAGAAATAGAAATATATGTATATATATGAAAGATGAACCAACATAATGTTTTCCAAATGTCTGACTGTGTAAGCTACATATATATGTTCTACGGATTGTGCCAATATATTAAAAGAACTGCAGACACCTAGTAATATAAATGAACCATAATATATACAGATAAACCGTATGATTATGACTAATGTAAAATAGACCAACGAAATGTAAAGATTCACAATGTGGTAATGTAAATATTCATTTAGAAGGTTACTTAAATAAATCAATTCAGACATCCATGTCAAAATACTAACACAAGGCCAGCGAGGTGCTTGCCCTCACATGTACTGGGATGTTGTTCCACAGCATAGTGAGTGTCTGGGTGATGAATCTGTCCCACCAACACGTTCTATTAATGACAGTGTCAAGGTGTCGTCACCTGCCCTTGTGGTTCTGAGGGATCTAACTTCTTTAGGTGAAGCATAGTCATCAGATCTGGGTTCGACATGGCCTTGTATGCCAGGCACAGGTCACCTCTGGGCAAGTGGTATGCAACTGTATACATCTGGAATTCTTTCAGTTGGTCAGTATAACACATATTCCTGAGACCCTGCATCTGTTTGTCGATGAACTGTTGGTGCCTTTCCAGCTGCTGCAGGTGTCGGGTCAGATACATTCTGAACGGGGCATTGTACCCAATCATAGGTCTAATGAGTGATGAGTACAAGGGGACAATGACCTCCCTGATCTAGATGTGAATCCCTTCATGATGATGTGGGCAATGTGGAAGGTCTACCTAACTACGTTAACAGCGTGTGTGTCTAACGAGCGGTTAACAACAACCGGGTCCCCAGATCCCTGGTAACTCCCTCTGTGCTCAGTGGATTGCCACCTATATGGTAGCTAGGGGTAACCTTGTTCTTCGAAGGGTATGACTATGCATTTCCTGGCATTTAGCTGTAGGCCATGTCTCTGGCACCTCTTATCCACATCTGTGAGGCACTCCTGAAGGATATCTGTGTCAGATGTGTGTCTGACTATGGCACCCAGTTTGCAGTCATCTGCAAACATTGTCACGCATAAGCCCCCTGTGTTTGCTTGTACTTTGGAAGCGTAGATGCTGAAAAATAGTGGACCCAGGACTGAGCCCCATGGGACACCACCTGTGACTGGCTGTGAGTATGACATGGCGCCAGCAACTATGACCATGTGTGTTCTGTGACTTAGCCAGTTTGCAACCCATATGGCGATGTATGGATATCGTTCAAGATGGCGGGTTTATCAATGATACCCGAGGGGTATTGTGTCGAAGGCCTTTGCCAGGTTGAGGTAGGCTGTATGGACTGCTTTACCCTCATCAATGGCCTTGGTGACTGATCCTACAAAGTCAAACACGTGTAAAAGGCATGATCTGACTTTGACCAAGCTAAACTGGGTTGTATCCAAAGTATGCGAGTCCCCTATGTCTTTATCTATGAGTTCCATTATGATCCTTCTCCATGGCTTTGCAGATAAGGCTTGTCAAGCTAATGGGATGGTAATAACCAGGGTCAGTGGAGGCACCATCTATGTGAAGTGTGACTACAGTCGCCTTGTGCTACTACTCTGGTGCGTATCCTGAGGTGAGGCTAAGATTAAACAGCTGTCCTAAGTGTGGGTTTAATTCCCCATAGAGTTCATGGAGTACACAGCTGGGACACCATCTGGTCCCATGGATGCTGTGTTGACTGCCTTGGACACAGCATTTCCCACCTGTGCGTTACAGATGTTCCAGGATCTACAAGTCTCTGGTATAGATAACTCTCCATGTGGGGGAGGGAAATGTTAGCACTGAACATGTCAGCCAGTATGCTGGCAATGTGTGTAGGTTCAGTCATCTTCACATCATTGTGAACCCGGTTTGAGCATATCTGGGAGTGTCCTCCCAGGTGTCCAACATAGCTAAAGAAGGACTTATGAATGTCTGTTGAGTCCTTGTTAATTTCTCTGTTGAATTTCCCCTGGATGATTTCATGACAGCTTGTAGTTCTTCACATATAATGAGCAAGGGTGTGTTACCTTACAAGTATTTCGCTTTAACTTGTAGTATCTACCTCCTGTCGTTGTAGAGCTTGTTCATGGCTGGGGTCCACCAGACTGCATGCTTGTCTGTGGTACAAAGAGTCTCAGTTTTGTATGGGATTGCCTGATCCATGCAGTCCTGTAGGTGCTGGTGGAAGGCATATGTACGTGATTCAGCGGTTTGAGTAATGTTCACCACTGGCTCAGGGGCCTTAAAGGAGACCACAGTAGTGTTCAGAAGTGTGAAATCGGCTTTTGAGAAAGGCATATGTATGGTAACCGGCACCACTGTACACATGGAACATCATGGCAATACACCACGGCTGGATGTGGGTAATGCTGGACATACCCACGGCAGGCGTGGCGTTCGAGTCCGATGCCGAGGGACCACACACATAGCCGGCCTTAGGCATAGGCCAAGTAGGCAGCCGTCTAGGGCGTTGCTCTACTCGGGGCACCTTTCCAGACTTTATTTGGTGTAGGTAGACCAGGAGGGGGGTAGCGGGTGATGTGGCGGTGGCAACTTCTGCCTAGGGCACCACTTAACCTAAGGCCACTCTTCCCGTGGGTAATACAGCAGTACCCACACCCAGGCGGGTCATTGCTAGTATGGCATATCATCTATGGCAAGAATCCATATATTCCCAGACATAATGGCACAGCATAATGCCTGTCCGCCGCCCAAACGCAGACATCGTCACCAGCGGCGGTGCGGACGTACTGCGCGAGATGTCCGTTACCAATGTCGACATTGTCTCGCTTTGTGAAACAAACTCCACATAGCGATTCAATACTAAACAGCGACGGAGAACCCGATGTCCCCGTGGCTGAGCTGTTCAACCTGTTCCGCCATGTTAAATGTGTGTAGCACAGCGGAACCGGCCCAAACCAAGCAACGGACATGTCTGTGGCTCAGTGAAAGTCGTCACGCAATGGTAAACCCATGTAATATTGCGACACAGGTCATACATACCGAGGGTTAGTAATGGAAATAGGTCCGTTCGACCAGACCGTGTGCAATTAGTATAACAAGATCTACAACGGGTACACCGGCCAATCGGCGCACACGGTTATGAATAATTGGGGGGGGTGACATGGTATCATAGACACGGACAAAACGTGCCCATGTGACTCATCTAACATTCGTACCGCGGTCAGGGCAGTTCCGTACACTGGGCGGACAAGACCAAACCCAAAGCACCACAGCAACACCCTGACAATCGAAGGCCTGTATGCGTAGGGGATATAAGCACCTGTCATCTGAACATCCCTGCGGTCACGACATATGCATCCTGGGCCATGGCGAGGGGAATAAGGAATGTTTAACATGCAGTACCGCACCTTTCCCAGCAGGAGAATGGATGCCTGTGGCGTGCGTGAGTGCGGGGGATATGTAAATGTACTTAAGTACCATGCGTATCCATATTAATGACACCGAACAGCTAGCGTGTAGTGGTCACAGTAACCGGCAAGCGTGAATGCAGTCACGTTTGAATTACGACTATAGAACATATAGATGTGAGCGTGTGCGTAATCGTCCATGCTGCAAAGACTGTTACATGTATAAAGTTGTAAGTGCGTTCTGCACCGTCCGTCAACGGATCAGACATATGTTGCGGAATAGTCACAACTAACACAAAACACGTAACCACACAGACCCAGTAAACATATATAAACAGAATACGGATATGCATGTGCGCCTGCGCGTAACCCACAATTAGGAAATGCGGTGTCGTGTGCGTGTGTGATCCACTGGAAGCAGGGAAGGTTAAGGATGTGTCCTCCACTCATTTACATTCATAATTGTAAAATATATGCTTAAATAGTACTTATTGATTCCATGCTTTGGAATCGTAATGCTACAATTATACACATTGATATAAAATATCCTGATCAACACACTACATTCTAAGGTTTACTCACAACAATTATCAACTATGTTTCAAGATACTGATTGTATTTACCAATATTGTATTTATATTAACACATTGTTGTCGTATTATTGTTTCCATGAAGTAATGTATGTAACACTGATTTGTATATGTCACGTTATAATCAAGACTTGGAGCACTGTCCACTTAACTATGAGCAGGTTTATTGATTATTTGACTTTAAACTGACTCTGAAGGAAGTGTATAAGGGACGACTATGTAATGCATTTCGTACTCCGGCGATGCCCCAAGTTAGTAGGTGAAAGAGCTCAGTATCTTTTGACTGTGGAGTCTATCGTTTTGTCATTGTCTGTTTTGGCGATATATGTTCAATAATGTCATTTATGAAGATGGCCAGGGCCTTAAGGTTTGCTGTATTCCGCTTACTGGCACGTGGATATAGATAGGCCAAGTAATACATAATATGGGTAGTCAAGCAGACATCCGCGATTGGGGAACATACAGCGGCAGTCAAAACCACTGGCCAGATGGTGACAGTCCAACACGTTCTACACTTTACATATGCACATCGGTGTCCATTGTAGGACTCCAAAAATAGTTCAGTTTGCACCGTATTGTACCGTCGTGATCGACCAGACAGAGTGTCAGCCGTGACTACGGCACAGCTAGACATATGCACCACCAGCGTGTTTAAGGTTGATGATACCTGTCCATGAAATGCAGGACATATGAACAGAAATCCCCAGATTGTCGTGTCCATAGAAGTGCGTCCACATCCCAGTCCCGCACACATGAAGGATGTGTAATGCGTACCGTGGGGGTTGCAGCCATGGGATCCTGGGTATGCAAAATGGGGCTCGGTGTTGTTTGGCAGATAATCCGTTGTCCGCCCGTGGGAGGGCTGTGGGTATAGCACGTGCCTTAGTCCCCACTAAGGATGCAAAGCATCCACTGGGTAATGCTAAAAGCAGGTGTGAAATGTGTTCAGCCCTACATCAGTGTCAAGTAGGCAATTCCATGGATGGACAAGTGTACGACCAAGATGGCACCTATAACTGGACACCTGGTGGAATTACACAGCTGCGGTAAGGCATAACACAGGAAATACATATAGGGACTACAGTAGACACTCCCCATACAAAGTCAGACCGCCGTGCGAATACCGGCGTACACAGCACTCGATCTGCCAGCAACAACATGAGGATCACTCGCTTCCATACTGCGGAACAAATGGGCGACCTGTGGAACACATACTAATGGCATACTAACAACCTCAACTACGAAGGTCATACGATGTTTCAACACTAAGCGTTCCGCATATAACGAACATGCTTCAATGAATAAATAGGGTATGCATGTTCTGTCTGTTTTATATTGACAATACAGTGGCGTATATGTCCTACTGGGCCTTCTGAGGATTACTTAAAGCACTTGCCAACCTGCAGCATTACATCAATACCATTTGGGTTAATCGTAGTAGAACATGGGTTTCGTAGCACAACATAATATGTGTAGTCAAACACACATCCGCGATTGGGGAACATACAGCAGCGGTCACAACCACTGGCCAGATGGACACAGCCCAACATGTTCTACATTTTACATATGCACATTTGTGTCCATTGCAGGACCCAAAAATTTCTCCTTAAGTAAGTGTGGGCAGCATACTGCGATCGTGTGAACCAGAAGAGGTGCCAGCCGTGACTACGGCACAGGTAGATATATGCACCACAAGCGTCTTCAAGGGTGATGACAACCGTCCATGAAATGCAGGACATATGAATAGGACTCCCCAGGTTGCTGCGTCCATACACGTGCGTTCACATCCCATTTCCGCACACATGAAGGGTGTGCAAGGGGTACTGTCGAGGGTTGCAGACATGGGATCGTGGGTATGCAAAAATGGGTCTCGGTGTGGATTGGCAGATGATTCGTTGTCCTGCCCTGTGTGCGGGACGTGGCCATGGCATATCGTTACTCCGCACTAATAATGCCGATCATCCACGGAAATGCAGAATGCAGCTGTGAAATGTTTACAGCCCTATACTAGTGTCCAGTAGGCAGTTCCCATGGATGGACAAGCGTCACGGCCAAGATGGCACCCATAGCTGCAAACCTGGGGAATCCACAGCTGTTGCAAGGCATAACCCAGGAAATACAGATAGGGACTACAGTAGACACTCCCCATACAAAGCCAGACCGCTGGGCAGATACCGGCGTACACAGCACTCAATCTGCCAGCACATCAATGGGGATCCTGCGCTTCCATACAGTGGAACAGATGGGTGACCTGTGTAAACATACCAATGGCACAATCTCAGCGTCGGCTGGGAATGACATACGATGGTCAAACTATGGCGTTCCCACCAATGAAAGACATCCTTCGTGAATTAATAGGATTGATGTCAATAGACCATGGCAAACACCCAATGAACAGGAAAGACTTGCTGGCACCCTATGGCCACAAACCATGTCACACATAGGTAGATGGAACAGTCAACTTAAACATTTCGTCCACGACCGTCGCATATGGTATCCAAAGGTTCTTCATAGACATGTATGCGCTATCACCCGTAGGCCCGTGAGACTTACACATAACATGGAAGTATCCAAGCTTTAAATGTCCACCCTTACACTTCCATTTGTCACTTTCTATGCGAACAATGAACATGTAGCCACAGCATAGAAAGCACAGACGCACTGCTAACGAAACACACACATGTCAACATCACAGAAAGCATACTATGAACACACGTATTACATGATATTGTACTATGAAACACAAACAAACCAGCAACCTGCGGCAAGAATAGTCCCGTAGTTCGACACAACACAAGTCTTCGTAACATTTAAACAGTTTATTAAAACATGCAACGTTTTCGTTGTTTCCACAACGTCTGCAGAAAAAAGCAAAGTCTAAGAATGTTCACAATCAACAATGTGAGTCTTAACAAGATTTTAAATATCACATTGTTGATTGTGAACAGTTTAAGATTTGCTTTTCAGAAAAAGTTGTGAAAGCAACGGAAACACACACACACGGAAGGGACGGAGGCGAACCTCGCCTATCTACATGAACTCACTACAGTATGAAGCATTTACAGAGCAGCTACGAGTTTACTGAACAGAGCGCTGTCAGAGGCATACTTGTAGGCTGGTGACATCACCCGCAAGACAATAGTTGGCAATAGCCAAGGTATGTGTTGCGGGCGTCTAAAAGCATGTTCATTCGCAGAGGCAGCTGGAAACACACACACACACACACACACGGAAGGGGCGGGAGGCGAACCTCGCCTATCTACATGAACTCACTACAGTATGAAGCATTTACAGAGCAGCTACGAGTTTACTGAACAGAGTGCTGTCAGAGGCATACTTGTAGGCTGGTGACATCACCCGCAAGACAATAGTTGGCAATAGCCAAGGTATGTGTTGCGGGCGTCTAAAAGCATGTTCATTCGCAGAGGCAGCTGGAAACACACACACACACACACACGGAAGGGCGGAGGCGAACCTCGCCTATCTACATGAACTCACTACAGTATGAAGCATTTACAGAGCAGCTACGAGTTTACTGAACAGAGTGCTGTCAGAGGCATACTTGTAGGCTGGTGACATCACCCGCAAGACAATAGTTGGCAATAGCCAAGGTATGTGTTGCGGGCGTCTAAAAGCATGTTCATTCGCAGAGGCAGCTGGAAACACACACACACACACACACACGGAAGGGGCGGAGGCGAACCTCGCCTATCTACATGAACTCACTACAGTATGAAGCATTTACAGAGCAGCTACGAGTTTACTGAACAGAGTGCTGTCAGAGGCATACTTGTAGGCTGGTGACATCACCCGCAAGACAATAGTTGGCAATAGCCAAGGTATGTGTTGCGGGCCTAAAAGCATGTTCATTCGCAGAGGCAGCTGGAAACACACACACACACACACACACACACACACGGAAGGGACGGAGGCGAACCTCGCCTATCTACATGAACTCACTACAGTATGAAGCATTTACAGAGCAGCTACCGAGTTTACTGAACAGAAAGCTGTCAGAGGCATACTTGTAGGCTGGTGACATCACCCGCAAGACAATAGTTGGCAATAGCCAAGGTATGTGTTGCGGAGCGCCTAAAAGCATGTTCATTCGCAGAGGCAGCTGGAAACACACACACACACACACACACACACACACACACACACACACACGGAAGGGACGGGAGACGAACCTACGCCTATCTACATGAACTCACTACAGTATGAAGCATTTACAGAGCAGCTACGAGTTTACTGAACAGAGCGCTGTCAGAGGCATACTTGTAGGCTGGTGACATCACCCGCAAGACAATAGTTGGCAATAGCCAAGATTTGTGTTGCGAAGCGCCTAAAAGCATGTTCATTCGCAGAGGCAGCTGGAAACACACACACACACACACACACACACACACACACACACACACATACACACACAGACACACAGGGGAGGCGAACCTCGCCTATCTACATGAACACACTACAGTATGAAGCATTTACAGAGCAGCTACCGAGTTTACTGAGCAGGCTGTCAGGAGGCATACCCCTCGTGGGTGGTATCATTTGCAGAGGCAATGCGCCCGATCGGGAGTTAGGTCAGAGTCGCAGTCACGCGGCCTGTTACCATCCCAAGGTCGCCGTGCAGTAACTGCGTTAGCGCTGCAGTCGGGAATACCAAGTAACTACTGATCAGTACATCACTGCCTACTGGGCATGCTCAGACACTTAGACTCGGCACAGAGCAGACATGCATACACATGGTGCAACGGCATGGGTGGCGGAATGTGGACCGTCGTGTGTGTCCAGCCACACAACAGAAACCTGGCCATGCCACAGACGTGGCCGTTGCGAAGGGGATACAGGCATGCACCTGGGGTATAGCTGCAGTCGGGCGCGGTGTGCACTGTGCTGTGTGTCTATCTACACAGCTGCCTACTGGGCATGCTCAGACACTTAGAGTCGGCACAGAGCAGACATGCATACACATGGTGCGGCGGCATGGGTGGCGGAATGTGGACCGTCGTGTGTGTCCAGCCACACAACAGCAACCCGGCCATGCCACAGACATGGCGTTGCAGCGAGGAATATCTAGGTGCAATTAACCATGTGTAGGACTGGCCTACAGTTTGTTGCATGCTACAGACAACCCTCCCAAACACAGGATACCTGCACAGATGTCCTGAGGACACTGGTGAGTGGGCATGCTCTCACAACAGCACCGTATTGGGTGACATGAACCACCCATACATAGACTGGGAACATTACCCATGGCACAACACACTCGCCACGGTCCCAGGTGTTCTCACACCTGGCCACTGTTAAACAGCCATGCACCATACATACTAGGGGGGGATGTCTGACAGTTCTGCCCATCACACATGGTGAGGATATGCCCCACACAGGATGTACAGCCCTCAATGGTGATGCCAGACCGTATAGTGGATCCACTGGTCATCCACATCCTGTAACCAACACCGGCATGGGGGACCTAAGTGATGACCTCTCCACAACAAACCACACACATCATACGACCGGTGTGGTACTCTACAAGTCCTCCATGCCAGTGTTGAACACAGGCCAGACCGGCAACCGCCTAGCGAATGCCTTCTCTGAGCACCCACATGCATGTCTGCAACAGGCAAACATGATAACATCAGGACCTTGTCCACCACAGGTAGGCACATGGTGTGGTGGACCCCAGCCACTGACTAGCTGTACATCAACAGTTGGAGCTGATACATGACAGAGCAATGTCAGTACCAGGGAAACCATCTCCCATTCATACCGGCGTCACCATACGGCCACACATACAATCATCCACGGCCGCTTGTGGGAGTGGTACTGCAGAGGGCACATGAGACAACCATAGGGCCTTCCCTAACTGTGGTAAGGACATGGTTGGGGGCACACAGACTTGGCTGGAAATGGTCCAGAATGGTACAACGGTCACTGCACCCACAGACATTGTCTGCAAACCAGCGGACATGTTCCATGCATACATCCCACCCCAAGAGGGACATATCCATCCACCAGAGTGTTGCCTCCCCAACATCTCATATGGCCTGGGTGATCCCATATCTCTATGGCGGTTGACACAGCACCAATGGGCACCGATGGTGTCCCTGGCTGTGTGCTACCCATCCTCATTGAGGCCCTCGGCCCACACATGCGGCACTGTGTCATGTTAGCCTTACTATGGGCTATGTCCCCAATGGATGGCATATGGCATCTGTGGTCCCACTATGCCAGGGTAGTGCTCTTATGGACTGTAGACAGCCACACCCTATCCGCTTGACAAGCCTTGTCTGCAAAGCTGTGGGGAGGTCCATACAGGTGCCCATGGATACAGACAGCGGTGTACAGCCAATGCGGAACATACCCACAACAACATAGTCAAGGGCGGATCCTGCCTCCCAAACCTGCTTTCGTCCTGTCTGGAGTGGTCACCAAGGCCATTGATGGGGATACAGCGGGTTTGCACACAGTACCATGACCTGGTGGGGCGTTCAGAGCACACTCCACATGGGACTCATGGAAAGGTTCGCCAGCATACATGTGGGGACATATGTCACCCGATGCTTCTCAGAAAGGTTGGAGGTCACACCACACAGGGTTGGTGTTCCTGGTGCCTTGTCACACTCATATCTGGTCTCCAGTGGAGGCCCACAGGGCTCAGTCCTGGGCCCCTGCCATATGGCATTCGACCTTCCAATGTGCATGCAATCATAGGGGGATTGTGGCAGACAAGGTATGCAGATGACTACGCACCGGCCACCATACCCAACACCCCATGTGACACGGACATCCACCTAGGGCGTCATAGACATGGATAACTGGTGCCAGAGCCATGGCCTGCTACTACATGCCAGAGAAGGTGCAGACCTACCCAGTGTGAAGGACATGTTCGGCCCAATGTCACATGTAGGTGGTAAGCCATTCCAGATGGTGGACATGTTCATGGAAATGGCTACAACACCTGTCGTTAACCTCTGTCAACACACACAATGGCAATGTGGGTGTGAAGACATTCCACTGTGGCCTCCTGGTCTGGAAGGAATCGCATCGACATCAGGGGTGTTCATTGTACCCTGTACACATCACACACCAGAGCAATGACTGCGTACAATGGCACATCTGGCCTGTAGCTAACCTGGCGCCTGCAGCACTTTCGGAAGGACCGCAAGCGTTACACAAGGCGGGGATGGCGGTGCTAGGACATGTGTCACAAGCTGCGACCAAGGGGACTCCGGCTGTAAACCTTCACAGCACATCTGCTCTGTGGTGATCTGTGCCTGGCATACACGGCCATGTCTGACCTGGGTGACATGGGCATATTCCACTTCCTAGGCTCCAGGCAAACACGGGCACAGAAGCGACTGTCACACACATCACCACAAAGATGAGTGTGGCGTGCTGGGGAACAGGGTCAGCGGCGGAGACCCCCTACAACACGAGGAGTGCCAGCCCATGTGAAGGAAAGGCCCTGACTGCCTTCGTCCAGGAGTAATAATGGCGTGTGGATGTGTGGATATAGTTATCGCCAGGCATCATCTGTGTGTCAGTGCTGGGCGAGGGACTGGGGACTGATGGATGTGGCATCCCCATCCTGAGGGGTGTTAGCAGCCACACACAGTCATGCTAGGTCCACACATGTCGTAGGGCACATACCCTGTTATGTACATGTCGCCTATGTTCCTATGTAGGGGTCCATGCGGGTGCGGGTACCTGTGCTATGCTGATGTTGCCAGACATGCCTGTGGGTACCCACGACTACGTGGGGAACTAATTACAGTGCTCCCAGTAGGCACATGCAAGTACACCATCATTGTCATGCGGGTTAACTGAACCAACATGGTGCTACACATGTAACCACCACGCATACTGTGTACACAGATCAATGAATGCTGCACCTGTCCTGCATGGTATGTCTGCTGCATGATGTCAGTGCACAACCCACATCACATACACACCTGTCACCAGCCATACACACACACCACAACATACACATCACGTACTATGCGGACACAGGTATCACATACACCTCTCACTATCTTGTCCACCCTGTGCATCAGAATATGTTTGCATAACCATGCACTGATGGTGTAGCTCACAGTTATGCGGCAGAGACTTCATCATATGCACAGGGTGATATGTGTGCCACAGGCATGGGCTGTACCAATGGATGACATCATGTGTGTGTGTAAGGGCCTGTGCATTGACTGGGCATGACTGTGTAGATTGCATGTGGGTGTGGTGGAGCCCTACAGTCGTGTTTGCTGTGTGTGGGTTTGTGTGTACACAGTTCAGTCATCTGTGATGCCTACACGGGTATGCTTGGCAGCCCCAGACTGTACAGTGCAGGTGTTACGGCTCACTGTGTCCGGCTGCAGCGGCGTGACCCGTGCCTGCCTGGGGTCGCCGGGCACGACCGGGTGTAGGTACAGACAGTCCACTCTCCGATGTCACATGTCCGCTGGAAGCGTGCCCGCGGGGGCCGTCCAGGGCCACGTCCACGTGGCCTGCTCTGTCCTGGTGTGGTCGGTGTAGTAGCAGCTGCACTGCTGCTGCTACCAGCACTGTGTGGGTGGGCATGGGAGGTGGCACGCACGCTGACCTGCACCAGGTGGTGTTGCTGGCCTCGCCCACGTGCCCTATGCCTCACCCCTACCTGGTGTTCCTGCACGGACAGCCCACGCTCAAGGATGGCCATGCCTCGGTCGAGGATACCAGCCATCTCACCCAATCTCCTATCCAGAACATCGGCAAGATGCTGTTGGGCATCGCCAATGCCTGGATGTTGTCATTCAAGGAGCGGATTGCAGACCTCTGCAGCCTCTGCCCTTCCTGGTTCTGCCGTTCGGCGCGTGCCTGCGCCGCCATTACAGTCTGGAACATCGTCTGGTTATACCAGCTGCTGCACCATATGCGGCAGGTGTATGTCTAGCGGTGCTCCCCTACGAGCATCACCTGCCACATGCCTGCGTGGCACTGCACCAGTCATTACACTGGCAACATCGTGTGTACCCACACCTTCTGCAGCCACCACACATTCCTGCTCGGTGCCAACAGGCGCTGACTGACCGTCATCTATGGGCAGCGGTGTTGGGGTATGTGTCGGCATCGAACCATGTTCAGGGATGAAGGGGCGTAAGTGTGATGTTCTCCAATGGCAGAGTGTCTGCCTGTGGCGACCCTGCCAGTGCCTCATGCACATGGGCATCACCACTAGTATCTGTGGGGACACTAGCATCAGCTGGACGCGGGAGGGAACTCACCTACAGCACCTGTCAATACAAAGGCATACCGTCAGTTACAATACAGACACACACACACACACACACACACACACACACACACACACACACACACACACACAGACATCATGCATGTGATAATGCAGGTGGCATGCAGCATTCACACACCACAGACCAGTGAATGTAGACCAGACATTCCTAGTGGCAGTATGCACACTGCCCTGGTGGGAACAGTACAACAGGCAGGTGTCTTTTAGTAGGCATGCAGTACACACATTCATGGTAGTTTGCATGCATCACCGTGATACACCGTGTGGCCACGAGCGAGTTGACAGTACACATGTCTCCCGACACTATGTCATGTACACCGCAAACATGTGTGGTATCATGTGGACATGTGGCGATGGTGTCCCACCGCATGCACCACATCACAATGGCTGTCATGGTGCAGTGTTATGTGTACAGTCTACAGATACAATGTATGGGTAACAGGGATGTCTGTGCAGGTGCGGTTGGTGTGAGCTGTGTACATAGCTGTACAGTGTGGAGTGCGGGCACTGTGCCACTGCACAGTAGCAGGACACAGTTATGTTTCTGTGTGATCGTGACCTGGGCGCATTACATTGCCATGTCTGTAAGTCAGTTCAGCCGCTCAGCAGCACGTATGTGGTGGATATTGGAGGCACCTGTAGTAGCTGTGGAGAGGCATTCCATGTCAGTGGTGTACTACATCGGATGTCCAGGGGGGCCACTACAGTGATGAGCCCACTATGTGTGTACAGGGTGCAGCGGTGACTACCCACTGTGGATGTACTGTGTGGCAACATGCCTGTAGGTATCGACCATGGCCTTGTCTGTCTGGGTCATTGACAATTGTGTGTGGTGGACATCGTGCACATGGCCCTGTGGTGGCCCATGTGACATACAACCATACTAGTGTAAGGTGTCACATTCCCTACAGATATGCAGACAGTGTGGATGTCTGCTATGTCGTGCATAGGTCATGTCATGGTGTGACAATGTTGCAGCCAGACATCCACGTGCATGGGACATGGCATGTGCCATGTCACAGCGTGTGCACCGATGCAGGGGCATAGGTCACATTGGTAACACCTGTGCTCTGGCAAGATCACAGCTCACTATGTGGTACTGTGTGCATACTGCAGAGGCATACCGATGCATACTACACATGCAGCCATTGTGGAACACCTACACCATTGTATGCATAGCTGAATGCACGTAACACACCAATAGGTCGTGTGGTGTCATGCCACTCTCGCTAACGGTTGTATCTACTGTACATGGGTGGTGTGTGTGTCGGGTGGTGCAACCTGTATACCGTGACTGGGGCACACACAGGTGTGCATGTCATGCCTGGACACATGGGGAATATCAATACACCATATCATGCCTTTGACTAGCAACAGACTTACCTGCAACAGACCCTTGTGTTTGCGACCGCCAGGCGATACCTGTAAAGGGATGACACAAAGGTATACACATTATCCATTACTATCGCCACAGTCAGCAGTGTGCATGTCACATCATGCATCTGTGAGTTAGCATGTGCTATGCACATGTCTGCTAACACAACATAGCATACTGTAGTATCGTCTTGTGTAACCATATACCTGGCATGTATGGCTATATTATGTGTTGTACTATGACACCCACCCCGTCACTTATCATACAAACATGCAACCCTGACTTACCATGCAGCTCCAAGCTCATAGTTGGGAGACACCCACCTCCACGATGGGCGCATGGGTTTCTGCGTGTTGTTCGTGGGTGTCCCCAGACTGGCCAGGAGCTCCTCCGTGGCTGTGAGTGGGGGCTGGGTTGGTGGCCCACCACCTGTCCCACGTTGTTGTCTGGCGATTGCAGCGGCACGCTGTCTTGCATGCGGATCAGGTCTGTGCAGTGCCTGCGGATCTGCTGATAAGTGCGGTTGTATCCGCCCAGGCTGTTCACCCTCCTGCACATCTCCTCCCACATCTCCTGTCGTTCCTGTGCCTGCTGTGGCACATGACTAAATAACATGTCATGATTAGTATGGAGGTATGGTATGATCACCTCCTCCTCCTGTCGACTGAATGCAGGAAGCGGGATCGTGGCATTATCTGTAAGACATAATGATGGTGGCAGGTCACATTTACACTGCTGTGCTGGCATACTGTTGGAGATACATTGCTATGACAAGTACGACATCTGCACAGTAATCTGTGAAAGGCATCGTGGCAGTGACACAGCCGATGTGTTGGCTTCACACCATTGAGCAGTGTGTGTCACATCATATCTGTTTGCCACCCCATCACACTGTACCGCAACATGTAGATGTTGGCCAGCTGTGGACATGTGTACCTGGCTGCACCTGTGTCCATATCACTGGCATAGGTCCCCATGTGGCGTCGGTGCTGCTGTTCACCTGGACGCTGTGTATATGTCAGTACACATCACGTCTGTAGCCATTGTGAACGTCAGCAGTGGCACTGTAGACATACACATGGACACCTGCACAAGCATGTGTTGTGCCATGTACATCCACACAGCACTGTGCGGGTGTTGGACAACTTGCCACAGCTCACCTGTGTTGCACATGTGATAGACATAGGGCAATGTGTAACCATGACACATTAGCAGGACAGGCCATGCATAGCATGTACACACACACATTGTCCAGAGCATCACACAGCACCTGTGACACCACAGGGTGCATCACCGCCACATTACTGCTGTGTATGGTTGATAGTGAGAGTGCCTTTTGTCCATTGCACCATGTAGGACTGTGATAGCTCATGCAGCCTTGCTGGGCAGGTCTGCATGGTATGGCAGGGTATGCCACATACATGGCACTGGGTTGTGATCCACCTGGGGTTTACGATATTGGCAGGGTGGCTGTCCATTCCATATGTCATTGCTATGTGTATATGGACATTCAACATGTCTATCGCCATGGTGTGGACACTGGCCTCAAGCGAGGTATGCTGCGCTGCTTGCTGAGGGTGTGTCTGGTGCATGCAGGTATCACACATCCATGCATACACTGTAACCCTGGCAGGTGCTATGTGCTGGGATATTGATCAACACAGTGCTGTATGTGGACACACACGCTATCCGTGCACATGGATGGTTGCCTGCACTGATGTGGGTACCACATATGTGTACATCCAGTGCCTGCTGCCACCCCCATGTCTGCTGCTGCACTACACACCGCCATCCCTCCCTCTGTGAATGTGGTGTTGGGCACAGCATAGGTATCCATGTATGGGGACAGGGATGTTCACATAGCAGGGTCACTGATGGTATCGTCGATCAGACCATACGCGTATGGCGCACCCCTCACACATATAACACATTCATATTGTTGTTCACAATGGTGACACAGCTATATTGCTATGCTGGAGACATTCACAGCCATACATACACAGATGCATGCCGTCCATCTGTGGCATGGCCTGGACTATTGGTGTGGTTCAGCACATTACATGTTTGACTGCAGCTGGCGCAGACCTACTGTGCACATGTCTACATGGTAAGCCTGTTCTACAGTAGGCATCTGTGATGTGCTGTGCACATCTCATATCTGCACATTTGGTTGGTGTCCATCGGTCCACGGGCCAGTGGTGGGACACACAGGGATGTTGCTGAACATATATGCATGCAACCCTGTACAGCTGTAACACTAGCCTCTCAGATGCTCATGTGTCGTGGACGTGAACACCGTACACACACATGTGGTTGTGGGCTGCCGTCCATACCCATCTCCTCCTGTGGGTTGCTATCATCCCACACACTCCTTGTATTGTATGTTCAGGCTATGCACCTATGTGGGGCTTGTGGGCATGCAATACGATACTATATGCCTTTGCACCCATCACAGACAATGTCACACAGGTACACGGCAGCCGTACACATCACAGCTTGTTGTCAGCACGTCACATGTGGTACACACATAACACATCTCCTGTGGGACATGGTCATTTATACGGGCATGTCCAGCAGTCACATACCACAGCTACCCCTACATGACGGCTATGCAGGACATGTGTCTGTACAACTACTGTGACATGTACACGAGCAATGCCCCCTACCTACATCACATGGTACTACCTGTGGAGTATGTGTGTCTGCATCCATGCTATGGCCATAGATGACAATTGTACATCAATATGTGCAACATACCTCATTGGGGGTTGTCATGTGCACATGTTCCATGTGTCAATGCATTGTTTGTGTCTGTTGGGCGGTCATTGTTGTGCATGGTTTACATGGCTGACATAGCGTACTGTGTCTGATTCCAGGTACTTCATTGGGCTACCAGCATTGTACATTTCTACAGCACATTCCAGCCATCATGTAGCCAGCTTAGATGACAGTGGGAGGTGTTCCGCCATGTGCACATATGTCACACAGTGCGAGGGTGACTGACACACATTGTCAGGACTGGGTTCTGACTGCTGTGGATGTGTGTACTGGTGTTGACAACCATGACTGCACCAGATGGTGTCTTCTGGATGTGTAACATTCACAACACACACCTACATTCACATAGCAGCACATCGTCCACGACAATGGACATTCCTGCATGAACACTGTATGCGGTATGTCTGTATGACCACTGCATATATCACTGGTAGCCACCAGCATGGCTGCCTACAACAGCGGTGTGTATCCTGTGCAAACATGGGTTACACCTGTCACAACACACCTGTGTCAGATGGCCCTGTAGTGGGTGACAGTGCAGTTCCATACATCATGTAACAGTATACATCGTGCACCAGTATGTTGCAGACATGTGAGCGGCTGTGCTAGTCGACATATGCACACATGACACATCACCTGGTACACCGTGTCTGCCTTGCCACCTGCTATTGTGACCACCCTGTGATGACATTATGCGGCCCACATGGACTGGGACATGTGATGGCTCAATGGTGAATTAACCCTCCGGTGTGTGTCTAGCCAGGTGTCCAGTAGCCAGTGGTCTGCGCAGGGATAGTGTACATTGGCCTACTCTGTCACTGGGACTGTTGACTATGGTCATACTGTAGTTATGCAGGCATGTGGTGTTTGTCCAGTCTGATAGTCGTGTTCAACCACACTACCGTGGCACACATGACCTGTGGACATCTGCCTAAGGTGTGCAGCCCACATGTACATCTTCACATGCTATGCTGCCTGTGCAGCGGTGTCACATGTCTGTCTCCGGCAGGGCTGTCACAGGTAGGCACAGCATGCAGTGATGTGTGACAATGCTTACACCCTCCACTGTGCTGTACACAAGCACTGCACACACAGTACAGCACACATGTCATTTATCTGCAGTGCCTGGGACCTGCCTCCATGCCCTACACAGCACACCTGCCAGTCCAGATTGTACACAGATCATACCTCCCAGGCACATACCTGGACTGCAACACACACGGGTGGGTGGTTCCCACACCACACAGTGATTTACACACATACTGTATATTCCCAAGACACATTGCATCATAGGTAATCCATGTTCAGATACCCATGTTCGTGACCGCTCGCACATTGTGACCGCGACAGTGAATACACTGTACACCACAGGTTACATGCTGGTCGTGTTGGCATACTGTACATTGCACCTAGGACAGTTGCTACTGCTATGTATTGACAGCAACACGCCCTTCCCTAGTATGGACTCCCATGTACCCACACATGCTTGGCCATGCAGTGCGCATAGCTGGGTGACACATTACACGACACATACCATACCTACACTACCCTTGGCATGCACCAAACCTCCATGTGTCTGTGTGCTATGCCTACACATCCCCTCTGTTTGCTGAACATCCATGCTTCTCAGCCCTGCTAGCCACACCCTAAACACACAACCATAGCAGCATGCATGGTACATACACTCTACAGCGGTATTACTGACATCCACTGACAGAGGTAGTTGATGGCATGGCACCCGTCACGATGGACAGTCTACGTGCCTATGCCAACACTGATCACAGTGCACTTCTGCTACATTTACACACTGGTAGGGACCATGCTATTCCACACAGAGACATGGTGGTACTGGCCTTTTCACAGGCGCCACAGTGGTATTCCTGTTCCATGCACACGTGCTGTATGGGCACATGTGCAGGCTGTTGCACGGTAGTTATGTTCACATGTGTGTGGTGTGTCACTTGACAGTCATGGTGTGTCCTCATGGTGCATCACATACTCCACAGCTAGCTACCTACACATGACTGCCATACATTGCAGTGTGGGCCCTCACGCAGTGTGGTGGTATGTCTCTGCTGTTTGACTACATCCACATTCAATGCAGCATACAACAGTCATGCAGGCATTGCCAACACAGATGTTGCTGGCATCGTGCCTGCCAATGGGGTACCTACCAACAATACACACTCTCACTCACTACAGGGTTCCAATCCTTGGCTGGACATTGTATTAACCCTGTGGACACATACATAGTACTGCCATGCACATGTTATGTCCGGGAACACAGTCCCAATGTCACCTCAAATCTCCGTAGTTGTTGTATCTGCCAACCTGGCTGTTACATGTCTCTGCAGCAGCACACTGCATTGACTGCTAGCCCAGTGATGTGGGTTGTGTACCCTGACCACCACACTACCACATCTATCACACTACACATGGGTGGTACTGCATTGCACGTATGGGGCTGCATTTGTACACCCATGACTGGGCCATTCAGTATGGCATTGGGCCACATCCTGACATACATGCTTCACACACTCATTGACTACCTGCATGCCTTTACTGGCACCCTTGTTGGGCTTCTGTGCCACAGCACACCACATCCCATGCTGGCCACCTGTCATACTATTGCATGGGTGGTTGGGGTGGTACAGAGGGTATCACATCAGACATGATCCGCTCTTTGCCCTTCAGCGCCATTCCACTTTATGCTATTGCCAATGTACACATCCAGCATCACATCGTACCCTATGTCTCAGGATGTTCGCCATGTGCCTCCTGTACAGGTCACACAGTGGTGCAAGCATATCATGCTAACTACAACAAGTCTGGGGCGTGTGACATTGCACAGTCCTCAGTCATGTGGCCCCTCTTGCTCACTATTTGCATCGTACACTACCTGCTGTCACAGAGTATTGTCCATGCCTACATATACCACATCTACATACCTGGCAGCATTCTAGCTCATCCTACTCATATTGCTAACAACCATACAGGTGTCAGTGTGGCAGATATATCATGTAGATATCATTGCATCAGTTACATCACACATAGTGCATACACATCACCTTTGCATAGTGACAGTCATGCAGTGTGTATCACATGGATACTGTCCCTATACATGCATATCACGTTGTACATGGTTGCTGTACACACACATGCCCCACATGGTGCTGTGGTTGCCATATTCCACCATGGCGTGGGTACACATGTGCAGGACCACGCATTTCTGGACCGTATGTCTAGCTGATACCTTGGGTGCCCTTGTACCTGTGCCATACACACATGTACCGCGGGCAGTGTTACAATAACACATATGTGGTGTACCTTACACAATGGATACAACGTTACATGTCTCAGTATAGTCATGCTGTGATGTCTACCGGCTCAGACAGTTTACATATGCAAATGACAGTCATGTAACACATCTGTACTCACCTGCATACCACTAACACAGGGGTGTAATCTACTCTGCCATGGGCCATGTTCTCCGCATTACTGATGCATGTAGTACTCCTACATGGCGTTTGCAGTGGGCAGGGTGGGAGGAGCAGTCCTGCATGTGTGCACACATGCCACATTGCTCAGCCGGCGTCTGTGTGACATCCACAGACTGGACACACACCGTGCTGTGGGACATAGGTCCTGTGCACATCCCACAGGGGCACACTGTGTCACTAGTCATGTGATAGCTCCCTTGCTGGTAGGGTGACACAGACCCATGGTACCACCACAGCGGAAGTACTGTATAGACATACAGTTGACATCCACTTCTGCCGTTCAGTGGACAGTACATTGGGCGGGGGTGACACTACTGTGTACATTGCACATGTGTTTACACACGGCGCTGCCGGACATCAGTGTGGCACACATTGCACCTGCTACGGAGCGGTTGGACATGGGTACTTGCTGTTCCCTCCATTTCGGTACCTATTCTGCTACTACACTGTCCCATATGTGCAGGCCATACATATCTTGTTTATGTACATAACATTAGGCCATCCCTCCATCATGCATGCTATGCCTGTGATACTGTCTATGATTTCTGAACATATCCATCATGACAGCTTTGCATTACACATAATTGACATAGTCACCCTACTGCGTGGGATACGTGCGTCGTGCGCACATTCCGTATGACATCGGCGGTATATGCCCATGCACATGTGTGCTGTGACACTATACATACATGGCCTATCCCCTGCTGTGGGGCTTCATTGTTCGATATCCACTGACAGCATCGGTGGGTGGTGGCATTGTTCTGTGTTTGGAATCCCTATGGCGGACCTTGGGTTATCACGTCTGTGTACATGTTGTCCCACTGCTGTGCACACGTTGTCCACAGTCGTTGGTATGCTCTGCGGCTTAGCATTACATAACCACCTTTCACCACTCTCTGCCTAATGGACAGGTATCTTTACTTACACACATCGTTCACATACAGTGCAGATTAGTCATACGTATCATCGTTACACATCAGTACATCTCGTGGGTTCGACATACCTTTCCGCCTTCGCTTCTGTATTCGTCAATATCTTCCTCTCAGTATTTCCTTTCAATAGCGTTTGTGTTCGTTATGAACATACGGTTTGAATATCCAGGGAGTCTTCCTTTTATTCGTCGTCACCTGAGGCATGTGGGTTCATCACGCCAATAGCTGTTCCTCGGTGTGTACTTATGCGCATATCACTGGTGATCCTCCTCCATTAAATGCGTTACCGGAAACTAGGCCATGGTTCATTCCTCGTGTGGCCGTTAGTTATTTGCACTACCTTCGTGGGGATGGTATGTATTGTGTAATGTTTGTGTGACTGCATACGCTATGTGTGGTGTCAGGTACATTACGCTGTGGTGTTAGCCGTGGATTGTGTGTGTTGGGTATGGTATTCTGTTTGACATGTGGGTGTCCGTGTCCTGGCGGCGTCTGTCGATGGCATTGTGCATTCAGATGTGTAACATAGCTGTTATATTCCTGTACACAGCGGATGCAAGGATGCATCAGCTGCTGCTAGTGTTTCCCAGCGGCTTGTGGCGGGTATGCGCTGTCATTGACTGCCTGTATGTTTTGCTGCGGTTTTACCTGTTATCCCTTTGATATGTGCGATGGGGTATATCTGCGGATGTGGGTGGCGGTGCGGGTGTGGGTCTTGCATTTATACATACAAGATATGCTTGTGTGTGTGCTCCATCCCTGCTTGGGGAGCTGCAGGTTACCTGTCTGTTGTTCTGGGAATGTTTGTTTTGTTGATGTCGTGGTGTCGGTATCGCCTGCATGTGTGCTTCCTGCACGTATTCCTCCTTCACATCGGTTATATATCTGCGGATGTTCGTCCGTGCCTACTATCCATTGGCATTTTGTCACTGATAGTTACGGTGATTGTGGTCCTATACTTGGGGCGGCCTGTATGCTACCGGTAGCCTCCTATTCGTGTGCCGCTTGCTTAGTTAGCGGTCGTGGAACACACAGCGGTATTCACGGACCGTAAGTGTTCACGATCGGTGCGGGATAGCACATTTGTATTTCGCCGTACATGCCTGATGCTGTGTAGCGTTGCCGGCGTATCGTGTTGAGTCTACCATATGGCGCCATACATACGGTCATGGTTTGTACATCGTCCTTTGCATCTCCTGTTGGCTATGGCCCTGTGGTACATTCTGGGACATTTCCGCTTTGCATCGTTTTACGCCACGCGCATAGCCACTGAGGAGATGTCAGTACTACTTTGTGGGTACTGCTGTACATCGCCTATGGTTCCTGTACTGTATGCCTCGCATGTTATTACACTCCGCCTGTGACATGTCACCTACATACACATTTTACAGTGGCACACACATTACACACACACAGCGGAACACACGACAACCTCACCTCACACATACACATATTGCCGCCATGGCTCTCAACCTTCCATTTCCAAAATGAGGAACACACACATTACTAATGTGGAACAAATGGGCATAATGTGGAACACATACTAATGGCATACTAACAACTTCAGCTAAGTAGGTCATAGGATGGTTAAAATATGCTGATTTACTTACAATGAAGAACCTTTAATGAATTACTATGATTAATTTCTATTTACCAGGATGTCATTTAAATACATTCCTAACAATGAATGTTTGACAGACATTTTCAATGTGGAACTTTGAGGAACTGCGAGGAACATGAACTGTTTTAGACCCCAAATGAAGTACGTTCCTCATAATGGCGTACACTTGACTGGTAATCTGGTATGCTTGCCGCTTCGCACCGGCGGTTGCACACAATACCTACGTTGGCGCGCCGCGGCGGCGTGTACCTCCGCACTCATATCCTATGGATATGACATGCACATATCCCGTTACTGTAATGTGGACTGGTGATCATCCCGACATGCGGATATGTATTGATGCAGGTTGACATTTCCATGGCTGGCGTTCCCTGCTCTGCCCACCCTCCCGGATGATCGGGTTGTCGGTCACTATGTTTACTATGTGGAGATTTTGCGTCTTACTTATCTGTGAACTTGCATCCCTGGGTTCCATATTAACCTGTTGTACTTTATATCTGTGTATGTGTACATATATTTCTACATGTGTACTGATATCTATTTCCGTATCTGTGTATGCACATAAGTACATATGTGGTCGACTTGCGGCGATAGTGGCAGCATACGGCTATGCCGTGTGCTGTAGAACCAGCGTGCGGTGAGGTGTTGGCGTTCCATGCTCTGCTGGCTATTGGGTGTGCAGTGTTTGGGTGGTGCCTTTGTTGGAGTCACACATAGGTCCGGCCATACGGTACACATTACAGGCGGACATGTTTGTGTGGCGTCCATTTCACTGTGTGTGCAGGTAAGGAGGTGTCAGTCCATGGGGCCTACGCTGTCAAAGTATGTGCTATGCGTTCCCTCTTTGCCAGGGCGTAGGCATATTGGGTACGCCTCCGTCTACCTACTGGGGCTGGCACAGCGTGTTCATGGCGCTGAACGCCCTGTGCCTGTGCTTGCCTTGGCAGTTGTGGCGGGCTTGGTGGCCCTACACCATTATGTCCCTGCAGCAGCTGTTTCCGCAGAATCATATTGTGTAGCATACAACATACTATGAATATGTGGGCACATGTGCCTGGAGAGTACTGCAAGGCTCCACGGATGTATCCAAGCACGGAACCGTGATTTCAACATCCCAAACACACGCTCTATGATTATTCTGGTTTGTGCGTGTGCCTCATTATGGCGTTCTTGCATGTGTGTGTGTGCATTTCTGATGGGTGTCATTAGCCACGGCTCCAGTGCATAGCCAGCATCCCCACAAGGTGACCTTGTGTGATGTCCCCTGGCGAATACCTGATACAGCTGTGAGGCATGCCAGATATGGGAGTCGTGGTAGCTTCCAGGGCTGCCAGCACACACATCCATGATAATGCCCTGCGCATTGCACATGACCTGGCAATTGATGGAGGCGTATCCCTTGCGGTTTATGTAGCGTCTACCCTGCTCCCGGCGGTGACTTGATTTCTATGTGCGTACAGTCGATCGCACCCAGTACCTCCGGTATTGTGCCACCGCGGTGGAAGCGGCGCATATTGCTAGCCAACTCCTCCTGAGATCTGGGGAAGTTTATATACTCATGGGCATGTCGTAACATGGCATCCAGGAACTGGTGTAGTACCCTAGATGCTGATGCCTGTGAGATACCCATTATACCCCGGTTGGCCTTTGGAAGGTACCTGTAGCCAGTATTCGCAAGCTCACACATACCTTTGTGTCCACTGGGATGGGCTCCCCTCTGTTGTGTCTTGTTCTCAGGCGTGGCGGCACAGCTCCACTATTTGCTGTAACGTGTCCCTGTCCACCCTGTAGCGCTCTACTATCTCCAGGTCTTGCAGCCCTGGTAGGTCACCCTTGGTCTGAACACTCTCCTTCTCCTGTGAGGCCTACGGTGGTTGTCGGCACCGTCCTCCGCAACTCCGTCTGTCTCTGCCACATACCTATGCATCACGGCACAGCGGCACCCACCATATACATATTAAAAGTTCCCGTGTGTTTACACCCTACGGCGGCGTTTGGGAAATCGCTGTGTGTTGTGTGCATTCACACTTTATACTGTTGTGCTGTATACCGGTGATGTCATTGGGTGTGTCTGTGCAGCCGTATCCATGGATTATTTTCGGTGTTTCACGGTTTGCAACTGCAGCGGTATTGCCTTTAGTGTTACATTACAGTTGCCTGCATTGGCTTAGCTTTGCATCTTACATTACTGCATCCTGCAGGCACATGGCATATGATGCATTTTATCTGCAGCCGCAGTTATGCTACCTCTGTACTTGGCTGTGCTATTTCGGTTCTTTGCTCTTTGCATTTCTACTACATCCCTACTATCTTTGCATTCATATGCCTCCCCTTTCCCGTTATGCAGGAGTCTGCATGCAGAGTTGTCAGCTGCCGCCGTTTGCCCTTCCTGGATTGATTGGTGTTGATTGCTCATTACGGCTCCAATTACACTGCTTCCGCATTTCCTCATATTCTCCGCATTACCTTCCTATATCCGTGGTTGTTGGCGGGAGGCCGTCACATGACTGGGTTGGGGAACGTAGTCATCCTCGTGCACATGCATCTATGTGCGCATTATGTACTCTCAGCGCATCTATTTCCTCACACGCCGGTCCTGCTGCTGTGATGTGCATTGTACAGCCCAGGTTTGCTGGCCTCCAATATGCTTCCTCCTACAGTGGCACACCCCTCTGCGATTGACATGTATCTCGTGTAGGCCACTCCTCGGTGTAGTACCACTGCGCCGTTTGCTCCATCCTTACACCGGCGCCAGCTTTGCGATTCACTATTATCTGCCTCATTTGCATGGCATTGACTGCTAATACATGGTTATGGCGCCGAACACTGCCACCACTCCTTGACAACCCTTGCGCTGGGGTTGAGGCTTTCCATACATAGTATGGTGTGTGGTGGCTGTACAGCTGATGTGTATTATACAGCTCTTTTAGGACATTGTCATATTATTTCATTGCTTTGCACCTTCTGTACACATATCCGGGGGTTCTGCTGTGGTTTCTACATACATGACATTTTGTCATTATTTACAGTTTGTGCATGTTTTCTTTGGACATTCTCGGTGCCTTCGCCATTGGCATATTGCACCTGTATGATACCTGGCGTTGACAGCCTTCCGTTACTCCTTGGTCATGTTTGGGTAAATGTAAACCGTTTTTGGTTTACATTGCCGTCTTACGCTACGCATGCCCGCCGTGGATCGCTATTTGCCTTCATTTGCATGGTGCAATACCGCACACAGTGTGATTAGCATACCTACGCCGGGGGCGGCGCAGGTCCGGCGCATGCCGGTAGTGCACGTGGGATTGCTTCATACCTGAATCGCTCGGTGGCCATATTTGGCTTTATAACGCCGACGCTATGCTGGCGCCTGGCGCAAGGTTCATGAATCCCGGGGTCAGTATTTTTAAATAAATAGCAATCAGCAAGTAAACATATGTACATATATTTTACAACATTTATTTTTATATATGTACTTATTTATTTATATCGAAATAATATTATATATATTGGCATAAATATTTTTAAACACATATTATCAATACAAACAAAATTTTAACATAATATGTTATATATTTCTTTAAGATTATATTTATAGTATATAACTTGTACAAAACTAATAATTATAATAATTTTCAATACATATTTTAGTATTTTTTCATACATTAAAAACATAAGCATTTAGTTAGGGAAGAAGGTTATTTATGAGTGAGATGTTTTGGTACAAATATAAACTAAATAAAAGAAAATAATATTTAACAATCAATGTATTTTATACATCATATGTTTTTATGATATAAATTATGTATTTAATTTATGTTTCCTGTGTTATGGTAACACATTTAGTACACAATGGAAGTTTTTAAATGACAAAATGTTGTTAAAAGGAATTGTTTGTCTAAAGTGATTGGTTAATTGGCATGGGTGTTTCATATTTAAATGGATTGGGAACGTTACAATGGATACTCTGATGAAACCCCATATGCAAGGGTGAAAGCGCTTAGTATCGTTGTATTGTTACAGTTTATGTATTTTATTTTACTTTGCTGCAGTTTTATACTGAACAAGTGATTTCATTAAACTAGCCTACGATTTACGGACTGCCTTAGTTTGTTTTATCATATATACATACATATATATATATATATATATATATATATATATATATATATATATATATATATATATATATATATATATATATATACATACATACATATATCTCTCTCTCTCTATATATATATATATATATATATATATATATATATATATATATATATATGTATAGTATGTGTGTATTTATATGGGTCCACTTTCAAATTTCAAAAATCCAAAACTTCGAACCTCTAAATACCGAAGCTCAGAGGATTGAAGTTTTGAAATCTCGAAACTTGAAAAAAAAACAATGTAAAACAATAAAAGTTCAGAATGGACGGCTGCAGCCCCCCCACACCCCCTGCTACTTAAATATACCAAGTCTGAGATCGCATTACAGTGAAGAGAATGGTAGTTCCTGTTCTGTACGGCGATCTCCATGGACAGATTTCGAGATTCCAAACCTTCAATCCTCTGAGCTTCGTTACTTAGAGATTCGAAGTTTTGGATTTTCAAAATTTGAAATTGGTCTCATATATATATATATATATATATATATATATATATATATATATATATATATATATATATATATGTACACACCACAAACACACACACACACACACACACACACACACACACACACGCACATACTGTGGCATAGTGACTGCTGTGCTTCGAACATGGTCTGTCCAGTCTGTTGAAATACTGGTGTCTCAAAGTACTGTTGTCTTTGCAGTATGATGGAATACTACAGTTGTTTTGCTTTGGAAAGTCCTGTATGAACAACACTAGCACTTTCTCTAATACCTGCTGGAAAGCACTAGGAAGCCTTAAACTCATACAAACACTGAACGCACCTTGTTAATAAAGAGAAATTAATAGTAGGCACTAAACAGCCTATAATTGCAAAGTACCTTGCTAAGGAAACAGCTCCTGTACTTTACAAAGAAAAAAAAAAAAGCCCCAAACCAGGCATGTCCAAGGGTCATCTTCCAGTGATTTCTCCTGTCCACCTGGTGAATCTGGACATACTGGGGCAATGCAGCAATTGCCTCATGTACACAGACAACCCTCTCCTCCTACCACCCAACACTACAACCTGTGAGAGATGCACTTACATAGCCAAAATGGAAGCAAAGCTCTCTCCACCCAAGATTGTGCTAAACAGTCAAGAGGAGAAGGTTAACACCCACACTACACCTCAAGCAACACATAGCCCTTCTAAACCCGCACCACCAACACCCACATATAGCAACACTAAATCCACATATGCAGAGGCCCTTAACTGTAACCTGCCCAAGCAACAAAGACCTCTGAAGCTGAAATGCAAACAAACACCAATCACAACCAATGTGTCACATAGTTCACAACACAACACCAGTGTGCCACCCAGGCAAGACAATGTACCTAACACTTTAGTCATAGGTGACTCTATAGTCCGGCACACTGATGTCCCTCTCACCAGGTTGAATAAGGAGAAAATTACAGTCAGCTGCCTGTCGGGTGCCAGGATTCGCCACATAACGCATGCACTCAAGTCACTCCACAACAAGTACAAATATGACTCTGTCATTGTCCATGTTGGAGTGAATGACTTGAGACGTACCTCCCTGGATTACATGAAAAGAGACATGGAAGATCTCTCGGATCATGTGGCCCAGGCAGGTATGACCCTAGCCCTGAGTAGCATCCTGCCTTCGCCCAGAATGATACCACAATATAAGGATAAAATGACTGACTTCAACAATTGGCTAAGCTTATGGTGTCATTCAAAGGGGATCCAGTATCTGTCTGCCTGGGATGACATGATTGACAGACCACGATGCTTTGCCAGAGATGGTCTGCACCTGTCGCCTGGGATTCAGGTTACTGGCTAAGGCTCTTGCCACCCCTATAGTGCCTTTTTAGGCAAACTTCAAAGGACAAAACCACCACCGTAACAGGTACAAGCATGCAAAATCTGAAGGTAATGCTACTCAATGCTAGAAGTCTAAACCTCAAAATGCACTCTCTCGAGGCACTCCTAAAAATGGAGAACATCGATATCTGTGCAGTAACTGAGACCTGGTTCAAGGCTCCAGAGAGCACCCCTGCAATACCAGGCTACAACTCTTACCACACTTTTCGCCACCAAACCAGGACCGAAACACTAAAGGTGGAGGAGTGTCAATATTCACCAAGGATATTCACACCACCAGGCTAGTTGGCCAACACAATGTGTCTGAAATTCTCCAAGTGCAACTAACACTAGGTAAGACTGCAATCCAAATTGTAGCTTGCTACAGATCCCCACCATACCCCAAGATTCTCACTACACCTTTTTAAACATACTGGAAAATATTAAGATAGAACCAAACACCCTAATACTGGGTGATTTTAACTACCCTGCCATTAACTGGGAAAACTACTCATGTCCCAACACCTTTGCACAATGGTTCTTGGAATTCATAAATTCCAATGCCCTGGATCAACTAATCCATAGTCCCACCAGGGCTCCAATATCCTAAACCTGGTCATTACCAACATGGCAAATCAATGCTCCATACCTATGGTCACCCCTCGTTAGTCAGGTCTGACCATAAGCTAATCACCCTTAACATCCACATCCCACCCCCACCCCCCCCCCAAAGAAACCACCATAAAAACTTCTCCAAAGCCAACTTCATGCTACTCAAGTCAGAAGTGACAAACTTCATGACACCCATGCAGGCGGAACTGAAAGTTCAACTGCTGAATCCTACACTAAGGCACTGTACGAGCACATCCACTCATGCATGAATCGTGCCATCCCAAATAGAACCAAAATGCTCTCATCCAAAAAAAGGAAGCCAATCTGGTGGTCCCCTGCCATAAACAAACTTTACAATAAAAGGAAGAAACTTTTGCAGAAAAGAGGAAAATCCCAGGATGCAAAAAACTCCCTTAATAGCTTCAGTAAGAAACTGAGATGCCTCATAAAATCCTCCAAAGCTAGTTATGAAAATAAAATTGCCAAAGATTCCAAAGACAACCACAAAGCATTCTATAACTCTGTCAAGAATCTAAATGGCAATGCTCAGATCTGCTCTGAGCTAAAACAGAATGGCAATAAATATACTGATCCAAAGGATATTGCCAATATCCTGGCAGATCGATTCAGTGCCAACTTCACCCCCCTCTCACCCCCTAAATGGCCCATCTCAATACCGGAAGATTGCCAAATTCCAGTAATAACGGCCACACAGGTACAAACCGCACTCTCTAAAGCCAAGAATACAGCATCCATGGGACCAGATGACATCCCGGGCTGTGTACTACATGAACTTCAACTGTGAACTGAACTCTGGAAAGGCAGAGGTGAATTTTTTTTTGTTCTTTTCAATGTTTTGTTGCAAGAAAGTTCATCTTTGTCCCTATAAATAAGCCCCAGCTGTTTTCATTTTGTTGCTGTACTATAGAAAGCTACATTGGTGGTTCCACTAGGCATAAACCAGTGTTCTTTATATAAACTAAGAATATGGTTTTCAAAGCTACTTGCTGTACATGAATTGGGTCTCCCCACCCCCAAAAGGATGCAGCCTTCTTCAGTAAACTGCTACAGCTTAAAGTAATGTTAGCTGACCTCAAATATTGATTCCTCTCAACTTGTGTGATAAACTGTATGAAAAACGAAAAATACATGTCTACATGGAGATTTGCTCAAACAAAGGGAATCACCATGGCAGTGAGAACAATTGTTTTGCTTTGCTTTGCTTTTGCACTGAACTCTGTATTCTGAATCTGTAAATTCTGAGTTCTGGTCAAAATACAAGGGCAGGGCAGTCTGCAGGTTTGTAGATGATGTTATGGGAAATTATAATTTGTAGGTAGGAGTGGTAGTTGGGAAGTTAGAGCTACTATAGTGATTGCAGGGTTGTGCAGTGATGGGTGTAGTAGATTGCACTTGTTGCAAACTTAGCAATTTTGTATAGCAGGTTTCAGGTATCATACTTAGAGAAATTTGTAGGTTAGTTAGAATTGGAACTCCATAAAGAAGTGAGGGTAAGAAGGAAGTCATGTCCAAATTAGTATTGGTGGATGTATTCACTAAATGTTTATTTCTGTTGAGCACGTAAAGTTTCTTATGTTTTTTTACGTTACTTTGCCTATGTAGGTCAAATTTAAGATTTCCATCTACTGTAACTCAAGGAACCAACTGTAAAACCAAGAACAGCAATTTGTTATATTAGTTTCATTCATGAGTTGTTTTAAAACAAGTTATTTTATTGATTCAAAGAACATATATATTTTTAATAGATTGAAAATCTTTTGAGAACATTGTACATTAATTATTGATTGTTATGAAGTCATTTCCTGTTAGACTAATGGATTTTGATATAAAAGGAAGTTAGGGTAGGGTAAACTTTTTTTCTGAAGAAGTTCATGGAATAAATAGTGGATGAAAGCGCTAATACATCTTTCCTGAGTGGTCACTGGAATTGCATCTAGGACAGTTTTTTTGTGTTTTATCTACTGTAACTCCTTATAGTTTGATGTAGGGAATTACTTCTATTTCTATATTTTTTGAAGAAGTGAATCTTGAAATTTGTCTGGACAATGAAATTTAGTACTAAAGAGGAGGAGCTTGGTCTTTTTGGGAGACAGTAATAGTTGGACATTAGCAAGACAGGTTTTAATAGAAGTGAAAGCTTCTTATGCTATTACTGTAAACATGACAGACTGGTTGTAGAGCAGAAGATGATTGTAGAGTCATCTGCATATTGAATTGATGGGAAGAAGTGTGTAGATCATTTATGAAGACATTAAAGAGTAGGAGACAAAGAATGGATCCTTGGGGAACTCCTGTAAAAAGTCAAAAAAGTAAAAAGTAACTTTATTGTCATTTAGATCTACACAAGTGTAGATTAAATGAGATTCCATGCAATCAGCTCATCATGGGACAGACAAAAAATGGGTTAGTATGGTGAGATGGAGCCTTGCCATTTTACTGATTGCTGCCTATTAGGTGACAGTCCAAGTACTGTAAGTTGAAGGTAGAATTTAGTATGCAAGATCATGTCAAAAACCTTTGAAAGGTCAAGAAATAATAAATAAACAAGTTTGCTGGCATGTGTGGCTTTATTTATTGTGTCCATGATGGATAATAAGGCAGTTGTTATGCTCTGTGATGGCCAAAAAATGTGTTGAGTGTTGATTAGTAATTTATTTTTCAGCAGAAACTTTAGAAGTTGTTTATGTACACATTTTTCTAAGAGTTTTGAAAGAAAGTGCAAGATGGCTGTGGGACAAAAGTTAGACATTTGGTTGAGTTACCTCCTTCATGCAGTTTGATAGTATAGGACTCCTCCTTCTATAAGTTAAGTTTGGAAGACTCAGAAATAAGGATGCTAACTGGTAGGCTATAGTCTCTGTAGCTAGTTTTACATATTCCAGTGGGATGTTATCAGCAGACACAGAGTATATTTTTTATAAGACTAGTAGGCATAGGATGGAGGGGGGATTACTGAGTTTAGTATAAGGGAAGTCAGGTATGAAAGAAGTACAGAGGAAAGTCAAGTTGGTAGTGAGAAGGAAGTGTGTTAGGAGTAGAGTTAGGGGAGTTTTGGGTGGACGAGGGGAATGCTTGTGAGGACTTTTTTGCTTAAGTTGGCTATGCATTCGATAAAATAAGTGTTGAACTTGCTAGCTGTTTGAAGAGGTGAGTTTTTAAGGCAAGGACTAGGGTCTCTTTTTGTGCTTGCTGCTCTGTTTAAACTGTTTTTTTTTTTTTTGCCTGTTATGACTGCGATTTTCTGCACTTTAAATCTGTAAGACTTCTGCATTTAAAGCATAGGTTAGATTCCAGCTAGCTGAATCTAGAAGGTCTATATTACAAGCTTGAAAGCTTAAAAAAGCGAATGCTCTTTTATCGAGCTGAAAACATCGACACCAGTAAAAAGCAAAGACACAGAACAGTGATTTTTTTCCCTGGGAAAAAAATCTCTGCTCCACAAAAAAAAAAAAATGCAAACACAAAATAAAGTGGGGGGCTGTGCTCCCCACACTCCCCTACTTAAGTATACCAACTCCAAGAGCGCACCACAGTGGAGGAAATGGCAAAGTCCCGAAAATGGCGAAGTGATTTTTTTTCCTGGGAAAAAAATCACTGTTACGTGTCTTCGCTCTTTAGTGGTGTCGATGTTTACAGCTCAGTAAAAGAACGTTCGCTCTTTTAAGCTTTTGAGCTTGTAATATAGACCCAAATCTAGACTGTTTGCAATCATTTGAGCACTAAAACCAGCCATCTTACATTACGAAGGCCCCCCTGCACCCTTGTGGTGGAAGTGTGTAGCCAAGGACCCATCTGAGTTGGGATTGCTGGAATAGGGCTCAGTCTTGGGCTTTCCCTTTGGTTACTTTGTTTAAAATTGATTAACTTCACTTGTATTTAAGTGGCATGTCTGTGTGGGTTTGTGCTCAGTTTACTGGAGCTGCTCAGAGATTGCACTGCTGCCCTGTGAGCAACTCAGGTGTGCATCATGAAGCACTGACACAGTTTTCTACCCCAGCCCTCTGTAACTTTATCCATTTAGCCCACTCCTCACTAGTTAGTTCAGTATATATCTGCCATAATGGATGGACAGTTTCCCACCATTTCTTCAGCCAGACTGACTGACATGAGCATCCTGAGGCAGTGTAGCAATTTCTTCATGTATACTGACAACCAGTTGTTCCAAAAACAAACAAATACAACATGTAAGATATGTATCTATACTATGAATTTGGAATCACTTCTCTCACATAACAAGAAACTATATATCAAGCAGGATGTCAGCACACACACACACACACACACACACACACACACACACACACACACACACACACACACACACACACACAATTCACCTCTTGCACATAACAAGCTCACAACACATAAACCCACATGCATGGATGTACTCGCTAGAAGCCTGCCTAAAGATCAGAGACCTCTCAAGACAAACCTACTGTACACACTGCAGACTCAACAGAATCCGCTACACAGAATAATACACTCAACAGTGTCTCAGCCAATGAGCCCCTAAGGCAAAACACCTCAAAACCAAATGTCTTGGTCATAGGCAACTCCATAGTGAGATACACAGATGTCCCCCTCACCAGGTTGGACAAGGAGAAGGTCACGGTCAGCTGTCTGTCAGGTGCCAGGATCAGTCAGATCACTCGTGCACTCAAGTCTCTCAACAAGTACCGTTATGACTCTGTCACACTAAATGTTGGAGTGAAAGACTTGAGACATACCTCACTGGACTAAAGACAGACATGACTGAGCTCTCAGATTACATGTCCCAGGCAGGTAAGTCCCTAGCAGGTAAGTCCCTAGCCCTAAGCAGCATTCTACCTTCACCCAGGATGATGCCTCAATATAAACAAAAAATGATTGACTTCAACAATTGGCTTAGCTTCTGGTGTCAATCCAGGGAGATCCAGTATCTGTCAGCCTGGGATGACATGGTTGACAGACCATGTTACTTTGCTAGAGATGGTCTTCACCTGTCGCCTCTTGGCTTTCAGTTACTGACAAAGGTACTTGCCTCCTGTATAGTGCCTTTTTAGACAATGGCATAACAACAAAATTCCCGATGTAAAAAAAAGTCCACTAGAGACAAACTCAAGGTTATGCTGCTTAATGCTAGGAGTCTAAATTGGAAACTGCACTCACTGGAAGCTCTCCTTACCTTGGAAGATGCTAATGTCTGTGCAGTTACAGAGACATGGTTCAGTGCCTCAGAGAGCATGTCAGCCATGTATGGCTATAATGCCTTCCACACGTTCAGACTTCAAAATGAGCATGAAAGCACCAAAGGCAGAGGTGTATCCATCTTCATTAAGACAACTAGACCTCAAGAGTGATCAAACATTACAACTCCCTGGAGCTACTCCAAATCCAACTAACTGTAGGTAAAACCCCCTTCCATATCATTGTCAGCTATAGGACCCCTACCATGAATCACAAGAACCACTCTGCATACCTGGACCTATTTGAGTCACTCACTATACAGCCATACACCTTAGCCATGGGTGATTTCTACTATCCTTCCATCAATTGGGAATCATATATGAGCACAAACATGCTCGTCCTAAAGTTCCTGGACTTTATTAATACAAATGTATCTACTTTGAACATATGAACATATGAACCTTTTGTATATTACTACAGACTGAATTCATGCCTTTCATCACATACCATGTTACTGTTGCATAAGGTCATACAGTATTGTAATATCACATACATAATAGTAACCACATGTAGATTGTGTAAGTTTGTATGAGATGTTAGGAAATCATTGATTTTCAGTGAGTCCTTATTATGTATGTAATGTTATTTCTCTTGTGTTGAACTCTGACAGAGTGTGGGACCCATGGCACCTCACCAATTGTATGCTGAAAATGATGATGTGCCAGACCACTGCCAGGCAACTCTGAGCAGGATGATGACTATAATGGGGGCAATGATGATGATGAAAGACATGGACCTGCATGTACCACTGTTCCTGCTGCTCATCTTAGAAGATGTTCACCACCACTCCAGGGAGATGCCTTTCAGGACCCGATCCAGGATGTAGTGACTGACATCTTCCAGACAAAGATGAGGACATGATTATTTCAGGACATGGTGCAGGCCATTCGTGACATCTTTTGGAAGATCGCTGGAGACATCTTTTGTGATGTTTGACCTCATCAGAGTGGCTCCTCAAGACCGTAAGTATTGTCTGTGTGGCCCACTTTTATAATGCTGCCACCATGGTGTTTTTCACATCAAACTATTTATGTTATAGGCACAGTTGTGCAGACATTGCATATTGCTGCCATGCTTTTCTGATATACATCATAATGTACACTGCACATATCATGTCATATGTGTTGTTATGTTGTTGCTATAGTAAGACACACATTACTAAATGGTACATGTGGTAACCACTATTATATACATGATCATGCTGTCATTACTACATACATTGCTCCATATAGGCAGGAGTGATACTACTTAAATTTGTGTGTGTTTACGTTTATCTACTTAGTACAGCATAATGCTATGTCCAATACACTCTGGCCCTGTATGTGACAGATATGACTGTTGTAGTTACCATGATGTAAGTGAGACATGATTGTTCTGCTTGTGTTGTTCTTGTATATACATAACTGGGATGATAGCAACTCACATATTACATTATTCCCATATTTCTCACATAACACAGTGAAGTGGGTCCAGTTTGTTTATTTGCAAATATTATCCATGTGTATGCATTGCATCCATTTCTGTATTGGTTTTTCCTATCTTTTTTTTCTGTTCAACAACATGACTCATTCTTGCCTATCCGATTTATGTAACATTGTTGAATCATGCTGTTACACTGGTACAACGGCCTTGTGTGTGGCATGTACTGGCAAATATGTGCCATGTTGTATAACATCACTGGTACTGGTATTTATGAGCATGTATCTTTGACATACTTCATAGACATTCACTGGTCTGGTAGTGACTATACTAGTATACAATGATTCTTTCCTAAACATGATTCATTACTTCCTTATTTGTCCATACCTTGCATTTGTCAATAGCAGGTCTTTTTGATAATAGCTTATATTATGACAAGCATACACAGATTTATATTCATGTCCATGTGTATGCATTTGTAGTATATGCATTGCTTTACATGAATATACATATGTATGACTATATTATGATCAACACATAGCCTCCCTTGTAGTATGTGACTGGTTGCATGTACCTATTCCATTTTTCTGTGCTGTACTTTTGTTCAAGGACTGTCTTTGATCAGTTCTACACATATACTGTGCTATTTATATCAAGAATGGTGTTTGTGGCACCTGTTGTATTATGTTGTATGGCAGTATCTATGTCATGTGATAATCAAAAGTACTTTGTTGTGTATCTCTCCCTCTATGTTTGTGTCACTTGTACATAGACATGTTTATAGCCATCACCAGTCCACTATGCCCATATGTCATATGTTGGCCATTAGCTTGTGATGTTCCTTGTGAGGACTTGCAGTCCACCCTATGTTGTGGACACATGCATGGGAAATATGTTGGCTTTGATAGGGTTGTTCTGCCTTATTCTGTGCCTACTTTCTGATGCTGGCATTTCCAAACTCATGTGGGCCTGTGTTATCCATCTTCATTCCCTTTTTTAGGTTTGCCGTACATGTTGCACATATACATGATATATGTTATGTGCATATTTACCTTCCTCTATGTTATCATCATTGACATGTAGGCATAATGGTACAGTATTACTTTGTGCCACCATGTTGGGTATCATACGCATACAAGGTATATGCATGCCAGATGGTGGCAATTGATTTGATTCCATCAATATTCATGCTATACTTGTGTGTTGAGCATTACCCACGGATTTATATGTTTCCTGCCTGTGTTTTAACTGTAATTACTCATACATGTATCACCATTTGCATTATATCCCATGCCACTGGTGTGTGTGTGTGTGTGTGTGTGTGTGTGTGTGTGTGTGTGTGTGTGTGTGTGTGTGTGTGTGTGTGTTTGTCTGTGTGTGTGTGTGTCTGTGTGTGATGAAACTTTTCTTTTTTATGAATGGGTCACGGGTATTCCATTGCATATCACACATATACACTGCATACTTTACTACCCATCTGTGTTGCTTCTGACATATGTCTTTAACATATGGATCCTGTTTAGCCTGTGTTTGTGTTGTGTACACTTATTTGTATATTCCACAGCCGTATTCATGCTTTGCTATGGTACAGCTGTATGGTACTGTGCTTGGGTGCTTGCCTTTCATATGCATGGTTGGAGGTTCTAGTCTGCCTTCTGCTTGTCTTCTGTATTTCCTTGTCTGCATTTGTTCATCCTTGCTATTGCACACAATTTGCAGCCCCTCAGCAATGATTTGAGGATTAATACATGTGTATGTTTGCATTGTACCATGGCTGCCATGCATCCCTACCCTTTTTGTCCATTTCCTTTCATTTGTGTTGTATAGTCTGCATGTGTGCTGTCTCTGTACCTTACCTCTCCTTTAAGTATATTTCCTGCCTTTGTCTACCATGTCTTGTGATATTTGTCATATATTTATACCTGCTCTTTTACTCTCCTCCACTTTCCATGCCTTTTCCATTCCTCCTATTCTCCAATTAAAAATGGAGCCTATTCCCACGAAAAAGAAATGCCCATGTCCCCTCTTCCTAACTCTCTCTCTCTTTCTCTCTGTCTCTGACCCTTCCTATTCCATCAAACCTCTTGTGTGTCCCTCACCCCACATCTGCTTTTCTAGCACCGTATTTCCTTGGGTGTGTGCACACATGACCCACACCCATTGTTAGCTACTGTTAACTATAGCAAAGTGGCCAGGATTGCCCTTCTCTTTATTTAAGTTTTTTATCAGAAATTTTGTGGATTCCGTCATATTCTGCAAATTGTGATGAGTGTATTTATTTAAGTTTGTCTATGAATTACAATGATATCTGTAATTGTCTGAGGATATTTGTCACTTTTTAGAAAGACTGATACACATTTCTATTCCTTTAGTACTTTCATTTATTGCTGTAAGTTGCTGTAAGTTCCATAGTGCTTGTATAATTTTTATGGATGTGCATTGGTAAAGCACATATATATCTTAGTTTATGAACAACCTTCTTGGCATACAGCTTTGACATGACTGCTTGAGGTTGTGCTGACATTGTTGCTTATGACTTTATTGAGTTGAGTTATTCTCTGTACGCTGAGGCATATTTGCATATTTCTTGGATAGCCTCAATTTTTATGTAGAACTAGGGGCACTCCACCAGATTCTGCAAATGTTATGTAATCCGACTCATGATTTCTTGGTCTTCTTATTTCAAATCCTGGGCATCCATCATACATGATGAAGTAGACCACATTCACAGAATCACAAGTATACCCATGGCTAGTCCTATATGTTTTGTTGGTCTCATTATGTACATTGAGCAGAGTACATCGTGTGACCACAAAAACTTCAAGAACCACAAAAAATTATTTGTTATGTTTGTTAGTAAGAACTTCAAATATGATAAGATATTCAAGAATATTTTAAGGTTTAACCCCTTTCTAGACACAAAAATGTTTACCAATTAGTTTCCAAAATGCATAATTAGCCTTCAAAAATTTCCAGTTGTTAACTATTGTTGTTCTAATCTGAAAATTGTCAAGTGAATAATTTAAATTCACTCTGCACACAGAATTTCATCTGTTATCCAACTTCATGCTGTTGCCGAAACCTTTTCTATCATCAGTAACAGGCTGAAATCTTTCCAACTTTTTTCACTTCCATTTTTATATTATTTTCCACAATGTATTTAAGATAACCCTCCTAATAAACATATGACTTAATTAATATTCTGCTGTCCAAAAATCATCTTCTGTAGTAGTTAACCTAGAAACCTGTACTAAAGGGGTTGGTACTATATTTCCTTTAAGCCATTTTGCATTAGAAAAATTTTACTTGACAAGAGCTCTCTGAACATTTTATTTAGAATTCTGATCTTTTCTCTAAATATCATTAAACATGAAAACTGAATGTTAGCTGTGTATTTTTCTTTAATATAATAAAACAGTCATTATTTAAATGCTCAGTCGCTTAAAATAACTTCATCTCTTTCTCAAATGTGTGTTGAAAATGCTGTCATCTTCCCAATTCACTATAACTAAATTAGTTATTTTCTACCAATAATGGACCTATGAAAAAGCAAACATTTGCTGTATACACTACTAAGAAAATAATACATTTTGAGTGCTTTCATCAATTGAACTATTATATTTCAGAATGAAAGATGTTAACCAACCGGATTATCTACAGTGATGGTTCTATAATAAAATTGTATTTGTGACATTTTTATGTGCAAAAGAGACAACTCACAAACTACACATTTCATTTTTAATATTTGTTAACCAGGGTAGAGCATTAGTCTCCTTGGACCTTTTTTCAGACTCAGCCTGTAAGTACTTTCTGGCTAAATGACTTGCTAAGAGTCAGGCAATGGAGGCTAAGGGAATCAAACCCTGTACCACTGGGCCACAAGAAACAGCTTGTTAATAGCTGCTTAATCCTCTGCAGCTACTGCAGTGGAAAACTGCAGAAGAAATTTGGAAAGTTTTGAAAAGAGAAAGTGTGTGAATGCAAAAAATCCAAAAAATATTTAGTAATAAGCTCTAGGCACACATCAGGAGGATATGTTTCCATAAGAGCGAGATACTTAATTAAGGTGAGAGACAAAAAATATAAGTAATGGAAAAGAGCTCGAACAACAACTATGAAAACTTAAATAAAGAAGATGGACAAACAAATTAAGCATAGTGTGAGACAATATCAAGCACATTTTGAAGAACATGTATGTAAAGATATTGAGAATAATAGGAAACCATTTTATAGACACATAAGATGTGGAAGAAGTAAAGACATACAAATTGATAAGCTGTATGGATTCTAAAATGTATTCTCAGACACATCAGATTATAGATATATATTTACAAAATCTTATGCAAAGCAGTTTCGCTCCACAATCCAGGTAACCTCAAATACTGAAATAAAATTAGATTATATTGAAAAAGAATTGTGCAAACTGGATCCAAACAAAGAAAACGGAGGAGACAGAATTAGTAATAATGACCTGAGAACACTTCAGCAAGAACTTATAGTAGCATTATATCTATTATTTACTAGGTTGTATAAATATGGGAAGACTCCTCAAGATTGGAGACATGCTCTTATTAAAGCTTTCTTTAAGGGAAATAAGAGTTGGATAAACCCAGAATCATACTGACCCTTAAGTCTATTTTCATGTTGTGGGAAAATAACGGAGAAGGTAATAGTAGATAAGTTGTTGTCAGAACTGGAAAAGCTGGGACTTGAAACCATATATCAGCATGTTTCTTTTGAAAATAGAGCTATTACCACCTGTAACATGATGTTCTATAGCAATATAATCACAGTTATGAATGAAAAATTATGCTGTGATGTAATTTAACTTCAGCATTTGACAGGGTCATACACAAAACATTGATCAATAAATTAGAACAACTGGGTATTGGTGTACTATTGATAAGATGTATAGCTGTATGGCGTACAAATAGGACACTGCAAATATCATTCTGTCCTAGACTCATACTTGTTTAGATTGTATCTTTCAGATCTATCTATTTAATCTAAGGTGTTCTACATTCTGTATGTAGATTGCTTGAAATTGGGTAAACTGATTACATGTGTTACAGATAGGACATGTCTGCAAAAGAACTTGAAAAACTTGACCATTTGGGCACAGGAGAGTAATATCCTGATAAATACATCAAAAACTAAGCATATGAGATTTGAAAGTTATAAACTGAAAGGTAAATATTTAATACAGCACACAGTGATTGAAAATATAGATTCATTTAAGGACCTGCGTATATCGATAGATCCAGCTTTGAATTTTTCTAGTCATATCAACCAATTGGTTAAGGATAGTTACAGAACTATATGTTGCATAAAAAAATATAAAGTCTAGGAAATCAGAAATGATGAAGCCATTGTTTGTTAGTCACATTAGATCAAAACTTGAGTATGGAATAACAATATGGAAACCTTCTAAGAAAACAAGCATGAGTAAACTAGAAAGGGTACAGCAGAAATATACCAAAGACATCCATGGATGTAAAAATTTAAGTTATTGTAAAAGAGTAAAATATTTGTACTTGTACAGTGTCTCATAATGATATTTAAGAGGTGACCGTATTCAGTTATATAGAGCACTGAGAGACAATTACCTCTAGGAATGTTTGGGGTTATCAAAAAGTAGTAGAGAATCATCAGCCAACCTATGTAGAAGATGGACCCCTGTTGTAGAAGGAAGTAGCAGTCCACAAGTAAGGATGGTCCCCCTGTTGTAGAAGGAAGTAGTAGTCTAGAAAAAGGATGCCCCCTATGTAGAGGGAAGTAGCAGTCCATAAAAATCACAAAAACTAATAGTCCAGGAAAGAGCCATACAGACAATAGAGTGGACTATTGAGGATAAGAAAGAAATTATGTATTTTTAGCATTATGCAAGAAGCCCCGAATTTCCAGACAGAAGATATATGAAAAGATTAAGGAGAAATTAGAGGAAAGAAAAATACTTCCACAAGAAAAACTGTCAGAAGCTTCAAATGCAAATTTGTATTCATTAATACAGCAGATCCAGGAAACCTTGGGCTGTTTGGAAAGAGAAGTGACTGAGGAAGTGCGAAAATATAAAGAAAAAACCTAGAGACTTTTAAAAGGTATAAAAAAGAAATATGAACATGGGAAAGAAAGAGAGATTTGACATGGTGCAATACTTATCCAATGAGAAAGCCAAATTGATTAACACAAAAAGGCAGCCCCAAAGATATTCAAAGAGAAAGGTATCCAGATATGGAAAATTTCACAATAAAAAAATAAGATCACAAAGAGGGACTGTAGAACAGAAGATTGGTCAAGCAGAAGTTAAAAGAATAGAAATGTACAGTTGTGTACACTTAACCATAAATGTAGATGTTCGAGTGTATTCACTGTTGCAGTCATCACATGTGGGTTATCCCTGCCAGGGTAGCCCTCGGCCCGGCCTGAATACCAGAGACTTAGTATTTCTGCATCAGTTGCTGTCATTTGAGGACTGACGTCAGGTTGTCAGTAGTATAAAGTAAGGCAGCTGACGCCATTACATCAGTTTTTCTTGCCTTAACCTGTCAGGAGCCCCCATGTAGGAGGCCAGGGTCTGGTGGAAGAAACCCCACCAGTGGAAAATAAATACCAATAACTCCCTTGAAAGGAAAGGAGAACAACAAGTTAGAATGGGGGGGTGGAGGGGGGGAACCAGGACTGCAACAGTGAATACACTCAAACATCTACATTTATGGTAAGTGTACACAACTGTACTGTGTTCTTCGTGTTTCACTGTTGCAGTCATCACATTTGGGTTGATTCCCAAAACTGAGGAAAAGGGTGAAGGCAGTCAATGAAACTAGAGACTGGCTAGGATGCCCTGCAAGACTGCTGAGGCAAACCCTGCCCTGGATTTGGAGAAGAGAGGCAGGTGGTAATGCTTGGTAAAAGTGTGAATAGATGTCCAGGTGGCAGCCTCCAGGATGTCCCTGGTAGGGCTCCTCTGAGGAAAGCCACAGAGGTGGAGGCTGCTCTGATGGAGTGTGTCCTGACCCCCTTGGGAGGAGGCTTTCCATGTTGTTTGTAGCAGAAATGGATGCAGTGTGCTATCCATTTGGAAATGGCTTGTTTGGAGATGGCTTTGCCTTCTACCCCTGTAGCAAAGCTAACCAGCAATTAATCAGACTTTCTGAAGTGAAGGATTTTGTCCTGACTAGATATAATCTGAGCTGCCTGTGCACATCTAGAGAGTGAAGAATCCTTTCCCCCTTGTTCTGGGGATTAGGAAAAAAGGTGGGCAAATTAATGGATTGGTTGAGAGCCACACTGGACACCACCTTGGGCATGAAGGATGGGTTAGTTCTGAGGGATACCCTGAAAGATGATGAAGGATTCCACAGCCATGGGTGCTTGCCGCTCAGAGACTCTTCTGGCTGAAGTGATGGCCAGAAGGAATGCTGTCTTCAAGGAGAGAAATTTTAGCTCTGCAGAAGAAGCTAGTTCAAAAGGGGGCAGGGTGAGCTTTTCCAATACAAAGTTAAGGTCCCAAGCTGGTGTTGGTGCCCTTCGGGGGGCCTCAAGTTGCTAGCCCCTCTTATGAACTGTTTGATCAAAGGGTTAGAGAAAAGGGGCTGCTCAATGGGAAAATTAGCAGAAATGGCAGAGGCATGAATTTTTATAGAGGAGAAAGAGAGGCCACTATGTAGTAGGTCAGCTAAGTAATCCAGGATGAGAGGGAGGGAGGGCTGTGCCGTACTGGCTCCCTTAGCCTGGATCCAGGTGCAGAAATGTTTCCATTTGTCAGCATAAGACTTTCTGGTGCTAGGACATCTGGCCTCATGGATAACATCCAGAACCTGTTTATTGAGGTAGGCAGATTGGTTCAAGGTTAGGGAATAAGCCAAGCTGCCAAATTGAGTGTCTGTAATTGGGGATACAAGAACTCCCCTTCCCTCTTGGTCAGGCGGTTTGGAATCTGAGGAAGATACCATGGGGGTAGCGAGGACAGGCTGTGCAGCAAGGGGTACCAGTGCTGGCGGGGCCAGGCTGGAGCTATGATAATGGTCCTTGGTTTTTCCTCCCTTAGTTTGAGCAGTACCCTGGGGATGAGAGGTAGGAGAGGAAAGGCATAGACCCAAGGGAAGGACAGGCCATCCACCTTCCAGCCATGCAATGATGCTCCATGGTGCAGAATCTGCTGAGCTGATGGCTGGTGTGGGAGGCAAAGAGGTCAATCTTCAGGGTTCCCCATTTCTGAGTTATTAGGGTGAAGGTACTTCTGTTGAGTTGCTACTCGTGTGTGTCCAGAAGATTTCTGATTAATTGGTCTGCCAGAGAGTTGAGAGAGCCTGGTAGGAATTGTGCTAACAGGTGTAGTTACATGGCATAGGCTGTGTGACAAAGGGTCATGGCCAGCCTGCATAGAGGGTAGGAGTGAGTCCCTCCCTGCTTGTTGATGTACCGCATCACAATGGTGTTGTCTTTTTTGATCAGGTTAGCCCCTGGAGAGAGAAGGGGCTTGAAAGCTATCAAGGTGTGCTGCACAGCCATCATCTCTTTTTGACTGATGTGCAGAGGGATTTGCTGTGGGCTCCATTGGCCCTGTATGCACCTGCTGTCCAGGTGTGCACCCCAAGCATAGTCTGATGCATCTGTGGTGAGGGTCTGGGCAGTGGGGAGTGGGGAGAAAAGCATTCCCTTGTTGTGGGAGCATGCTGTTGCCCACCATAGAAAATATTTTCTGAGGCAAATTATAGGCAGAAGAGTTTCCAGGTCTTGAGAGTGTTGTCACCAAAGGCTCTTTAGGTACCACTGAAGTTTCCTCATATGCAGTCTGGCATATGGAATGAGTAATATGCAAGATGTCATGAACCCCAGAGCTTGCAGGATCTTTCTTGTGGTTAGTTGGGGCCTTGCGGTTAGTTGAGAGAAGTAGTCTGTCAGGAAAATTTGTTTCTCTGGAGTAAAGTATGCCATCTGAGAAGCTGTATCCAGACTTTCTCCCAGCAAGATTATCATTTGGGTGGCACCTGTTTGGATTTCTTTTTGTTGATTGTGTACCCTAGGGAGGTTAGTAGGGTCTTTTCAAAGGCCAGGTGCTTGAGCAGCTTATCCTGGTTGTCTGCCTAAATAAGGCAGTCGTCTAAATATGGGTAAATCTGAATATTTCTTTGTCTGCAAAAGGCGATGGCCAGAGCCAGACATTTTGTAAAAACTCTGGGAGCAGTAGATAAGCCAAAGGGAAGCTCAGAGAACTGAAAGTGTTGAGATCCTGCCCTGAAGCAGACATATTTATTGTATGATTCCCTGATAGGAATGTGGAAGTAAGCCTCTTTTAGATCTAGGGTGGCTAGCCAAGTGTAACAGCTGCTGGAGGGTGAGCATTTTGAATTTTGGGATCACCAGGAAGGTGTTTAGAATGGATAGATTGAGGATCTCTTTTCTGGGCACCAGAAAAAGTCTGGAGTAGAAACCTTGGCCTATCTGTTCTGCAGGAACGTGCTCTACTGCCCTCATAGAGAGCAGGGAAAGGATTTGCTTTTGAGCCTCTGCCCACTGATTTGATGGTAGATCTGGGAACCCTTTTGGGGTTGGAAGGGTGTGGAAGGAAAATTTGTATCTCTGAGACACAATGTTCAGAACCCAGTGGTCTTTGGTAATGGTAGCCCAGGTGCTTGAGTGAAAGGATAGTTTTCCTCCTAGGGTAAGTGAAGGTGAGCAGAGGGAAGGTGTGGAGGAGATGAGTCATTCTGAGTTTTTACCATAAGGGGAAGGCTTAGAACTCCCTAGTTTTGAAGTGGAGGTAGTCCACTGCTTAAATCTCTGCATTCCCTGGGGCTGCTGTCGGGGGGGGGGGGTCTGCTTCCATTGGGCCTAGGCTGGGCCAGTTTACTGGGAGCAGGAAAGGACCAGTGTTTGGAGGGACAATGCCTGTTGAACCTGGGGCTCGACCTGCAAGAAATCCTTAACTGTTTGCATAGATTTTGCTTTTTCTATAACCACATTATTTTTAACATATTTATTTATTTATTAATTATTTATTTGTGATATCAATCAATCAATTCTTATACATATTTATCTAAGCATTTTCTATGTAAACATTTATTGTACATTATATACTAATATAAATAAATGTACAACTAGAGTTGATTAAGTATACACTATTTTGCACATTATTTCCCTAAAATACATTTATATTTCTATTTATTATATATAATATACTTAGTACATTATATTTAACATATATTTAATACATTAATTTTCATATTTATATAGTATAGTAATTTTTTTCTGTTTATATTTTAGGAATTTTGCAAATGCTAGTGATTTGTTTAGTAAATGATAGTTTTTTAAAAAGTAATGTTGCACATGTTGTCTATTTAGAACATTTGTTGTTACTAAGTATTACAGTATAAGTATGGATGAGGTCAAGTTGATTGTGTTCATTATACATTTAAATTTAATAGATTTTTGGTTTTAATGATTGAATTTAAATGTTGATATATCAATATATTAGCACTGTACCACTTTAAGCATCAATGTAAGAGTGGGCAGCTGGTTTATTGGGTCTAGTTTCTGAGCCTAAAAAGTTTATTTAAAATGGCATATCAACTAAATGAATGAGTTCTGAGGAAGCCTATAATTGATAGGTGAAAGCGCTTAACTCTCGATATATGTATTTTTATACTGGTTGTTTCAATAAACGTCTGGCTGTGGCCGTCAATTACTGTGTTTCCTCTTTCAGTTGCTTGAGAAGATAGCACAGTATTATTTTATTTTTGGTCGTTTTTTCCTCGCAACACTTGAATTCTGTAGTCTCCATGGCAAGAAAGACTGATGTAATGGCGTTGGCTGCCTTACTTTATACTACTGACGATCTGACGTCAGTCCTCAAGTGACAGCAACCGATGCAGAAATACTAAGTCTTTGGTATTCGGGCCGGCCGAGGGCTACCCTGGCAGGGATAACCCAAATGTGATGACTGCAACAGTGAAACACAAAGAACATCTGATGTTATGGAATACTTGCAAAGTGAAGAACTTAGTGTAGAAAGTCTAACACAGGTTGCATCACAGCATGATGGAACAATGAGTCCCCAAAGTAGTGAGAAACAGGAGGAGAGGGAGATATCTGAAGAAGAAATATGAACACAGGAAAGCAAAATAGATTTAATATGGTGCAATATTTATGCAAAGGAGAAAGCAAAACTAATCAATACAAAAAGAGCAGCACCAAAGATAATGAGAAATACAGGCAAAGGCATCCAGACATGGAAGAGTTTACAATACAAAAACTACAAGTAAAAATTCACCTAAACAGCCAAAACTGGACCAGAGAAGTCAAATATTGTGGAAGCAAGAGAAACAATGGTCCAAAACTGTCAGTTTATTACAAAACAACAAACAAAGCTTTCAAGTTAACAAACTCTTCTTCAGTATAGTGTTAAAACATGCCACCCAATAAAAACAATACAGTTCATCACATGGTATAAAAGCCTACAATATTAAAATCAAACTTGATTAATTCATATAACAAAGCATCAATTTGAAGTTAAGTCACATAAGAGTGTTTCTCTTTTAATAGTGGTTTTAAACTTAGTGACATTTAGTCCTGGTGGGTGGTCAGCCCAAAAATAATTTTTCCATTTATATTCCTCTATCTTTATTTTACTTGCAAGGTTGCCACCTCTATTCCCTAGTGTGATTCATGATAAAACACAAAATTTAAAGCTATGCTGCACACAATTCATCATTATATGCTTTGCTAAGGTAGTAGTTGGCACACCTAATATCAGAGAGATGTGAGGAATTTATTTCTTTTAACCTTTAGTGGGTCGTTCCAATATAGAATGCCTTGCAGGCTATACAGTTTGCTAAATAGACCACATCCTGGGAATTACATGTTGCATACTCTGTAAAGAAATTTTTTTTATAAGTATGCGGATGTATAAATTCATTAGATGTATTTCTATATCTACAGAAATATACAGCTATAACATGGGATATTAGGTCTTAAACAGTCCTTTCCTGCTATTTTAGGTTTACCTTCACTCAAGTCTTTGTAACATAGAAACTGCTTTAGGTTCCTTTCTCTTTTATAGGTGAACTGAGGTCTATTATGTGGTGTATGGAGTGTGCTGATTATGCTCTGATATTCAGAAAAAGACAAACCAGTTAAGTGCCAGAATGGAGCGATAATTGTTAAGGTTGGGTGCCACACTAGGCAGTAAAATCTGTCTGTACTGACAAGAAAATGACAGCAGCAGAACAAAACATGTGTTACTGCCTGCTGTCCGTACCCTTACATGTCTCTAACTTCCTGTAAAAAAAAAAAACTTTCGAGCTGCTTGAGTAGCAGGATGTGTGTTCACTTGCATAATCTGAAGAATGTGAACATTGAAATCCAAATGTATGTCATTATTTAGTGACTTCAAGCCTTCAGACTTTTCTGAAAACCACATATTGTATGAGGAACAGACCAAAAATATGAAGCAATAATCTGGATGTCCTGTGAAAATCTAGACAGTTGAGAGATATGGTGGTAAGTGTAAACATAACAGGCTGTGTCACACTATCTCTCTGACAGTGCTCTCAAGTATTTTATGGCTTTGAAAGTCAGGAAAACACTTAGCAACTGTATCCCCTTTAACTAGTAGTACATGGAGCAAATAATGCCCCGTGCACTACAAAGAATTGTGATCGTCTCACCGATCATAACCCTGTATTATGTATTCTCGACATGGATGCCAGGATCCACCCAGAGAGCGAAGCATCCATGTCTCAAGCACATAATAAGCAGGTTATGATCTCTGATCTGATCATAATCCTCTGTGTAGAAATATTGTAGTACTGAATACTAATATGGATTTCGTTCACTGCTTAGTTTCTGATACTCATACAGAAATGTGTGTACATGAGTAATTAGGAAAAAAATTGTCAGGATTACCAGGTTCTGCAAGTATTTAGGGTACATGTAGATGTATGCAGTGATGCCTTATGGTTTAACAAATACGCTTGTTGTGACAGCACTGCATTTTAGCTGCAGTTTAATTTGCATATCCATAATCCATTGTTAGACACATCTGCAGTTCTGTAAAACAACTGCAGAAACAGTCAACATAGATGAACTTGTTTAATAACTATTTATGCATGCAAATATGTCTATGAGTTTCAGAATTAAGCATTGAAATAAAGCCCCCATCCAGTATCATTACTTTGTATTATTTTTACTTCATGTAATAGCTTGTTGTCTTTTGTTGTTTTGTATCATTGTCTAATAAAAGAAAGAAAACCTCTGTGAATGTTTATAAATGTTTATTTGATACTGGTTGCTTCTAAATATATATCTATTACCATAGTTCATGAATCCAGCAAAATTATTCAGCTAGGTGGCTAAATAAAGCTGCATTTTAACAGCTCCATCTACTTTAAATTAGCTGTTTAATGAGGGAATTAATGTTTTGGAAATGAACAGCTCATCTATATCACTATCAGCATGGCTGCAAAACATCCCATTTGTACAGGAGAAAAGCAAATAAATGTTCCAATGCATTTAGACACTCAAGGAAAAATACAAGTAATTTTAAGGTGACCAGTTATATAACATTCTATTCTTTTTTTCTTTTAGTATTCCTCCAGTCCTGTTAATATACTGACATTCCTGACTATGCAGATGGGTAAGTGGTAAAAACACGTATTCAACAGTCTGTTGATTAAGGGCCGCAGTGATGCAGTGGTTAGCATTGTCACCTCACAGCAAGAGGTTCTCCCCTTCACTTCTCAGATGGAAAGCCTTCTGTGTGGAGTCTGCATGTCCTCTCCACGGTCGAGTGACATCTAAAGACATGCAGGTAGGTGCATGTGTGAATGGGTGTGCCTTCTTTGAAGGTTGGGCATCAGGCTGGCAACGTGGCACTGTAAAAATCCACTGCCAATCATTAGCGGACCGGAGTTCCACTGCGGCAACCCCTAACTGGGAAAAGCTGAAAGACACACCACCAACACTCTGTTGATGACTCTCTGGAATGTGTACCTCAGCTGCATGTGTGTCAGTGAAGAGCAGTGCTCAGCAGACTGATTTTCTGAGAACATCGGGGAAAAAGTGCATTGTGTATTTGGCAGCATATTCATTTTGATGTGCCACAGATTAACGTGGCTGTGCTTTGAGTTTTGCAGCTATTTGCATATGCTGCCCTGATATTCTGTCCTTTAAATGAAGCAAAGTACTCTCTGCTCCTTAGATTATATCAGTGTAAAAATCAGTTCTCCCGCAGTCAGAAGTACACCACTGCCCTATGGAATGCATACATATTGTAACAAACATGGCTTCCATCTTTACTGTAAGGGAATGGCAGACTTCAGCTGCACTCCAAAATCAAAATAAAGCAAAATAATGAAAAAGTGTTCCTGTTTTTTTATTTTAATAGCTGGTCCCTAAACTATAAAGTAAATATTGTTTCTATAATCTCATTCCCTTCTTACACATGACAGTATTTTAGGATATTTAAACAATGAGAGATATGACTGCAACCTTTTCTTCTGCGGTCAATAGACAAGCATCCCTTTAGTTTATATTCTTATTAAGGAAACATGTCCTGCTTTCTCTAACAGATCTTAAATCAAAATACTCAGGCTGCAGAACCCTTTAGGGTTTTGTCTCTTGAGCAGTAGACATGCTTAGCATTTTGTTCCAACATCTGTGGCACAGTCTTTAAGCTATCCTCACATTAAGGAATGGCAGTATACTCCTAAATCTTCTAGTTCTTTTATGCCCTTCATACAGAACAAGCCCCAAAATAGTTGTCATTGTCTCTCCATTTAGTCTGCAGCATTGGTAGCTTGTGGTTTTTCACATTTCCTCAGTCCTGCTTTTAATCCTAAGATTTCGCCTACCCTGGCTACTACATGTTAAGTACTTGTCCACTAAACAAATGCCAGCTGTTACTCAGTGTTCCTTGAGTTTGTTTTATATCAAGCTGAAGCCTGATGCTAGTATACCATGAATTTAAATATGGCCCACTTAAAGCAGCCCAGAGATTTTTATTCATCAGTGTCATGTATATGAGTTTCCTCATCAGTGCACCCATGGCTTCCCCACCTAAGATAAGGATCCTATGATCATAGGAAGTTACTAGGCTAATGGCCCTAGGGCCCTTACAAGCCTAGTCAAGTTCTTAACCTTATTTCCATGATCAGCACCTATTGCCCCTGTCCAAGAGGGATACAGGTGGAACCCTTGGGGTGAATTTACAGTCACCCATGCAATCGTCCAGATTGCATTTAAAGAGGGCCAATGAGGTGCTCTGTTTGACATGAAGTGGCAGTCTGTTCCAAAGGTGTGGTAACCTCTGGGAGACAAATTTGTCCCTCCAGCAGGTTTTAGTAATGTCACATACCAGGTTAAGGTCTTTAGAGAGAGTAACCTGTGTACCATTTGACTTATGGATATGCAGCACTTCCAATAACACAAGGTCAGAAATTGCCTTATATGCAATGCAGAGATCAACTCTGAGTAGTCTGTATGAAACAGAATAAAGTGACAGTGATTTCAGATGATCCCCATAGGACAGATGGTGAAGACCTTGAATTTTCCTTGTGAGGAACCTTTGTGGTTTCTCCAATTGCTACAGGTGCTTAGAAAGGTACATACCAAAAGGGGCACTGTACTCAATTATTGGACTGATGAGGGAAGAGTACAGGGAGGTTATAACTTCTTTTTTTTCTGGAGGCTATGCCCTTACTTATGAGATGAGCAAAACAGAATGCCCTTCTTACCACTGTGGAGACATGTTGGTCAAAGGTAAGGTTGCTGTCAACCTGTGTGCCCAGATCTCTGACCACTAAGTGCGTACTTAAGGTGTTGATATTGATGTGTAGTTAGCAGGAACATCACTTTTACTGAAAGGAATGATAATACTTTTTTTGCATTGAGTTTAAGGCCATGACTTTGGCACCAGTCATTTGTTTGTGTAAGACCCTCTTGAAGGATGTTGATATAAGAAAACTTCTTGAAACCTAGTTAGGAGGCCTGTCTGCAAAAAGAGATTACAACCACCCATGGTCATTCTGTGGTGATTATTACTACTTATCTTGAAGCCCATTGCTGGAGCAAGAAGCTGCTTTCCAGGATTCTAGTCCATTTCTAGGCTCCCTGTAACCTTTGTTTCTCCACCTGCATTCAAGAGCACTCTTGAACCAGTAATTCTGATTATGGGTTCCACCCAGATGACAGCTATATGGCAATTATAAATCAAATCCCAAGTGAGCTCCACAATATGGTTCCTGAAACTTCAAGTTTCACTTCGGCTTCAAAACTCAGGCTTTCAGGATACTGCTTCTGCTGTCGTTCTCCAGTACACCTCAGATGTCTCATCTAGGCCCGACCTTAGTACTGAGACACTCAGCATTCAAGCAAATAATATCATCCATTCAAGTGTCAGTTCCCTGTGTAGGTCCATCTAGTGGCAGCTGGCTACCTACCTTTAGGAGTAGCAAACAACAGCCGTAGATGAAAACTTTTTATTATTCACTCTAGCGCCTTGGCCAGAAAGCCTTTAAGAGTTTCTGGCTGAGGCACTAGAGTGAACAATAAAATGCTATTTTTGTTTGGGTGTTGTGGTTTTGTTTTACCTACTATTGGGACCCTTGCTATCATGTATCAGGGCTCCTAGTCAAATTGTCCACCATTCAGATTCTACAGCTTTATAGCAGACTGTAGTACTGTAGCTCAGATTTATTAGATGCCATTTCAGGGACATAAGAGAGCCTTCCAAGTGATTACACCACATTAACTGACACCAACCACTGAAATTACAGATTAATAGCCCCCATGCAATTTGCACTACATCATTCCCAGCATTCCTTTATGTACCTACATCATGTCTTCTTGGGCAATCTCTTATACGTCTATATGTCCAAGAAAAACTGTGCAAAGATCACGGAGAAACAAAAGTTTTTATCACTAGTTAGCTGTAAGCCCCCATGAAAAAGGAGGAGGCTGTCCAAACCTTAAACAGTCTTTAGAGTGTAAAACAATACTTACAAAATTATATCCATGGTCATGGGAGTGAAAGACAGGGCTCTTCCCCTTCCTTCTCTACTAAATATCCCGAATTTAGAGAAATCTTCAGAGACAGAAAAACAAAGGGAACTGGTCACAGGGTTCAGTATTTTCCACTAAATACTCCTGCAATTAACCTATCAAGGTTCTGTATCATACCCTCTGTGAGCTGCTCCCAGTAAAATCCACACTTAAGGATCTCATGAGTCAAAGCTGAGTGACATAGGTACAGTGGTCCCTGTACATTGAAAGGCTAATTGGATCCTTCAGCCACCAAACAATTTTATGATCTCCATGATCATAAGCATGTTCAGAACTGGTGGTCAATGGTATCACACACTAACCCCAAAGAGACAGCAAACCTGCTAGTGGATAGGTTTGGTAAAACTTTTACTCCCTTATCCCCTCCTAACTTACAACAAACCCTCCCACAAACTCCCTCCCCACCTTACATATATGAAGAGAAGGTTCTCAAAGCCCTGTCTAAGGCAAAGAACATGGCCACTATGGGACCAGGTGACATCCTAGGCTGTCTTCTAAACAGGCTCAAACATGAACTAGCATCACCAATAATTACAGTTTTCAATCATAGCCTAACCACAGGCTTTGCTCTTGCATTATGAAGAACAGCTCCAGTTATTCCCCTCCACAAAAGTGGCCTAGCAACAGACCCAGGTAATTACAGACCCATAAGCCTGACCAGCCTCATCTGCAAGGCCATGGAACGTATCATTATGGACCTCATAAATAAAGATATAGGTGACCTCCAAACCCTGGATCCTATCCAATTCAGCTTCATAAAGGGCAGATTCTGTCTGTTAAATTTGGTGCATTTCTTTGAAAGTGTGACCAAGGCCATTGATGAGAGCAAATTTGTGCACACAGCATACCTCAACTTGGCAAAGGCTTTCGAGACAATCCCACATTCAGGTATTACCGATAAACTTAGCAAACTGAATTTGAATCCCCTCATTGTAAGATGGGTTGCCAACTGGCTCACAAACCAGACACACACTATCAAAGTGGGTAACGGGTAACTCCACATAAACCAGCAGACCTGTTACCAACAGGGTGCCACAGGGGTCAGTCCTGGGCCCCCTACTGTTCAGTATATACTTTTCAGAAGTTCAGGTCAAAACTAAAGGGTTGTGGCTGACCAAGTTTGCAGACAACTGCAAAATAGGTGCAATCATTGAATCCCCAAATTATGTCAGTATACTCCAGGATGGTCTCACACAGATCGACTGGTGTATTAGTCACGGTCTCAAACTGAATGCAAAGAAATGCATCATCATTCCCTTCAGCACAAACAATGTCCCTTCACACTATCAAATCAGTAACAATACCCGAAGTACCCATGACGTGGTGACAGACCTGAGATCACAGGTCAACCGTAACCTTAACTTTGACCACCATGTGTCTAGTGTTATAAGGAAAGCTCTCCAACTAGCTCACTTGTTTAGTAAAGACATCGCCTCCAGAGCAGAAGAAGTTATAAACCCCCTATACTCGCCACTTATCCAACCCATAATTGAGTATAACCCCTCCATTTAGTATGTACCATACAAAGCATCTACAACAATTAGAGAGACCTCAGAGGTTTCTAACAAAAAAGATCAAGGGCTTCCAGTATGTACCTTACACAGGCGGGCTAAAATCCTTGTCACTGTACTCCGTATCATAAAGACTTGTTAGGGGAGACTTATGCCTGGCCTACAGAGCAACCCAAAACCCAAACCTAATGAACTTGCATATCCATAAATCACATGGGTCTACGGCTGCCTGTTCCAGGAACTTAAATATGCCCTGTGACTTAAATAGGACATGCTGGAGGGGCAGATTTATCTCACAGTGACTGTCTTTGGAACAGGCTACCAGTTCATGTGAAACAGAGCAGCTCTATGACACTGTTCAAGAGGAACCTGGATGAGTAAATTCCTACTGGGGATAGCACCCACAACCCTACTGGACATGGGCAGTCATCAATAAATGCAATCTTGGGAATTGACTAGTACCTCCATGGTATTACATTGAGTGGAAACAGCTAGGCTTAAAATGACCTCCAGGTCGACAGCCTAGTAATCTCCTATGATTTTATGAATTCTAAACAAGATCAGATGGTGTTAGTGGATGAGGTGAACAGTACCCAACACCTTTGGTCCAGATGGTTTATTCTTTAGACAGGTAGTCTAGTGCTCTGAATGATTTTAGACAGTAGACAGCCATCTTCTCAACTCTGAGTACAAAGGTGCTGAATTACTAAAGCTAATCTCTGTACTTTCATCAAGACCTAATGGACAAGGTGGCTGAAGGAGTAAAGGATATTCCTGGCAATATGAAAAAGGAGAGACTTAAAGGTTCAGGTTATCACAGCATCCACCATTAGGTCCCCCATTGTGTGTCCCCCTTATTAAGCAGTAGATGTGGTTAGAAGAGTGCCTCGAGATGGTCTTCTCCTCTTAAAGCAATTTTCATGATGTGCCCTATACAAGACCTCAGTTCTTTGAAATGAAGATAGATGAACACCACAGAGGTGTAAGAGAAAAGGGTCAAAACATTTAACTGCAAAATCAATTTTTTATCTACCAAAAACTATTTAAGTGGAAAATGTGATAATGCACTATCTGCATTAAAGCAGCAGCAACCAAAGTGGTATCAGTTCTGTGGTTTCCAAGGTTCAGTTTATTGAAAGTACTTCTGCAGTGCCTGTTATTAAAGGGAGGTGAAGGAATTCTCTTTCAGTGAACTTAGCAGCCCTGAATCCCAATTCAGCTGCTTCCCAGATTGAGCTATAGTCTGAGCAAGGATTGCACTTCACAGAGTGGGCTGGATTTTGAACCACACCTGCCTTGTGGCTAAGGTAAGATGCTCAGAAAAGCTATGCCTTGCACTTTTGCTCCCTTCCACCATGTACACCATTCTTTCTGTTAGGCACCCCAAACTGTCAGAAGATGGCAATATGAAGGAAGCTGCTCAGACTTCTATGAAAAACATCATGCAATATGAATCCACACAGACTGGCAAAACTAATAGCATTTCAGTTCCTTCTGTTTCCAAAGGCAGTGGTTGACAGGCTTTTACATGGATCTTAGTGGCCTGCCCTTATTCACAGTAAAAACAAAATAATCCACTGATCATTCTTCAGTCTACCATGCCCTATCCTGTCTACAGAAGATTAAATTGTTTAAGGCATGTGGGATAATGGGGCAGTAAATCATGTTTTGAATATTGCAGTTTGCTTAATTGCACTGTGCTGGATTGTGCAAACCAGCTGTGTACTTTTAGTATTTATTTTTCCTTTTTTCTCTAGTGTAGTGTAGCTAGAGAGTTAGAATATATATGCTAGGGGATATGGGGGATACAGACAGCTTGCTCAGTCTGCAAAAAAAAAAATTGTTTCTGTTTTTCGTTTTTATGTTTTTCGAGTGACTCATATTTTAGGGGTCATCCAAATGTAGAGAAGTCACAGAGCACTGGTTCTGTTTTTGGACGTCCGTGACATCCATATTTACATTAAATTCACTGGAGTTTCTTCCGATTTTGAGTAAGTGTCGGTTACTACCAGCTCTGAACTCAGCCTTTGGTGTATCCCCTACTCCCAGACTTTTCAATAAGTGAAAAACAGTAATGTCACTGCACTTTTATATCCACTCCATTAAGGCGTTAACCTATCTAGGTAACTCTCTACTCATGGCCTCTAAAAAACAATCTCTGATCTGGACCAGAGAGTTTGTATTTAGAATATTCTAGCTATTGGTTGTTAACATAGATACAAGTTAAAAACTATCACTATGTAGTCACTTCTGTTTCCTAGCTGTCATTTCGGTACAGGAATACAAAACTTTCTGTCACTTCCCTGCTTTGTGGACATCCTCCTAGGGCCTTACAAACTTCAGAGATCCTTGGTTAGAGTGGCTTTGCAGCTCCTTAGTTTTATTTACTTGTTTGTTTATTGATTTATTAATTTATTTGCACTTGGAACCTCTTTGACTGGTGTCTCTGTGTTATGTTAGAAATCAGAGCTTTCATGAGATGGGAGCCCTAATGATTTTGGTTTTCACGGAGAGTCCCCTTATTATGTATTGCTAGTACTCAAAGAGTGGGAATCGAGTGGGTTCAATGAGTGAATATGTTATTCTGCCATGTAAGTAACATAGCTCCTTTATCGGCACAGTCTATTTTAATTCCTTCTATTAGCTCTTCAGTCCCCCTGGAGATGCATTAATGGGATGCATGCCTCCAAGCCTGCCTCCCCTGCCACCTCAGAAAGATAATTATTTCTCCATCTGGACACTCAGAGCTTGAACCCTTAGTTAAACATAGGTTACAAATGGAGTAGATGGATATCTTGTTCCCACTTAAGTGAACTGGCCAGCTTCTAAACCTTATAGCAGCTACCATCTTATGTTTTTTTGATTGGCAGTATACATGATAGCAGGGGAACATGACTCTGTAGTGGATGCAAGAACCATTAGATGTGAAGGCTGCCATTATGATATCTATGGTTTGTCACCAGGTAATGTACTGGTGAGCTCAGCCTCTGAACTTGTGGACAGGCAAATTTGTTCAGAATTAGATTTCTAGTTGTACAGGTGATTATGTTTGCTTCCTCTGCTTTTTAGGGAGATTATTTCAGTCATCAGGGTTGATGGTCTAGGAAAGTCAGTAATCTTTGTATAAAAGTTAAGGATACGAGGGATTCTTCTTGGCACTACAGAACTGCATTCTCTTAATTCTGAAAGACCTCATTTCTGTACAGTCAGATAAGATGTCAGTAGTCTGGTATACGAATAAGCAATGGACATGTGCTATGATCAGCTCTGCAGAATCTACATGTGAATATGGGAATGAGCTTTACCCAAAGATTTTTCCTCTCACTCACAACAGTCTGCATTCTGGAAAAGCTCATTCCCTTGGTTGAAAACTGAGTCACTGTTTCCTGTTTTCCTGTGAATGACCTGCAACACCAAAACTTGTCAAAAACTCTTCCCTTGATTGGGATACCAACTAATGGACTTATTTTTATCCCTGATTAATGCCAAATTTTGGACTGTATTTCTCCCTGCTTCCCTCCAAGGAAAGATGAGTGAGGAGGGCCTTTGAATTCCAATGGCCTAACAGTATTCTCTATGCATTTCATCCACTCTCCACTCTCCCTGATCCTCAAACTAGTAGAAAGGGTGCAGCCAGTCATTATTATTTTATTGAACTTCTTTTGGCACTAGCAAGTTTGGTTTCTGATTCTCATAAAAACCTCAGTCTGAACCCTCATTGTACTTTCATTAATAAAAACTGTCTTATCTCAGCCATCACGGACAATGCTAGCATTTTGAGGACCCCCAAAAATATCATGATGGGGGCTACCCTGGAAACTTCATTCTAAATATCACCCTGTCACTGCCACCCCTCCTAAGGGACCTTTTAATTCATACTGCAGTGTTTTAGGGGCTGTTTGCACACACACTTAACTGTAGTTACAATGCTCTTGTATTCCAACAGGCCTATGTACCACACTTTGTTGGCCCATCTCACAGAAGGACATTCACAGTTACTGATATTAAGTTGTAACAATGATACATTGCAACAACTGTAGGTACAGGCCTAGACTTAATTGAAATGGAGCCCTAGGCACTGCCTACTGTTTCACCCCCCCCACACACACACACACATACACACACACTTTCTCTAGTGCTCCTCTCTATAACCCCTCATCATCTTTGGTTCCCCAAACCATGCACATTACTTTTTTCTTCTTCTCTCACATTTTATAGGTGCATAGTTCATGAGTAAGTACTAGGTTAGCTGATCTTGCAGGCAATTTTAAGCCCAGACAATTTCCCTTTTTATGCTAGAAATAACCTTACCCATCCCATGGTTGATAATTATATATTATCTCTAATGAGAATAACTGGGATCATACCATAGATAATTTGAGGCGACACATGCATGGGATAAAACATTTAGGAGCTGCATCTGTCCATTAGTAGAACAGAGGGCAGTCCTGGGGTACATTTTCTATTTTCCATCCATAAATCTAAGTTGTGCTTGAAAATGGACAGGGATGAACTTTGTTTTGAGTGGATTGGCAGTCTGTTACATAGCAGCCATTTTCTCTGTGAAATATACTTGTCCCTCCAAACCATTTTATTGATGTTGAAAAAGAGGTTTAGATCCCTAGACCAAGTATTTCTGATGCCATTTGACTTGTTGATCTGCAGTAGATCCATCAGTGATGAGTCAAAGGGTGCTTTGTATGGCAGGCACAGGCTACCTCTTAATGGTCTGTAGGATACCGAGTATATTGACAGGGCTTTGAGTCGATCGATGTAGATATGTCGTTTAGTAAGGTATTTATGTGGAAGTTCCACTTGTTGCATATGTTCAGACAGATACCTACTTTCTTGATATTTTGCCTTACTCTTCAGGTTTTTCAAGAAGCCATGACTTTCTATATGGTCTGGAGTGCATTTTAAAGTTTTTTTTCTTTTTACACAGCCTTTTCATCCAGTGATGGCTTGAATAGAAATTATGATTAATGAAAGAAATTCACTGTTGCTGTTCAGCTTTAGTTTTCCTTGTATCCTTTCAATACACCTTTCCTGATCAAGCCAGCATGGTAATAACCAATGAGAAAATAATTCAATTAAGCTGGAGTCCCCAGAAACCATAGGGTTTTACATGCTCTGGGATGTATTTTAGAGCATTTTACCAACTTTTAACTCCAAACGTGGCCTGAAGAAAATCATGAGTAAGAAAATAATTTCAGTCTTATTTTTTTTCTTTCAGGGAAACATAAGTTGTGCACAAGGCTTAATGTTCAAAGCTGACAAAATAGTAGCTCACAATAAACTAACAAGATAATCGTTGTGAGGATACACAAATCCTGTCCGTGAATACTGCCTGCCTCCCCGACCCCCATCAAAAAGACTTTCACTGCCTGTACATCCCTCTGGTATTAAATTGAGGTAACAGCAGAGGTTCAAATGGCTGCAGTCATGTATTTCAAGTGACTGCAGGGGAACCATCTGTACATGTGCCTGATGTGTGATTGCGAAGAAAGTGAAAAAAATAATTATTGCAGTAATAAATTCCATTTTGGTGCTCCTAGACAGTACACTTCCCCTACAGTAGGTGCAGTAGCCTTCTTTGTACACCTCTGATATCTGTGAGAAAAGAAAAGTACAAAAAAACAATGACCACACTGTCCCAAGCCCAAACACAAGCTCTAATGGCCTTCTGTGCACACCTTTAAGGTTTGATTGTGATGAAAATTAAAGACGTAATGACCACACAATTGCCTGCCTCCCACACAACCTGCAGCAACCTTATGCACCCAGTCATCTGAACAAGGCTGGTTTTAGAATGGGTTTGGCTGAGGGCAGAGGCACCCACTAAATCCATGTCAAAATCCATTTATACAGTCTGGGTTGTGGGGACCACCAGACTCCTAGAAGCTTTAAGTGTCTGAATGTTTTGTGATCTATTTTATGCCTTACTTTTGAAATATAATTACTTGTTAACTGCATTTTTACTGCTACTCAGAAGAGTTATAAATGCACCTGAAATTATTGTGTGTGTACAGATCAAAATCAGTGATATTTTTGCGTACGTGCACACACACACACACACACACACACACACACACACACACACACACACACACACACACACACACACACACACACACACACACACACACACACACACACACACACACACACACACACACACACATTGCACATTCACCTTCAGGGAAAATGGATGAATTCCATCTCATCTGCTGCTTGTTTCTGAGGTGCTGGGGTTAACCAAAGCTCATGGATAGATGCACTCACAGACAGACAGGGTTTGCAAACTTCATGTACAAACAAAAGCAGCCAAGAACTCAGTCAGAGCAAAACATCATGAACTACAGTGCTAGTACTCACTGCACCACAGTCACAATGAACAATTGCTTTCACATGCATCCTCTTCCTGCCAAACCACCAAATGTAGCCACCTATCTTGTGTAATGTCTCTTTGTGATGGTAAGTGAAAGAAAATATGGTGAGCTTGTTATTTTTAAAATATACTGCACCCCCCCCCTCACACACACACACACACACACACACACACACACACACACACACACACACACACACACACACACACACACACACACACACAAAGTGTAATGGCAATCTTGATGATGTTTGTGCTAGAAAGTGAAAGAAATTAAAGCCAGCATGTTACTCTTTCACTGCAACACACATACACACACACACACACACACACACACACACACACACACACACACACACACACACACACACACACACACACACACACACACACAAAAGCATAAGCCATAGCGATACTAGTTTTGCATTTATTTCAGCAAACAGTCATACATTGTGCAACACTGGTCCTGCCACACCAGATCAGTGACTGTTTAGCATTTGTCAAAACACAGCAGGGGTAAGTCACTTTTATTTAACTCATTAAGGAGTAATGCATATATGTCACTATCCGTGATTTTGCAGAATGTCCCTGATTTTGCCTCACAATTTTCCTCTGTCCCTTGTAAAAAAAAATAGATTTGCTGGTAAGGCATTCAAGATTGCAGACAGTCAATAAATTCAGATATCAGAGTGCAAAATGTATTATTCTATTCACTTTTTAAGTCCATTAGAGTAATACTTAAAAAAGTATTCCTGGTTTTGAGCCTCCATTCTGCTATTACTTTTGGCTTTGCCCAGAGTTCTTGAGAAAAGTAGTTGACAGCTATAGTAGCTGGTGTTCTGCCAGTATTTATAAATCTCCCTAACAAAGAAAACTATCCCTGAAGATCGGAAGCATCAGCTCTTCCAAGGTACTCACTGTGATTGGTCACTCTGGGCTGCCGATCTTTAGCACTTACCTTGCTCATGTTCATTCACTGATTATCAGCTTTATCCTAACAGTGTTATTTTACAGCCCTGTTTCAGATAATGAGTGTAATCATTTAATTTTTTCCCAGCTAGCAGCAGCATTTGTGGGACCCATACACAGTCAAGGATGATTAAGTGGTGGGGGTGGGGCTGCAGCCAAGAGTATCATAGGTACCTAAAGCTGGCTATGATATTAGTTTTTGTGGACAGAATGTCCACCAGTAGCATTTAATTATGTCAAGGGCACCATGTCAATGGTAAAACAGAAGTTGTGAAGCCTGCTACTTGACAAAACACTGTTACTTTAACTGGAGATATCTTTGAATTTTAAAAGAGAAATACATAATAGTTATTATTACGAATCTGGTTTATGAAGTACACATGATTATTGCAGTAGCTTTTACTGATTTGACAAACATGTAACAGAATATCAAAATAAGATAACTTGCTGAGCTTGGGGGCCCCCCTGGACCAGCGACCACAGGTACCTAAAGCCAGCTATATAGCCATCAAAGTAATTGAACCCATCCTTGGCCAAGCACATTAGCCTTGTGAATATTTAGAAGGTAACTCAGAAGCTTTCTACACAGAAAACCTGCATGAACAAGTGAAAAGGGTCATAGTTCAAACAGTACGCCAGTGTGGCTTGATGCTTGTTGTAGTTCTTAACATAGTTCTTGTTTACTGGTTTCTCTTTTTTTTTACCTCATCTTAGCTTCTCCATGCTCAGAGAGTACCTTGTAGTTATTTACAGCTACTTTGGGGCACCTTGTAGTTATTTACGGCTACTTTGGTGCACCTTGTAGTTATTTACAGCTACTTTGGGTTACCTTGTAGTCATTTACAGTTACTTTGGGTCAGTCTCTGGCTTCTGTGAAGATCCACAAGATACTGTTGAGGGGTATGTTTGTTCTTTGGCCTCAGATTAAAAACTACACACCCTCTGTGATCTGAGATTTATGTCAGAGAAATTTACTCTCCCTATTTTTGAGTCAGCACACTCTGTTAATCTGATGTTTTTGCCAAGGAAGTCCTTGTTTCTAGTAGTGGTGACATTCATAAGAAAAATTTTAGATCACCCTGCTTTTTCAGATTACCTCCTGTGCCAGTTCTTGCATAAGGATTGAGTTACTCTATGCATGAATCCCTCCCTTTGTTCTGCAAATGGCTACCTAAGTTCATTTTAACTAAGTAACCTATTTAATGGATTTCTTCCCTGACATTTGTACCTCAGGAAAGCATCTGTTGCACACAAGTGATTTGCATCAACAGCTAAGATACTTTACTAAAAGAACCATTCCAATCAGGAATGCCAAACTAATGATGGCTAGCAAGACAGCTAGATAAATAGATACACACATAGATTTATTTCATGAATAGCTGTTGTATAATCCCAAAAGACAAGTCACCAAACTAGTTTTTATATTGACTGACTTTATCAGAAGCATTCACTTGCAGATGCATCTTGCTCCTCATCTCATCCCTCCGCCAAGCAATGTAGGGTAAATGCCACTTCCACAGCTAGAATACCCTTTGATATTGCAGGCCTGAAAGCCACTGTGCTATGAGATCCTCCAGCTAAGATCTCCATTGCCCCTGTTTGGAAACACATCTTGACTGCTCATGCAATTCGACCATCTTACTGCATCATTTTTGTGAGGAATTTGCCCTAATGATGAATCTTCAGTTCATAAGGTTTGGCTGGATGTAATTGCCCATTTCCATGACCGCTTTCAATGTCTCCTTATTCCTGGTGATGTCATCTGTTAATTGTGTTATGAAACCCTACTGAAGTTTTCTATAAGGTCCTTGGTTCGGTTAGTATAGACACATTAGAAAAGACCTGGTGGTTTTAGATATGCATCACCTATTTCTAAGGGGAAAATAATATTCCAGGAAATCTGCCATTCATGCTGGGATAAAACATTGCCAAGCTTAGTGCCTTGAGGATACAATCCTGAAGTTTCCTGTAGCTTATTTGTAAGTCATGTTACTCATTTGTTAAGTAGGTAAATTTAAAAACATTAGCCTTTGTTCATGGCTATTCTGGGAGCATTGACTGTTTAAATAATTAGAATTGAGTCACACAGGGGACAACTGGAGGCTGCGGGCATCAAACTCTGGAATATAGGGTGAAGCATGCAGTGCCTGATTGTCTTAATCCTCAGCACCGAGCTGCTAGTTTAACACAGATTCATTGCTATGATGAGCACTGCACATACCTATTGTTTGTATTAATAAACTCTTAGGCTACCTGAACGCCCTTTTGTCTTGTGTACACTGAATACTATGAAATGACCATTCTTTTCATCAGAACATAGCAGTATTGTTAGTCTGCATTCTGCACAGTAAACACTTCTTAATCAAATCCCATTCCTTCACTGTGACGAGAACAGGAAAATGAATGAAAATGGTTGACAGTAAGTGATGTCTAACAGCAAAGAGAAAAGAGGAAAACAAAGGTAAATAACCATGGGAGACACAAAACCTTTTATTTCCATTGGAGAAGCAAGTGAAATGGATGGACTTAAATCCAAGACAGTAATATACTGATCGAGGGCAATAAGTGTAATCCTCAGTACTTTATTTATGTGCAATCACTGGGAAATACAGTAACTCTGAAACTGCTATATCTCAGAGTATTTCCTTTTCTTCATGGTACAACAAAAATAATGATAGCTGGCAAGTAACAGGGATGGAAGTAAAGCCCCCCCCCCCCCCCACATCAGGCCACGTGCATTTCACATGTAGCAGCAAGTTTTGCACTTTGCTGTTATGTTCCACGGATTGCACTTTTTTGGAGTTTCAGGACATCCTTTGAAAACTCTGAAAAGCTTGATAAGATTCCACAGGATGTAGCTGTCATATGCTTAATTCTGTCCATTAAACTAATAGATACTCTTTAGATATGCTCCATAAGTCAATAAAAAGCATATGTATTGGTTATGTACTGAACATAAAGTCTGAGTACCTTAACATTAACAACAAACTTAATCCTGGAGCCATGCTAACCCTTTAACAGCCAAAACACTACACCACCCCCTTTGTTAAACTAACAACTCCATGTTCACATCTATAATTGTCAGCATAGGCAAATACCTGGTGTAATAGCTAACGGTCTGAAAACTTCTACATACAGCTTTGCTGTAAAGCATTCATAAGCAATCAGGCATCAGTTTACCATTTCAAGATTTGATTATATTTTCTAAGAAAGGCTAGGAAGAATATCAGAACTTCTGTGAAATCAGGGTGCTCTTCTTTCTGTTTTCCAGGAAAAACGTCTGACCACTATCTTATGTTATATTTTACATGAGTAGGTGGGTATATATTGGATGTCAATAGGCAAACCAGTAGAATAAGTTCTGACATTACAGGTACTAGTAAATGTTCTAAAGTGGCTTTATTGATCACAAGAGACATGGCCATACATTTCATACAAAATTAGTGGCTCATGGTGTAATGTGCCAGAAGAAATACAAATTATTTATAAAAAAAAAAAAAAAACATTTGGCTGCAAAAATCAGTCTAGTAAAAATGCCTTAATTACTCAAACACCCCATTTTAAAACTCTAAGCTTCCATCATGCTGATGCATTTCTTCAGATATCATTACAGCTAAGCAAAGACACCTGTATATATACATGCATAATTACCACAATAACTAATGTTTCAGTTTCCCTTTCTTATAGCCAGATTTAATCCTGGCCATTTCACGCAGTTCTGGTGATTTGCAAGCCTGTAATAGTACTTCCCCGCAGCATTCTTCCTAATCCAATTAATTTGAAATCTTGCTAACTTCAAGTTGTTGAAAGTAAAAGCGATAGCCTTTTCATACGTCACATAAGTATTTGTACAATGCATTATTTTACCTTTTATTTCTCTCACTTGCCTACTAAAGCATTCCTTTTACATTTTCCTCACTATTTGTTTTTTGGTATGTGTTTATAATTTACATTGTGGTATGCATGTTTCGGAGTTCATGACAACCCCACATTTCCGGTAACTCCTTATTCCACACTCCCCAGCATATGTTCTCACACCCAAAGGCTCTCTCCTCCATGTTTGATAAATTGCCTTTCCTTTAGTTACACATCACATATTACTGCTTGATTTCTGTACTAGTGGAATCATAAAATGCTGAATAAAGTCACTTTCATTTTTCAAGGAATACCACAATGCTTTGCTCAAAACGTCAGGCTATTATGTCTTGTCTAGAAGGAACTACAAAATTGCTTCTCTGAGAAGTCAGTATGCCTGGTGAATAGCCGTGATTCTGCTCCTGCATCCATTACATGGAAATGCACACAAACACACACACATGTACACATGCATATGCATACACACACTCACAAATAGATGTATGCATGATCAGAATCTAGGAGAAAAGCTATTAATTCTGAGATAAAAAAAAGCAACAGATTAAGAAAGAAATTTTTGAATAAAATGAATGGAAAAGTCTGACCACATGCATAATGCATAAAGTATATTTCCTAATGGGTTAGAAGAATGAATAGGTACAAGTAACTGAAATTACATCAATATAACAAATTAACTTATTGTCTAAGCAGCAAAATAAGTAAAGTTTGCATACCACACAACTAAAACTAATAAATGGAGTTTGCTTGCAGACACATTTGTTTAAATGACTCCTGAGTAGTGAGCTGGACGGAGGGAGATTAGGGGATTATGTGGATTCTAGCACATTTATTTGGGACAGATGAGGAAAGGGTTAATTCCTAAAATTAAGTGAAATATTGGGGATGGAATTTAAGAAGTGATGTAGGTGGAGGAAGGATGTGTGGGGGGATGAAGTTTATATGGTAGGAGAGGGTCAAGTCAAGCCTCTTTTGGAATAGTTTGAAACATACAGCAGAGTGAAACAATGCCCGAGCAAGTGTGTATATCTGTTACTAGTAATACAAGAGGGATTCAGTGAATTATTTCATTTGTAGGTCTGATGCTTAGGGTCAATATGCATCTTCTGAGGATGCTATGTGTTTAATCTGGGAATTTCAGAACACTTGTTTGGTCAAACTTGACAGTGAGGCAGTTTTCTGTCTCATTCCAATCAGGGAGTCAGTGACCATTACTCAACATATGCCTGGAAGGGGATTATTACTTTGATAAGGTGATGCCGATGAGATGTGTAATGACATGCTTCACATTTTAGAAATGCAGTTCAGTTTGCAGTGAATTTGTCAGATTAGGGTGTCAGTTCAAAATCTGGCTGATTGACTGGGTGATTTGTTTATTAATTGGCAAGGGTAAGAGAATGGCTTAAGCAAAGTGATTTTCCAGGACTTGTGTAGGGAATGGGGAGTACCATTATTGAATGACAAGGTAGAACGGTCAGCTCAGGTGATGAATTTTTGGGCTTGATGCTACATGTAGAGAAGCAGTTATTTCATTTGTCAATTGATAAATTAGTTAAGTTGCAGGCCAAGATTGATGCAGTTGGGGGAAGAAAGGAGGTAAGGATTAGGGAGGTGATGGAGTTGCTGGATTTCATGAGTATTGCGTGTAGAGCAACAAGTGCCAGTACAGATTTCTGTAGGTCAGTGGCAAACTTATTAAAAGGTGGTAAGAGTAACCACCACTGAGTTTGGGTATCATGGATGGCGATGGATGATTTGTTGCTTTGGGTGGTATTTTTGGCAGATTTTAATTGGGTGTCATTTTGGCAGAACAACTAGGTGAATGATGAGGCATTAAATCTGTATACTGCTGCAACAGAGGCTCAGGGCATGGGGCCATTTTTGACAGGGAGAGGTTTGCTGTACCACGGCTGGAGAATTGGCCACGGGAATGGAGGAGGGATTTGATATTTTTGGAACTCATGCTGATTTGGGTAGCATCAGTGGTGTGAGCAGACAAGTTGCAAAACAACAGAGTGATTTTTATGTCTGACAACAAAATTGTTGTACACATTTTGGCTAGGGAGTCGACAAAGTCACTTTTATTGCTGTTGGTTTTGAGGAAATTAATGCTACTGAGTTTGTTAACTAATTTTAGCTTTTCAGCCGGGCATGTCCCTGGTCATGTTAACTTGGTAGCTGGTAGACTTTCTCATCTTTAGATTTGCATGTTTTGTGCCCTAGTATCAGATGCAAAGCAAGCTCCTGTGGTGTTGCTTCCTTAGATATGGATACTTGGAAAGGTGTAACATGTTGGTTAATCCAGAAGTCATGGCCAGAGTTGGTTTGGAAGGCTTACAATGCAGCATTTGCTGCTTTTTCAACTTTTGTTTGGCTAGTGCTGATTGAAGAAACGGAGTGGTCCATTGTGTTGTTGAAAGAGTATGTGGTTTGGTCATTGTTGCTTTTTGGGCAAGGCAGTGAGATCGATCAAAGTGCATTTGGTGGCCTTGAGTGCAGCTGCAAGGTTGGCAGGTATTCAGGATTTGACAAAGTTGGGGGATGAGTAGGTTGGTAAAAGCCTAGCAGAAGGTTCACAGTTCAAAGGTGGATAGTCTTTTTCTTTTAAATAAACAGATGCTGTGGGCTTTGTTGAATGGTTTGTTTAGGTTGGCATCCACTCAAGATGATTTTATGGTATGGACAGCCCTGGCAGTAGTTAAGTACGTGGGAGCATTTAGAGTTGGTGAAGTCCAGGGGACATTAAGGTGGAGTGACATTTGCATTACTGATTATTCGGTTGTAATCTGGTTGAGGAGTTCAAAGATCGACCAGGTAGGAATTGGTCAGCAAGTAGTTTTGCATAGCAGTATCAAGCATTTGTTATGTTCAGTGGCTTGGCTTAGTCAATTGCAGAAGATGCAAGGTGGTAGGATGGAGGATTTGGTTTTCTGTTTAGTTAATGGGAAAGCAGTCTTGACATCACAGTTTATAAGCAGGATAAGAGCTGCTTTGGAATCTCAGGACATTGATGGGGACAGATTTTTGGCATATATTTTTAGGACTGGGAGAGCATCATATCTTAATATGGAAGGCAGATCAATAGAATTGAATCATAGGGTGGGGAGATGGTCTTCTAAATCTTATTTATCTTATATCAGATAAGAATATTTTAGTATTAATTGTTTACTGGGTGGAGAAATGAGTGGTGATTTGACATGGTGGAGCTATGTTGGGCTTGGATCAAGATATGTAGAAAATGTTCTGTTCTGGTTGTTGTGGACTAATTTGGCAAGAGATGTCTGTGAACTTTGAGGACTTCCAGGATAGGTTTGGTTTACCTAGGATTTTAGTTGTTCATTTAGGAGGAAACGATTTGGGGCAGCTGCCCAAAAGAGATTTGTTGGTGAGGATCCTTGGTGATTTATTAGGTTTAAAGCAGAGATTTCCTCATATGGTTATAGTATGGTCTGAGATAATTCCCAGACTGGTTTGAAGATTTGTGGTCAGTTTTATGGCCATTGAAAGAGTGAGGCAATTTGCCAATCAAAGTGGCAAGGGTTCTGAGGAGGCTATGTCTGTATGTGACTCAACACAGGCATTTGGTACAGGAGGGATGCAGTTCACTTACGCAATACTGGTTTAGTCTTGTTTAATTTTAATTATATCTAATTAATTTGAAAGATCTGTGAAGAGCATGCTTGTGGACGAGTAAGAAGGTTTCAGTTGAACCCCTCTTCTGCCCCCCTCCCATTTTAGTCCTCTTGGCAAGTAGACATTCAGAAATGAGCAATTGTTAAGCATCTTTCTAAGTGCTGTTAATACCTGGTCTCACTCTAAAGTGGTGCTTAACTAGCTTGTCTTTTTCCCGCTATTGGAGCAGAATCACTATAGTCTGTGCACTGCAGACATTCATCCATGTAGATACAACTTCAATCATTCAGTATGGGTTTTTACTACAGGTATGGTACTGCATCATTTGCGAGACTCATACCAATGGTCACCTCTTATTGTAGTTCACCAGCTGTGTAGTGGTAGTTCATGTGCTTTATCACCAATCAGAATGCCCTTAGGCACAGGCTAACTAGGTGGCCACCTATGGTGCCTCTCTAACTTCTCTCAAAGGGGTACTTTTAAGGTATGTATTTATTTTATAGTAAAGAGAAGTGTTTCTTTCCTATAAAATAAATAAATAAAGAAAAAGCAGTCTGACAAGAGAAGCAAGAGTGGCAGCCTAAGAAAGAGGTCCTGCAGATTTTCCAATTCAACTTGTTGTCCTCCTGCTTGTCCCACTCATGCTCCATCTAGAAAATGAACCAGGTAGAGCTTGGGCAGAACAGAGCAAGAAAAAGTACAAAGAGAAAGCTTTGTGATGGCACGGGGATAGTAAGTATATATTTTTTTCTTTTTGTTAGTGGCAGAGAGACAGATCTTTTGGATCACTAGGAACTGCCTAGTCCTCAGCTGTCCCTGGTTTTCCAGAATGTGCCTGACTTCATCTAATTTGTAACTCATGTAATGTCCTTCCATAACTTTTAACTGTCTGCTTCATACATTTGGCCTGTTTCACATAAAATTCTGTGTGTTGACAAATTATTGAAGACTGAAGTCACTAATAAATGATAGACAGTTTAAGTTTCAGACTTCATATCCTTCAGAAAATAAATGCTTGCAGAAAATCATACCTTCAATCACAATCAATCTGTTATATGTTCAAGACACATAGCTGTCAAGAAAATCACTTCATGAGGTGAGCTTGAGAGGAGAATCATGATAGCAATGTCAAGAGCACAGCAATTTGGTTATTGTCAGAGATAGTCCAACATAATTCTTTGTACTACATAGAGTTTTAGCTGCTCCAGTGTAGTACTAGTTATAGAAATAAGCGTATGAGTCTAAAATGTTTTACAGTTTTGAAACTAAATGACTTAACACTGCCATGCAAACAGCAGCCAAAAGCTGTATTAATGAATTTAGAAGCTGTTAGACATTCTCTGCCACAATTTTTGTGACACAAAAGTGTATAATAGCTTTAAAGCTGTTTAGTGTCTTGTCACTGTTCAGTGGTTGTGACACTGGCTGTTGTTACTCTGCAATATGTAATCAGAACTTTAACAGCTCTCAAAGCTGTTTAACAAAACTTTAAGCACATTTTTGTATGTCAGAAAGTTGTCCTTTTCCCAAATTCACAAAGTAACTGTTGCACTCCATACATTACATTACATTATATTTGTTACCACGGATTTTAATTATTTTACAGCTTCTTGCCCTGGGTTGTTTTCATTCTTTATTTCTGGCTTTCATGTAGACTTACTCCAAGACTGAGACACTGACATGTATCGCAATGGTTATACATCAATAAAAGAAGATAAACAATGGAATCTGTGATATGCACTTTGGATCTGTAAACCTTGTTACAATTTTAGTACAGATATGAATATTATCCAGAGGAAAGGTTCTAAATCACCCATTTTTCAACTGAGATTTCTGGCTTTTTGCATTTCTCAAACCTGTGTATGTTCATCTCTTATTTTTTATTTTCAATTTGTCATTTTTTTATTGTATTGGAATATCAAGATAGCTAAAAAGATAGTATGGAAATATGGGAATGGAAAATGTCATGCTTATTTTACTCCCTGGAGAGAGACTAAAGCCTGTCAGGTCTGAAGCACTCCAGCCTGTTGTACACCTCACTCCATGCTGACAGGCACTGAATCCTCTGAATGTGACATTACCTTTTACTGAATAGCAACATTTTATGATATTCAGATGTCATATGACTTGACAGAGGATTTGTCTGGGCAACTGTGTTTTTCTGTGCTTGATAGAATGTTTGAAACTCCCATTATATCCTTTTGTGTGTCCAGGAAGAATGACCCTCAGATTATTCATGCTAACATCAACACTTACTATGTCATAGTTAGCCTGAATCATTTTTTTTAGTCTTGTTGAAATATCCCTAATTTTGACTCCTTAAAAAACTAGTAAGGTTTGTTTGTTTGTGTCTTTCGGCTTTTCCTGGTAGGGGTCGCCACAGCGGAACTCCGGTCCGCTAATGATTGGCAGTAGAGTTTTACGTGCTGGCTTGCCAGGCCTAACACACAACCTTCAACGAAGGAACACCCGTTCACGCATGCCACCACACAGAAGACGCTCTAACTGAGAATCGAACGGGCAATGTCTAACTGTGAGGCGACAATGCTACCGCAGCACCACCACCGCAGTCTCTTAAAAAAATAGTAAGGTATGTGTCTGTTTTGCTGATGGAGGAGTCAACAATTACTAAATTATTGTAGGGTTTCAAGGTTGAATCATCTGCCATATGGGCATTTAAGTCTTGCTTGGTTCAGTCTTTAACACTTTTCACTTTCATGTTAATGGAGACAATGTATGCTTGATTTAGTGTGACCAAACGTAGCATGTTTAATATGTTATATATATGAGATTCTGTTTTTTTTTTTTACTCCCCAAGACCTTGCCCATTGACTCCTCTACCTTCAAACAGCCAGACCATTTGTTCTAATAAAATCTGATATGGGTATTCCCAGGCTATTCAACAGCCATATCACCCATTCATTACTGCCCAGGACCCCCCATCAGCCCTCATACTGGTCCTGTGGGGTGGGCTATCATCTCCCTGTGATCACCTACCACTCCACTTGGTATCAGCTTAGAGTCCACGATCACTACTTCCTAAGGAGAGATGTGAATAGTTTCCCCCTGGCTACTTAGTGTGAATGCACTATGGCAGTGCAAGATCAGCAGACTCAGAACTCCAATGGGTGAACACCTAGTGCTTCCGCTAGGTTTCTCCCATGTGGTGCGAGCCACACCCAACTCCCTACTCCCAGGATATGCAAGCTGTCAGTAGCTCCCACTCCCATCTTACCGATTTCCAAGCCACTGATGGAACTCAGGTCACCTGCAGCATGGTCAGGGCGTAATCCTTCTATGTCATGAGGCTGGCTATAATTGTTGAGGCCTTTGTGGGGACAGCTTTCAGATCCTCAGTGTATGTAGTAGACTACGTTTGCGAGGACTGACTAGGTATGCAATCATGCACATATACAAACTACCCTTGCCCCGATGTAATAACTCTGCAGGGTGTAAGACAAAGACCAGAATCAAATTAAGCCATAGGGTCTATTGCACTCAAGTCAGATGGCCATATATATGACAACAGAGCACATATATTGTTTGATTCTGCAAAATATACAATTTCATCTGATAGCTGATTTGACAAAATATGACATATACCAGCTAATTTTATAGTAATCGTAACAAAATCAGGCATACGTAACTGATTCATTCTTTTACTTTTTTCAATGATTTTGTTTGTTTGTATCTTTCGGCTTTTCCCGGTTAGGGGTCGCCACAGCGGAACTCCAGTCCGCTAATGATTAGCAGTAGAGTTTTACGTGCTGGCTTGCTGGGCCTAACTCACAATCTTCAACGAAGGTACGCCCATTCATGCATGTCGCCACACAGAAGGTGCTCTAACTGAGAATCGAACAGGCAACGTCTAACTGTGAGGTGACAACGCTACCACAGCACCAATGATATCTTAACAATTTTGAACAGACTACAGACTATAGGATGGAATATGTAAAAGGTATGTCCTAAAATAAGTAACTTCACATTTAAGGGCCCACATTTCAGGCAACAACCTTTTTGTCAAGCAGCCAATATTTATTTGTTTTTTCATTAACCAGTAAATGTCTTGGACAGTCCCATTGCTGAAAAGTGTTTTTTGCAGATTTATGCTTCTGTAAGCAGCATTTTACTTTTGTTTTCTTTTTCCCAATTTCACCCCTCTTCCATCTCACTTCTCTCTCTCTCTCTCTGTGTTGCATACACACATTTTATCACTCTCGTCACCCCACCCCACCCCCTGCACTTCTTTTCTCTCTCGCCTTACTCTCTTTTCTCTGGTATGGGAACTCAGCCCACATAATGAAGGAAAATCATAGAAGATGCCTTTTAGATACAATCGTCAGCTTGGTGTAAAATGAAGGTGGATCTACTTGTTCAATTGTGGTGGGACATTGCAAACTTTTCCATGGAATCTGCCATCTTTCTTCCTAAGATGTAAATGGTAGCAGCATGGTTTATCATGTTTTAGCAATCAAAGTACAGACACTTACATCTAAATATATCTGCACAGGCACTTAACTTTACTGCCAAGAGACAGCTAGTGTACTTTGCCCCAGATGTGTGTATTTCAAACTACTGTTTCATTTGTATATGAATTTATCTTCCTTACTGAGCAAGTACACTTCCAAAATATACGTATATGATGACTGCTAAATGAAGTTACATAAATATGCACCGATTTATATTACATCTGTATGCAATTTAATGTACCCGCTTAATAAGCGGCAATTCAAGACAGTCATGCGATAAGCAGAATTATGTGTCTGCTGTGTATCTCTGCTCTCCCTTGTCTGTACTATTGTGTTACATATTATTTATTTATTGGCATTTGTTGACTGGGTTGGTCCAGACTGTCAAGAAAACACAGCCCTTTTTCAGAGAAGACCCAGAGAGAAAAACTCTAGTAACAGTTTTATGCACATAGAAACAAATAAAAATATAGTGATAAAATTACAGGAGAGGCAAAAAATATTTTTTTACATATACGTAATAAGGCATAATAAAAAGTCTTGATTAAACTTACTTGCAGACAAATGCAACTATTCTTCCATTCTCAGTTTAAAAGAAATTACATGAAATGCACACAAAGATGTTTCACAGAGTAGTCTACACAGTTAGAAAAATCAGTCTTGGAGGGAAAGGTCATATAAGATCCCTAGCACAGATTCTTCTTCTTCTTTCAGCTTTTCCTAGTTAGGGGTTGCCACAGTGGATCACCTGTCTGCTCATGATTGGCAGTGGAGTTTTACAGTGTCGAGTTGCCAGCCCGACACCCAACCTTCCACAGAAGGGACACACATGCATGCACGCACACTTAGGGCCAATTTTAGAGTGTCCAATCCACCTACAGCATATCCTTAGGATGTGGGAGGACACCTGAGCACCTGGAGGAAACCCACGCAGCCACAGGGAGGACATGCAGACTCTGCACAAAAGGCACCCCAGCCGAGGATCAAACTGGAGAACCTCTTGCTGTGAGGTGGCAACGCTAACCGCTGCACCACCACAGCCGCCCCCCCCAGCACAGATTCTCATTTTATTAAATGAGCACTACATTATTTCTAAGTGATTGTTAATGTTATCCAAGTCATTAGTTACACTTTTCAGTAACCCTTATGTTACCCAAGTCATTAGATATACTTTTCAGTAACCCTTATATTACCCAAATCATTAGCTATACTTTTCAGTAACCCTTATGTTACCCAAATCATTAGTTATACTTTTCAGTATGTTACCCAAGCATTAGTTATAACTTTCAGTAACTCCACAGTGTGGAGGACTAGGCTGTGATTGCATCCTGGATGAACTGGATTCCATTGGCATCCTGGGTAGTAGAAAGCCAGGAGAGATGGGGGTTCGCCTGCACATCTTAGAAACTGGGACATGGCAGAGTTATACGAAAAGAGCTCAGTCAGGGGAAAACCTGAAACTGCAACTCTTGCAAACTGAGACAAAGGGAACATTACCCCACTGTGACTGTAAGCACATCACCTGGAAATTAGGGGTGTTCAGAAGCCTACCCTCACAATGTCTCTGACAAAATACAGAGTATATTATGCTTGTTAGCCAACATGGGGTGTTAGGAGCATACAAAAAATTTCTTGACCCTTACAGGGTGATTGCCACAGTCTCTGTTTTTTACATTCCTTTCAATGTGTCTTGGGACACAGGCAGTCAGGAGAAATGAATAAGCCTATGGAGATAGGGGAGATTTGGTGGACATAAGGAATAGGAACCAAAGGAATTATTTAAAAAAAAAGACTTTCAACAACTCTAACCATTTCACGCGTGTTTTCCAGATTTTATTTATTATTATAAAATGTGGGAAAATAAATTAAATTCACCAGTAATTTAAGATTTATTTTCTAAAATAAGTGTTTCTGTTAGAATGATTGATTGCCCTATGCAGACAGCACAGAGGAAGTTCTGATGTCTTACTGAGTCACTACTCATGTCTGGAAAATCAATTATAGTTACAGGGACAGACATGAGGTCATTCTTATGAGAGGTGAAAAATAAACAAGGTTGGATTTGAAACCACAAATAGCAGCAAAAACATCTCTAATGCTGTCTGCAAAAATGCAGGATTTCTGAGATGAGAAAATGCTAACTTTGCAGACTTGCATTCATGTTAAATGGAAGGTGTAAGAAAAAATGCTGTATATTAATAGGAGCAGGTTCCCTATATTACAGCACCAATTTATAGGAAAAGCTTGTTATATGTTCATAATAAAAAAAAAATGTATGATTTAGCACAGATGATTTTATTTCATGATGACGTCTGCATTTACTGGTAACCGGATTAACCAGTGCTGAACTGTTTGAGGAGATGTCATAATCCAGTTTTTACATTACTTTAAACATGTACCATTAAGCTCTTAGCATTGATAATATCTGTTAAATGCAAACTGCAATAAAATGCAGCTTAAGCAATAATTGCACCTGCAAATCAAAATGCTGACTGTCTGTGCTAGCGATGAAGTACCAAAGAAAATGTCAAGCAAAGCAATTTATGTGAATGGTTTGTCCGCTCAGCAAACCTATTCTATGTATTGTATATGTTCTCACAACTTATATTTAACTGAATGACCTACTGTCAACTACTGTCACCAATTATGTCATTAAAGTCTGCACTTATTATATATGAACAAAGGACACCTCTATGCTATGAGGTCTGCAAGACAGACTGTTTTGGTATTAGAGAGCAATTTAAATGAGATATCTTTCCTATCTTTCAGATTCCTCTCCTTTGTGCATGTATACAGAGGAAAGTTGCTCCACAAAATATTTTAAGTGACATTTAAGAGTTAAACAAGTAAAAAAACTGCACCAAACTGACACACCAAGTATTTATTTTGGAAATAAAACAAAAAAGGTGAGCGCTTTCACGACAAAACTTGTCACTTCATCAGACACATAAATAAAAATGAAACCAATATTTATTGTGTAGTTAGCAGTCAGCTGACACTTAAGGTCACATGTTTGTTAAGACTCATTACAGACTCATTAAAAGCAGATTAAAACAGGTGTAAAAATACATATAAATATAAAAAGCCCAATATACAGTTCATAAAAATGCAAAGTATATAAAATATATATATATATATATATATATATATATATATATATATATATATATATATATATATATAAAAGTGTACATAAATCTCTATATAAAGAAAATATATAGCCATCTCCACATACATATATATAAAAATTAACTATGACTATTAACATTTCAAACGACGAGACTTCAAAAAAGGTTTCAGAGTAAACATACCATTTAGTCCAGGATATCTCTCAGCATTTAATGAGAGAATCCATTTCTGCTCAATACTCTCTGTTAAATTTTCTATATCGCCCCCGCTTATATTAGGATAGACTGCTTGAATGGCAAAGAATCTAAAGGTGTGTGTAGGGTCATTCTGTTTAAGGTGGTTAACTATAGCATTAGTTTCCTTACCACTATTTATATCTCGGATATGCTCAAGGATTTATCCTTGAACATTCTATTAGTCTTCCCTACCTAGTACACATGACATTTCTGGCAGAAGGAGAAATATACGTTTTCAGTTCTGCAATCAACATAATTATAACTTGTAATAGTAAATTTGCATATAGTATGTGTAAATGTCCTATTACTATACAAATATTTACATGCAGAACACCGTCTGCATGGGAATGTGCCTAGGCGTACTGATTGAATAGGTCTATGTAAGTCCATTTTATTACATAGATGTTGTTTCAAGGACTTATTATTTCTAAAAGAAAATGACGGAATGTTTCCAATTTTGTCCAAAAGCCCTGGTACCTCATACAAAATATGTCAATTATTCTTAATAATTTTGGTGTATTCATTAACATTACTTGAATACTGGAATACAATCCTAAATCCTTTATTATCTAGGGGGCGACCATCACCATAGTCCTTCGGTGTCCCATTCGTTAAATAAGGTTTACATCTATTTCCTCTTTGTTGCCAGGCTTGTTCTATAGTAGAAGTAATCTCCTGTTCCGAATAACCTCTCTCTAGAAAGTCACATTTCAAGTTGTCTATGGCTACTTGTGCTTCATCATCCTTATTATGTAACCGCAGCACCCCGTAAACCTGGCCTTTAAGTACATTCCTTGAAATGTGTCTAGGGTGCATGCTAGTTTTGTGTAGGAGAGCATTCCTTCTAGTGGGTTTTCTATAGATGCTACTACTAATCTCGTTCAAATCACATGTCTTGACTTTAACATCTAAGAAATCAATATCAGTGTTAGAGTGCTGGTATGAAAACCTCAGGAACTGGGTTTGGGTGTGTAAATAATTAACAAAATCAGCAAGTTCATTCACGTTCCCTTTCCATAACATAAAGACATCATCTACAAAACGCACATACCATAGAACATTATGTAGGAATGGGTTAGTCTCAGAAAGTATTGTCTGTTGTTCCCAACTCACTAGAGCTAGGTTGATGTAGCTGTTATTACAGGTAGTGCCCATAGCCACGCCAACCTTCTAGTGAAAAAACTCATTCTCAAACACAAAGATGTTATTCTCTAGTATAATTTCAAGAAGGTTACAAATGAGTTGCATCTGCTCATTCTGATAACATCTATTTAGCGTAAGGAAGTCCCTAACTTTCTCTATTCCCCAGTCATTAGGTATGCATGTAAATAGTGACTCTATATCCATAGTGACAAAACAATAATCTTCTTCTATAGTGGCAATTCTATCATACAATCTCTCTAAAAATATTTTAGTATCTCGTAGTATAGTATAACAACCTTCTAACTGGCAATGTAAACTGTCTTCCACATATCTAGAAAGAGGTTCTGTGCACCAGCCCACTCCTGACACAATGGGCCTCATAGGAGGTGTTATAATATTTTTATGAATCTTAGGTAGGCCATATATTCTAGGGATAACTGGATGGTCAATGCTAAAGAACTTAAAAAGTTGCTCATCAATCAAATTAGTCATAAGTAGATCAAAGATCAGAAATGATACCTTTTCCATGACACCATTCACAGTTGTTTTAGTAATACATTGATAAGTACGTGTGTCCTGTAACAAAAGTCTCATCTGTTGTAGATATAGTTCTTTATCAACCATAACTATCCCTCCACCTTTATCAGCCTGTTTAACTTCGACAGAGCACATATTCCTTAGTTCTTGTAAAGCTCTATTCTCACAAACAGAAGAGTTGTCTACTTTTCATATAACTCATGAAAGCAAATTAGTCTGAACAGGAGAACATCAAAAGTAAGCTAAGCTTGTGTCCACATGTCATCTCTCCATATTGTACCCGATTATCAGGTCCTAGCATCTGTTACGATTATCCTGTATAAGGATTTCTTTGTTTCTGCTGGTTTAACGGGTATTCTTTGACATGTATTCCTTTCAAACTTTCGACTACTATCTTTCAGGGCATGTCACTTTTCTTAAAATTACGCACATACACATACACACACACACACACACACACAAAATCACATAAACCCTGGCCAACATTCATAGACTTGGTGAATAGTACACAGTGTGCCTACTGGAAATGATAACAAATAGTCCCACGAAAACTCCAGTGCTGAGAGACCAAATGCATAATGGAAAATGCATGCTAATGGCTGCATTATGATATGCAAATCAAATAGAGTAGTAAGATTAGGTCGTAGTGATGCTGAAATAAAGCAAGGTGAGCAGAATCATGATGCATAGTCATTTACAGTGGAGATTCTGCAGCTGTCTGCACCTACCTATAACAGAGCAAAGCATGCTGAACATTTCATCACTTCACTAAATGCTTGGAACTGCAACAGCTGCCATGCAGCAGCATACTGCAGTCCTCAGCACTGCTGGTTCCAGCTGGTGTTTGTGTTGTGGTGCCATTCAGCACCAGTGTAAATCGTCCTCTCACTGGTCATTGCACTACGGCTTCAGAGATCAAGAGGTTATTAATCACTAATTTTCCACATTGTATGGGTCTTGGTTGACGTTTATTGCCAATGCACAAAATAATTAGGACTGTGTGGCCTTCCTTTAGTTATGGAGACCAAACTACATTTTAAAATGCTTCCATATTAGCTACAGGAAATGTCCAGAGGGCAGATGGGGACATGGTGGGAATTTTACAGGCCCCAGCTAATGAAAACGTCACAAGTTCCTTGATATAATGTGTGTGTGTGTGTGTGTGTGTGTGTGTGTGTGTGTGTGTGTGTGTGTGTGTGTGTGTGTGTGTGTGTGTGTGTATATATATATATATATATATATATATATATATATATATATATATATATATATATATATATGGATCTACCTCAGAAGATCGACAGACCATTTGATCGACATTCATTTGGTCGACAACTCATTTGGTCGACAACCAGTATTCAAGGCGCATAACAGGGATTTGCCCCCCTCCCTAATGTTGTGCGACCCTGGAGTTGGTATAGATAGTTAGGGGGTGTAGTTTTTGTTGAATTTGTCATGTTTTAAATGAAAATAGTGGGGGGTGAAGCCCCCCACACCCCCCTAATTATATATATCAACTCCAGGGTCACACAACATTGGGGAGGGGGGCAAATCCCCAGGTTTTTGCCATGAATACTGGTTGTCAACCAAATGAATGTCGATCAAATGGTCTGTCGATCTTCTGAGGTAGATCTATATATATATATATATATATATATATATATATATATATATATATGTGTATATTCTACATGTGGAAGATCATATATAGTTTCTCCACCACCATGGGTACCTTCTACAACATTAAACATCTTCTACAAGTGCTGGATGCCATAGATTGTACACATGCAGTATTAAAGGCCCCATCTAGCCCACAGCTGCAAAAGGTTTTTGACAGGAAGGGCTACCATTCTGTAAATTACCAGCTAGTATGGATATGTGTAGGATCATAATTAATATGTCTCCATGGACAGGCAGTTCATAAGATTCACTTATCTGTCAGACATCTCATGTCTATGACCACTTCCAGGATACTGAAATCCCACAGATTCATGTAGCTGGTAAGTGTAGGCACTGTGCCTAATGTGAAACTATATGTCTACATACTCAGTGTGTCCACGTGTAGTAACCCCTCCCCCCATATGAGTTTGTTCTGTTGCCGATGATCCTGGTTACATAATGGAGTCCTGGCTTATGACACCCATAAGTAACCCAGATAGTACTGGTGGTCTACAGCTGCAATATAACACTGACCATTTACAAAACTGCAACATCATAGAACAAGTGCTTCACCTGTTCAAAGCCAGCTACTTCTGTCTTTTCAAGTTGAAAGCACTCCAGTATGATCCAGCCACAGCCTATAGGATATTATTAGCATGTTGCATGCTCCCTAATATGGTGGCAAAGAAACAAGCAGGCCATCTCCAGGATACTGTTGCAGTTGAACCATGCACAAGCACATTTGGCCAGCATGAAAAAGACATCAACACCCCCAACTAATGATAGTGTGGTGGCAGAACAGCAACCAGATGCCACATAACCACCCAGCAGACAGTGATGAGAACAGTGCATTGTAGAGCAGGTGAAGTGGTGCTGTCATTTGGACCCTGATAAGCACAGTGACAGTGCAGTGTCCCACAGCCTGGACATGATGCATGTGATGTAAGTATCAGGCCATGCTAGTCAGTGCATGATTGAGCCTCACTGTGTATCAGAAATTCTCACATTTATAACAGAGGGGGGAAGGTGCAGTGGGTCACAGTGGTCATCAGGAAGTGGGTATTTTGTGTCATATCATATGCCCTTCTGTGATGGGGGAGTAGGTCCTACTATGTGATTGTGTCCCATGTAATGGAGGGCATACTGAGATTTAAGGCATTCATTTTCATGCACACTTTCTGCCTGCAATGTGTTTGGATTACAGCTATATGTCATGATCTGCATCGACAGGGCTAGCTTACTGCAGGTAGGCTTGTGGTCCTCCCTGGCAGTGGCAGGAAATGTGTGCAACTACCTGCCCTGTTATGGGCCCTTCCCCACCTCAAACAACACTGCCAGTGAGTGTGATGATGGAGGCATTGGCAATGCTCTGCATGGAGATTGACATAGAAGCAATGAAGAAGTATCAATGACTGCAGAATACCAATCATTTTGGTGCCACTGGCCTCCACATTTATAGATTCCATGTACTACAGAAATTAAGTCCATCCTCAACTGTGCTACAGATTGGGTAACATTGTTAATTAATTCTAAGTGCTGCCTACATGTCAGGAGCATGCTTTGACAGAGGATAGCACCCAACACACCTGAAAAGTTTCAGAGTGCTGGGCATACCCACTTCAGACACACTGTGTGAATCTACTGCAGCAACTGTGGAGATAGCACCACTGATTTTAAGAACAACAGGGGATCCTTCACCCCATTGGTAATGGTGAGCACTCACACTATATAGCCACATGTTCTGGTATGGAAGATGACACACATTCAGCCTGTATTGAGAGTACATCCATACACAGCACTGGGACAGATGGTGTAACTGTGTCATCAGCCTGTGGCTCAGATATTGGTGAACTGTCATCAGCATTACAAACCGCAGCCACAGTAGCCACAGCACAGGTGTCAACATAAGCCTGTTGATGTGACTCTGCATTAGCAGGTGTCACTGTTTCAATGATTTGCCTTGGGAATGCACAGCAAAAGACATTTCAAGATGAGCATGGGTACTTGTGCCACAACTATGTCTTGTGGCATGCACACTAAAGGTATCCATGTATGATATACCTTACAGACCTAGTCTACCTCTGCCACTACCATTATGTGTTTGAATATCTGATGTACCAAAAACATTACATAGGGAGCACTGTCTCTGTGTAAGGCAACTATACTGAAGTCTGGTGTAAGAGCTACTAACGTGGTGCATCATCCACTAAGACAAGTGCATGGGACCATTACCGTGTCACTATCTACTCCTCCAAAGATACTACCAGAGCCATTTCTGTGCTGCAGATACACCAAGAAACTCCTCTGGCTCTGTTAGTCTCTTGCTTCCAGGTGCACCACCATGGCTGACCTCTCACTCATTATGTAACACGCCTTTGTCATGGCACAGAGGTGCATGTTGGCAGCATGGTTATGATTCTGCTTTAATGTGCAGTTGTAGCCTTCCATGTTATTCCATGATGAACCTGGTCATGTAAAAGCTTGCCAGAGCCCCCTCCCCCAGAAGGCACCCAAATGGTGTTGCAGTTCTTGTAGGTGGGCATAATTTCCCACAGGGCTGAAATTTTACAGCCCCTGCTATGCACCTCATCTTCCAAACATGCAGGCACTTGTGACCTTATGATACATAACTATAGAATGGATAGTAGTGGGAATGTTAGAATGACAGCTACTGCTACAGATAATGTAGACTTTAGAATTATCAAATAGATAGCAGTGGGAGTATGTTGTATTACATCCTTAAGGTCAGCTATGGGAATACATAAAACAGATGTTTGTGCCAACAGGTCCATAAAGAATAAGGCAGGCATACCTGCTGCCAAAAGTCAGTATCACTTCATAGGTTCATAGGTTCATAGGTTGGTACTAGGCTATCAGCCCTAGGGCATATACAAGCCTAGCCATAACAATTCCCTGGCTATTTCTTCCCACATTATTTACTTTCCTGGACCCCTGTCTAGCAGGGCGACTGATGTGATCCCTGGGATGAATTTCCTTTCTCCCATCCAATTGTCAAGGTTCCTCTTGAAGAGGTCCAAAGAGGCACTCTGCTTGACATGTATGGGCAATCTATTCCAGAGTCTGCGGAGTCTCTGGGTCAGGAACCTATCCCTCCAGCATGTTTTGTTTATTGTGATGACAAGGTTTAGATCCCTGGAGCGTGTAGCTCTGAGGGATTGGGATTTCTTTAAGTGTAGCATGTCCAACAGCTCTGGGTTTGACATGGCCTTGTATGTTAAGCAGAGATCGCCTCTGAGTAGACGATATGCAACAGAGTATAGCTGGAGTTTTTTAAGATGGTCAGTGTAGGGCATCTGCTTTAGGCCTGTGATTCTTTTAGTGAGGTATTTCTGAGGCCTTTCCAGTTGTTGCAGATGTCTTGAGAGGTACATACCAAATGGGGCATTGTATTCTATAATGGGTCTAATGAGGGATGAGTACAGTGGGACAATGACCTCCTTCTTTCTGGATGAAAAGCCCTTTGTGATGAGGTGTGCCACATAGAAGGATTTCCTGACTGTTGTGGCGATGTGGTTATCGAAGGTGAGACCACTGTCCACCTGTGTCCCTAAGTCTCTTATCACACTTTCTGTGTTTAGTGTACTGCCACCTATATGGTAATTCATGGATACATGTTTTTCCCAAAGGGATAACAATACATTTCTTGGCATTGAGCTTGAGCCCATGGCTCTGGCACCAAGCATCTGTTTCTGTAAGGCCCTTTTGTAGAGTATCCACATCATTTGGGGATTCAATAATGGCTCCCAGTTTGCAGTCATCTGCAAACTTTGTTAGCCAGAGTCCCTTAGTGTTGACCTGTACTTCATAGAAGTAGATGCCAAACAAGAGCGGCCCCAGGACTGAACCCTGAGGTACTCCACTTGTCACTTGTCTGGAGCTGGATTTGGAGTCGGCTACTTTTACAGTGTGGGTTCTATCAGTAAGCCATTTAGCAACCGGGTGACATAGGGATTAATGCCCAACTTAGTAAGTTTATCTATGATTCCAGCGTGGGGGGTGGTGTCAAAGGCCTTGGCAAGGTCTAGATAGGCTGTGTGACCACCTTACCCTTGTCCATGGCTCTGGAGACTGATTCAAAGAAGTCAATCAGGTTCAGGAGACAAGATCGGCCCTTCACAAACCCAAACTGGGTGGGGTCCAGTGTTTGAAGGTTGCCAATGTCTTTGTTTATAAGTTCCATGATAATACGCTCCATGGCCTTGCAGATAAGGCTTGTCAGACTGATGGGACGGTAGTTTCCGGGATCCAAGGTGGAGCCCCCCTTGTGGATTGGGATAACTGTAGCTCTGCGCCACTCAGTGGGCACGAAACCTGAGGTGAGGCTATGATTAAACATGACACTTAGTTGACGTGCCAGTTCATATTGTAGTTCATGTAGTACACAGCCTGGGATGTCATCTGGTCCCATGGATGCTGTATTCTTGGCTTTAGAGAGTGTGTTTTGTACCTGTGTGGCCGTTATTACTGGAATTTGGCAATCTTCCGGTATTGAGATGGGCCATTTAGGGGGTGAGAGGGGGGTGAATTTGGCACTGAATCGATCTGCCAGGATATTGGCAATATCCTTTGGATCAGTATATTTAATTCCATTCTGTTTTAGCTCAGAGCAGATCTGAGCATTGCCATTTAGATTCTTGACATAGTTATAGAATGCTTTGTGATTGTCTTTGGAATCTTTGGCAATTTTATTTTCATAACTAGCTTTGGAGGATTTTATGAGGGATCTCAGATTCTTACTGAGGCTGGTAATGGAGTTTTTTGCATCCTGGGATTTTCCTCTTTTCTGCAACAGTTTCTTCCTTTTGTTGTAAAGTTTGTTTATGACAAGGGACCACCAGATTGGTTTCCCTTTTTTTTGGAGGAGAGCATCTTGGTTCTACTGGGGATGGCAAGATTCACGCATGAGTGGATGTGCTTGTATAGTCCCTTAGTGTAGGATTTAGCAGTCAAACTTTCAGTTCCTGTCTGCATGGGTGTCATGAAGTTTGTCACTTCTGACTTGAGTAGCATGAACTTGGCTTTGGAGAAGGTTTTTACGGAGGTTTCCTTACTGAGGGTGGGGGTGGGATGTGGATATCTTGGGTGATTAGCTTATGGTCAGACCTGACCGAGGGGGTGACCATTGGTGTGGAGCATCGATTTCCCATGTTGGTAATGACCAGGTCTAGGATATTGAAGCCCCTGGTGGGACTAAGGATTAGTTGATCCAGGGCACTGGAATTTATGAATTCCAAGAACTGTTGGGCAAAGGTGCTGATACACAAGTAGTTTTCCCAGTCAATGGCAGGGTTGTTGAAATCACCCAGTATTAGGGTGTTTGGTTGTATCTTAATATTTTTATGCATGTTTAGAAAGGTGAAGTGAGAATCTTGGGGCATGGTGGGGGATCTGTAGCAAGCTACAATTTGGATTGCAGTCTTACCTAGTGCTAGTTGCACCTGCAGAATTTCAGATGCATTGTGTTGGGTAACTAGCAATAGGAGACAGCCTACTGCCTATGCTCACCCCTAACAGCCTGTGACCCCAACTCATGTTTGGGATCATGTAAGTGTGCATATCATTCCAGCCTGTGGCCCCAACTCATGTTGGGGATCATGTAAGTGTGCACATCATCCCAGCCTGTGGCCCCAACTCATGTTGGGGATCATGTAAGTGTGCACATCATCCCAGCCTGTGGCCCCAACTCATGTTGGAGATCATGTAAGTGTGCACATAATCCCAGCCTGTGGCCCCAACTCGTGTTGGGGATCATGTAAGTGTGCACATCATCCTGCTTCACGACTATCCATGCACAAACCACATCACTGACATAAACCACCGTCTGCAGTCTTATTCCTCACAAAAGTGGCCTGATTTTTAAAGTAAATCTGGAAGAATGGTAGCTTCTGTTAGTGGTATCTTCACAACTATTTCATGCAGTGCCTACCGGAGTCGAAACAACTCAACTGTCTAAATATTCAGAATGTTCAGATTTTTGCCTCATATTTTTTTATTTGTCCCTCATAGAATTTGTGATTTTCTGGCAAATCAGTGAGGACTGAGGTCACTAAATAAGGACATACATTTGAACTTCAGACTTCATATCCTTAAGAAAATGCAGTTTTCAAGAGCGGTATTTAAAATCTGTCCTTAATTGTGGGCCTTTGTCTTCCTACTAATTTAGACTTTGTCCAGATTTCTTGCACTAAGGAGTTGAGAGGTATGCTTAAGGTCCTATGTTGGTGCATTTGAGAAAACGTATGCCTAGTATGACCTGGCTGAAGAGTTGTCCACAATTATGGGCATCAATAGGACTGGAAAACAGTATAGGCATCCTTTTGATGAAGTGCTTCACAGGAGCCTTGATGAGATCCATGTAAGGGAAGCAGAAATTAGTCACGTACCCAAGTGGTGTAGTATGTTTTTATTTGTTATTTTTTTTCATCCTCTCTTACCCCTTGTTTTTATATTTTTATGTTTTCTCTTTTATCATGTTGCAGGTTTGGAAAAGTTGTTTCTGCTGCCAAGTAATTGTGAAGCTGATCCTAGGAATTCGTTCTGCAGTTGTGTGGACATTCCATGTTAGGTAGATGCTGTTGGGGTGGGATACATGTGATATACGTTTTGAGTGGGTTTCTGCAGACCCTTGTTCAGTAGTCATGACTCACCATATCAGGGTGACTGCATACTACATAGGTTCATAGGTTCATAGGTTTATACTAGGCTATCTGCCCTAAGGCATTTATAAGCCTAGCCCAAATTTCCTTATATGAAAAATACTGTGCCCATTAGTTTGTTGTGCCTCTGTCCAGCAGTGACACAGAGATGATTCGATCTCCCATCCACAGGTCTAGATTTCTCTTGAACAGAGTCAGCGAGGTGCTCTGCCTCACATGGACGGGATTTTATTCCACAGCATAGGAGTCTCTGAGTGATAAATCTATCCCTCCAGCACGTCCTATTTATATCCGTGCTAAGGTTTAAGTCGCTTGCTCTAGTGGTTTTGGTGGATTTGGATTTTTGAGGTGGAGCATGTCCATTAATTCCAGGTTGGACATGGCCTTGTATGTCAGGCACATGTCACCTCTGAGCAGACGGTATGCGACTGAATAGAGCTGGAGTTTCTTCAATCTGGCAGCATATGACAGATTTTGGAGTCCCTTTATCCTTTTGGTGAGGAACTTTTGGGGTCTCTCCAATTGCTGCAGATGTCGGGTGAGATACATCCCGAATGGGGCATTGTACTCGATAATTGGTCTGATAAGTGAAGAGTACAGGGGAACAATGACCTCACTAGATCTGGATGTGAATCCCTTCATGATCAGGTGGGCAATGTAGAAGGTCTTTCTAACCACTTTAGCGTGTCAAAGAAAGGCCACTGTCAACCTGGGTCCCCAGGTCCCTGATAACCTCTTCTGTGCTTAGTGGATTGCAACCTATATGGTAGCTTGGGGTTACCTTGTTTTTCCCAAAGGGTATGACTATACATTTTTTGGCGTTTAACTTCAGGCCATGGCTCTGGCACCAGCTATCTGTTTCCGTGAGTCCCTTCTGAAGGATATCCGTGTCCGATGCACTTTCCACTATGGTGCCCAGTTTGCTGCAAACTTTGTCAGCTAAAGTCCTCCCATGTTGGCCTGTACTTCTGAGAAGTAGATGCCAAACAATAGGGGGCCAAGGACCGAGCCCTGTGGGACACCACTTGTGACCGCTTGGAGTCTGACATAGCGCCAGCAACTCTAACCCTGTGGGTTCTGTCCTTAAGCCAGTTTGCAACCCATCTTGTGACATATGGGTTTACATTTAAGCTGGTAAGTTTTTCTACAATACCTGAGTGGGGTATTGTGGCAAGGTCAAGGTAGGCTGTATGGACTGCCATTCCCTCATCAATGGCCTTGGTGACTGTCTCAAAAGGCATGATCTTCCCTTGACAAAGCCAAACTGGGTCGGGTCCAATGTCTGCAAGTCCCTATATATTTGTTTATGAGCTCCATTATGATCCTCTCCATAGCTTTGCAGACTAGACTTGTTTAATAACTGGGGTCGTGGGCGCTGCCTTTGTGGAGTGGGACCACAGTTGCGTATCCTGTGGTAAGGCTGAGATTAAACAGCTGCCTGGTTTAATTCCTCATTTAGCTCGTGTAGCACACAGCCAGGGACACCATCCGGTCCCATTGATGCTGTGTTTTTAGCTTTAGAGAGCAGCTTTCACCTGCGCATTTGAGATGTCGGGAGGCTACACTCGGCCTGGATAGTTATCTCTCCTTTAGGAGGTGAAGTTTGCACTGAACCTGTCTGCCAGTATGTTGGCAATGTCTGTGGGTTCAGTGATTTTTGTATCATTTTGGACTAATTCTGAGCATATCTGGGAGTTTCCACCAGGTTCCTAACATAGCTGAAAAAGGCCTTATGATTGTCCTTTGAATCCATGGCAATTTTTCTCTCAAAATTGGCCTTAGTTGATTTTATGAGTGCATTTTTTACTAATAATGATCAGGGGTGACTTCCCTTTTATGGATTTTGTTCTATCATGTAATAGCTTTCTCCTCTTATTGTAAAGTTTGTTAATGGCTGGGGTCCACCAGACTGGACGTTTGCCCTTTGTGGAAAGAGTCTTGGTTTTATTTGGGATTGCCTGATCCATGCAGTCCTGGAGGTGTTCATAGAAGGCATTTGTAAGGGCTTCCGCAGCTTGGGTTGTGATTTCCACTGGCTCAGGGGCCTTGAAGGATAACACACCAGTCTTGAGTAGTGTGAAGTTTGCTTTAGAAGTTCTTCACTATGGTCTTTTGTTTGGGGTGGGGGGGATGTGGATTTCCAGTGAGATTAGTTTATGATCAGATCTCACCAATGAGGGATATACTTCCGGTGTGGAGCATTTTGTCCCCATGTTTGTGACAATGAGATCTAGTATATTTTCTCCTCTCGTGGGAACAGTGACTAGCTGTTCCATGGCATTTGAATTTATGAACTCCAGGAACCATTGGGCTAGAAAGTTAGGGCTTGAGTAATGTTCCCAGTCTATATTCGGGTAGTTGAAGTCACCCAATATGATGGTGTTTGGAGATACATTTATACCCTCCAGTGTCTTCAGGAAGGCTGTGTGGGGTTCCTGAGTTTAAGAGGGTGGCCTGTAGCATGCTACAATTTGTAGAGCAGTTTTGCCTATGGTTAGTTGCACCTGGATGGTTTCGTTGCCACCAACCTGGAGGTGTGGGTATCCTTTATGAATATGGATACACCTCCTTTTGTGGTGTGGTCCGGGTTTTGGGGCCAGGCATGATATGAGGTAAAACCCTAGTGCCGGGGTGCTCTCAGGAGCCTTGAACCAGGTTTCAGTTACAGCACAGACATCGATGTTCTCCATACTGAGGTGCATTTTGAGATTTAGACTTCTGGCATTGAGCAGCATTACCCTCAGTTTCTTCCCATTTTTGTTTTCTAGGGTGGTAGGTTTAGAATTTGAGCCTTGGGGTGACAAGAGCCTTAGCCAATATCCGGAATCCCAGGGTGACAGGTGCAAGCCCAGCGTGGCTTGTCAAGCATGTCATCCCAGGCAGACAGACACTGGATCCCCTTTGAATGACACCAGACATTAAGCCAATTGTTAAAGCTGATCATCTTGTCTCTATATTGTGGCATCATTCTTGGTGAAGGAAGGATACTGCTCAGGGTTAGGGTCATACCTGCCTGGGCTACATAATCAGAGAGCTCCTCTATGTCTCTTTTCATGTAGTCCACCAGCATGGACAATGACTGTGTCATATTTGTACTGTGACCAGTGCTTGTGTTATGTGGGTGACCCTCTCCTTGTTCAGCCTGGTGAGTGGGGCGTCAGTGTGTCTGACTATGGAGTCACCTATGACAAGTATGTTTGGTGTTGTAAGGGCTGTGACTGCTGCTTTTGTGGTTTATGTGTTGCTTGTGGGGTGTCTTGAGGTAGCAGTTGTTTGGGTGTCTGCCAGAGCCTCCAGTATGTCTTTGTGTGTTTATGTGTTTGATTCAGTGGAGTGGTAGCATTATGTGAGGCTGGTTTTGTGGTGTGTGTAGTTGCCTTCTCCTCCTGTCTAGTCTTGCCAGTCCTGAGTTAAGAGAGCTCAGCCTGCAGTTTGGCTAAATAGCTGCATCTGTTATGTGGGAGGAGGAGAGGGTTGTCTGTGTACATGAGGCAGTTATAACATTGCCTCAAGATTCCCAGATTCACCAGCTGGACCGGAGAGGAGATTGACAACTGACCTTTGGACATGCTAGAATAATATTTGAAAACAAGGGCCAGTGGGGAGTGAGGGTGTAGTGCTTTTAATTTTTAGTGCTGACTTATATAATTGCTTTAGTGAGCAAGTGCCAGGTAACTTGAGTGCAATGTGTTACAAGTAACTAAATGCAAAAACGACAAACAGTAACTTTCTTTCAAGTGAAACAAGGAAATAAGTACAGTAAGCAATGCAGATATCACTAGTGATCCACAGAAGCGCTGAGAAGTTTTAGGTGGAATTAGCTTCCAGGGAAATAACAAGCAAACAAACAACAAGCATATAAACAAAGCTAGATTCAGTAGGCCTGGATCTAGTCTATGCTAGAGCAAACAAGGTGTACCAATTTCAGTAAGATACAGTTCAAATATTCAGGCACTATAAACCTTTAACCAGAAATTCCCAGCTCAGAAGGGCAGAGTCTAGCCTCTCCTCCCAACCTTCTTAATGTAAAATAACTGGCCTGAAGCCCAAGTGCCTAAACCAAAACTAATACACTTGGACACTGGGCTCTCAATCAGCAGTTCCCAACTTAGAAGGATGAAAGCTACCTGTCCTGCCACCACAGTGCTTGCCACAAACCTTCCTAATGTAAAACAACTGGTCTGAAGCCCAAGTGCTTAATCCAAAAGACTTGAATGATAGCTACACTTTAATCAAGTTACAACCAAGCAGTAATAAATACCATTGAATACTTTAGAGAATGTCTGGATTAGTGCTCAAGTTACACAAACAAAGCTAGATCCAGCAGGCCTGAATCAGTCTATGCCACAGCAAACAAGGCGCACCAACTTCGCACTATAAGCCTTTAACCAGAATTCCCAGCTCAGGTCCAGCCTCTCCTCCCACAAGAGTGCAGACCACGAACCCTCTTAATGTAAAATAACTGGCTTGAAGGCCCAAGTGCTTAAACCAGAATTAATACACTTTTAGAATAACAGACACTGAGCCCTCAATCAGCAGTTCTCAACCTAGAAGGATGTAAGCTACCTGTTCTGCCACAACAGTGCAGACCACAAACCCTCTCAGTGCAAAACAACTAAGTGGTCCGAAGCCCAAGTGTTTAAACCAAAAGGCTTAGAATGAGTTACACCAAGCAGTAATAAATACAATTGAGTATTTTTAAGATGAATGAGTTGCCATGTCTGCCTGTGCCATATTCTGTTTATGTATCTTAACGTATATGCAGGAGATATGTACTTAGCTGCTGCCTTTGATGCATCTCATGGAAAATATGTAAGGGAATGTATCTATTGTTCTAGCAACAAACCTTGGTTATTTCATTTCTCTGATGCACCCTTCACAGGAAATATGTAAGTAAATGTGTTTATTGTCTAGCATTGCACCTTACACTTAGTACAGTTCTCTGACGTACCCTTCACATGTAAGGGACCGTATCTATTGTCCTAACATCACACCTTACAGTTTATGATATTCTCTGATGTGTCCTTTACAGAAAGTAGGTAAGAGGCTTTATCTATTGTCCTAGCATCACACCTACAAATATACCCTTCACAAGAAATATGTAATGGGACTGTATCTATGGTTCTTGTATCGCACTTTACTATTACTACATTTCTCTGATGTGCACTTTCTCTTTCAGCATGTGCAGAATGTGATGTAAACTGTGTCACCCTCTGCAGGAGGCAATTAAAACTTGTGACCAGCCATGGTTAGTTCCCTTCACAAGGGCTGATATGACTGCTATGTTATTTGGTCCAGTGTCAGATGGATTTATTTATAGATGCCTTCACATTTTGTTTCCTCACCATAGTTCGTAGGATTATAGGAAGTTACCAAGCTATTGGTCCTGAGGCCCTTATAAGCCTAGCCAAGAGTTTAGCCATGTTTAGACAAGTCAGCACCCAAAACCCCTGTCCAGCACGGACACAGGTGGAATCTCAGGGGTGTATTTTTTGTTTCCCATCCAGTTATCCAGGCTGCGCTTAAAAAGTGATAATGAGGTACTCTGACATGGAGGGGGAGTCCATTCCACAGATGGGGGGAGTTTCTGTGACACAAATCTGTCTCTCCAACAAGTCCTATTGATGTCACAAACTAGGTTGAGGTTGCGCTTGCAGGTTACTCAAGTGGAGTTTGACTTGTGGAAATGCAGCCGTCCCATCAAGATGGGGTCTGAGATTGTTTTGTATGCCAGACAGAGGTCACCTCTGAGGAGTCTGTATGAAACTGAGCAGAGGGACAGGGCTTTTAGCCTATCTGTGTAGGGTAGATGTTTGAGGCCCTGGATTCTTCTGGTGAGGAACCTCTGTGGTCTCTCCAGCTGCTGCATGTGCTTTGCAAGGTACATGCCAAAGGGGGCATTGTACTCAATAATTGGCCTTATAAATGAAGAATACAGGGATGTTATGACCTCCTTGTCCCTGGATGAGATACCCTTACTTATGAGGTGGGCCATGTAGACAGCTTTCCATACAACAGAAGCAACATGGTGGTCAAAAGTCATTGCTGTCAACTTGGGTACCCAAATCCCTCACGACTGATTGTGTACTTAGGACATTGTTATTAATGTGATAATATGTGGGGACATCCCTCTTCCCAAAGGGGGTGATGATGCATTTTTTGGCATTCAACATGAGGCCGTGTTTCTGGCACCAGTCATTTGTTTGGGTGAGACTCTCTTGGAGAACGTCCACATCACTTAGGGAATTGATGACCACACCCAGCTTGCAGTCATCTGTAAACTTGGTCAGCCATAGCCCACTAGTGTTGGCCTGCACCTCAGAGAAGTATATCCTGAATAACAGAGGCCCCAAGACCAATCCCAGGGGTACGCCGCTCATTACGGGTCTACTGCTTGAGGTAGCTTCCCCTATTTTGATTAGGTGGGTTCTATCAGTAAACCAGTTTGCGCTCCATCTGGTAACATATGGATTGAGGCCTAGTTGAGAGAGTTTACCTATTATGCCTGAGTGGGGAATAATGTTGAAGGCTTTGGCTAGGTCAAGGTAGGTGGTTTGCACCATTCTCCCCTCGTCCATGGCTTTGGTGACTTTCTCAAAGAAGTTGACCAAATTTAACAGGCATGACCTCCCCTTGACTAAGCCAAACTGTGTGGGGTTGAGTGTTTGGTGGTTGCCAATGTCCCTGTTAATGAGTTCCATGATAATCCGTTCCATGGCCTTGCAGATCAGGCTAGTTAGGCTGATGGGTCTATAATTTCCCGGATCGGTGGACGCTCCACCTTTGTGTAAAGGGATGACAGTGGCTCTCCTCCACTTCGCTGGGACAAAGCCGGTACACAGGCTTTGGTTGAATAGGGTGCCTAATGGTGTTACAAGTTCATGCCTAAGTTCATGTAGGATGCAGCCTGCGATGTTATCAGGCCCCATGGAGGCTGTGTTTTTTGCTTTGAGAGGGTAGTGATGACCTGTTCCCTTGAAATAAGGGGAGGTTGACAGGTACTGGGGATGTCCTGAGTTACTGATGGGAGGGCCAGGGGAGTGAAGTTTTCACTGAATCTGTCAGCCAGTTTCCTCTGCAAGACCTCCACTGTGTCCGGCCTCTGTTGATGTTGTGGCTGTGGTTCATGAGAGTGAAGAAGTTGGGATTCCCTTTCCAGAGGTGGGTTCTGACTCCTCACTGACTGGTAGCCCACTTTCATTGCCTGATGTGGCCCAGCCACACTTGGAGTAGGTGTCAGAGGTTGCAGTGGAACAAGCAGTGGGCAGATACATAACCCACATGGAGATCCTCATGGTTTCCTAACCATCTGGCCTCTGTCATTAAAATTCCAGTGAATGACATGAACTATACTACTAGTCACCTGATCAATCATGTAGCAGTAAATCTCTGTAACATTCCTTTTTTCCCAGAATGGGAATGGCACAGCAGCTATTTATTTATTGAAAAATATATATGTCTGCCTATATGTATTTGTTAACCAGGATAGAACACATTGATCATTTTCAGGCACAGCCTGATTGTAAACATAAGTACTCTTTTGTCCCGTCCCAAACCTTGTACATTGCTCAACCTTCCCCAGCATCTGTAGTCTACCCTTTGGTTTTCTTTGTCCCTCCAGTGTCTCCCCATCCTATCCTCCTATTGTATACACGTCCCACCCGTTTCTGACCTGCACTACCCAGCTCCACTTTCCTACTCCTTTTCTCACTTTCACCCTCCCTTCTCTTCATTTCTTTACAAAAACAAAATGAAGGGCCTAATCCACACAAAGCATTTCCTTCACCTCCTCCATAATGCGCACTACTATATTTACCCTTAATTGTAACCCTCTCCTTGCTCTTCCACTTTTCCTACTTTCCTGTGCACCTCTTTCCAGCACGTTTATCTGTCTAACAAGTGTCCACACATGTGATGCAGCTACAAGTAAAACACGCCTTCTTAGCTATATGCAGTACTTGGCACCTCCCTGACAAGGAAAGTTAGCATGACCAGCCAGAGATTCAAAGATTCAAGATTCATAGAAACTTTATTGTTATTTAGGACCACAAAAGTGCAGCCTAAACAAAATTACAAATGTCAGCTCACGAGAGAAATGCAGTGCAAATAACATAGATACAGCGGTATCAGAGAATAACATTAGAAAGAAAATATCAACACGTATGACATGCAGGAGGTAGTTCCCATTACATAAACACATTCAGTATCCATTATCCAGTGATAAATAATAAATAAATACCCACCACCAGACCCCTTCGCTGTTAAGATACAGAATAAATAGAGACTAGTGAATAGCAGCTGTTTAGTTACCATATTGCACTTGTTAACCTTAAATGTTACTCACTATAGCCATCATATTGCATAATAGTAATGCTGGCAGTAATCGCTCAGAGCAGCAAGAGTAAATAAAAAAGGCTTCAGTGTACCAGGTATTATGGTTGATGTCTGCATTACTAAGCCTCACAGCTGTAGGATATAAACTGTTCCTGAATCTGGTAGTCCTAAGGCAGAAGCTGCAGTACCTCCTTCCATACGCAAGTTGTGAGAACCAGTTGTGGGCCGGATGGGTCGAATTAGCTAGTATTTTGTATGTTCTCTTTCTTGGTCTTGTAAAGAAAAGCTCCTGAACAGAAGGGAGGTTTGTGCCCAAGATTTTCTCAGCCACCCTCACCACCCTCTGTAGTTTTTTCTTCTCAGCAACTGTGCAGTTGCCGAACCATGCTATGAAGTTGCTAGTGAGGATGCTCTCAGTAGCTCCCCTGTAAAAAGTGGTAAGAGCCGACAGTGGGAGCCTGGCCTTTTTGCGCTTTCTCAGGAGGTGAAGCCTCTGTTGAGCCTTCTTGACTATATGGCTGGTATTAGCAGCCCAGAAGAGGTAATCAGAGATGTGAAGGCCCAGGAACTTAGTTGTTTTGACTTTCTCTACTACCTCCCCTTTGATAGTGAGTGGTTGGTGAAATGTTGCCTTTCTCCTGAAATCCATAATCATTTCTTTGGTCTTATTAACATTCATGTCCAGATTGTTCCTGTCACACCAGGCAATCAAAGTGTTCACCTCATCCCTATAGTTATGTTCATCCCCACCACTAATGAGACCCACGGCTGTATGATACAATACCACAATACAAACCTGCTTTGTAATGTGATATTGGTTCGAGTCAACGTTTTCTGCTCTTGAGATCATGCTATGTAGCACATGGCCTCTCCTGCACTTTTGGGTATACGCATCACTGCACAGCTTTCTCTGCTTGTTGAGGTTAAATTGCAGTGCTAGGAAACACTTGCATACTTGCTGGTTGGCAGATTTATGTGCTGACATGATGCTAGCTGCCCATAAGATAGAGATATTTTTGTGTAGATATTCATTGACTAATGTGTTGCAGCAAAAGGCAGCTTAGCTGTACAAATCTTACAGTTCATTTCTATGAGTTCTGGCCACACTCATTATGATACTGTATTAATCAGCCAGAAATATAAACACAAGACTGGAGTAGAACTGATGTAGGGGATCATATGATCAGGAAATCCATTCAGTCAAGATCCTAAAGTGTTGCCATTTGCCAAAGTTCCATAACATACTTTCAACAAGTAAAATTGATAGAATCTACTGTTTGATATGCACCCCTGCTGCTTCACTGTAAACTTGTGCCTATGGTATGGGGTGAAAAAACAGAACTTGGGAAGAGTTTGGATTACACAAAGCAAAACTAACCACTATTCCAGACAACTAGGAATATGAACAACATTATGTCTAGTAAGTAAAATACATGAGTAAAAAAATAAATATCACAAGTAACATCACATAATGGTCTCTATAACGAGATTCCTTGGTATGATGAAATAGAATATGTCTGAATGAATGAATGCATGAATAAATGTGCTTTTTTGATAGACATATTGAAATAAGTAAACGCTGTGATATTTGTATTTGCACAACTGAAGACTGACTAGTTATGTGGGTGCACTTAAAACTGTATGAAAAGTGAATGAATATCTAAATGCGCATCTATGTGCAGTGGGTATGTAGACAATATCCAGCAACATGCATGCAAACATATATATTTACACACATGCTATAGACACACATGGGTCCATATTATCTTGTCGAAATAGCATAACAGCGAATGCCATTTCGACAAAAAATAAACAGTGAACTGGGAATACAGCAAAAGCTCAGGTCAGCAATTTTTTTCCTAGGGAAAAAAAATCACTTGGCTGTCACAGTGACATTGCTCTTTACCCAACTGTAGTGCGATATCAGAGTTGATTTATTTAGTTGGGGGGGGCGTGAGGGGCAGAGTCCCCCCACATGGGGGGTGTGGGGGCAAAGCCCCTCACTGTGAAATGTTTTAACTGGTGTGTTGTGTGTTGTTGGTCTACTGATTTGTTCCCTAGGAAAAAATCAGTGACCTGGGCTTTCGCTGTTTTTGCAGTTCGCTGTTTATTCATTGTCGAAACGATATTCACTGTTATGCCATTTCAACAAGATAATATAGACCCCTCACACACACACATGTATGCATACCTTCCATACATTCCAACAACCTGTCACAAAAAAAAAACAATTGTTAGCATCCAGTAAGAAACGTGACTTGACAAGGATGATTTGATTTCAGTGTCACTCTCCTTTGTTCTGTTTTGTGGATGTGTATGGAAAATATTGGTGATAGACCAGCAAATTCTGTTAATGACCAACGATTTCTCAAACATTAAATTAAAACGTGTGTCGCTGTCGGGACTAGGTTGGGTTGCATTGCTTTGGTGTGCTGCAGTCTTAGGAAGCAATTTTTTGGTTGCCAACCTGTTAAATTAAATGTTTGGTAAAAAGTAATCTTTTGCCAAATTGTCTCTCATAGACAGAGGCTGGCAGTAAACATTCTCTAACTAACATATCCCCCACATAATTTTTAGCAACCCCTAACTGATATACCCTCCCCAATTAAGACACACATGTTACAAGGGAACATAATTGGGTTACATGACTAGGCTTATAAAGGCCCTAGTGGTCATTAGCCTAGTAAGAACCTATGAACCTATGAAAAAGACTTTTTTTCACTGCTGTAAAATGGACTCTGCATTCTCTTTAGGAGTTGCATAAATCAAGCAACACTTGTAATGCCTGCCCACAGGGAATCCAGAATGTGTCTGTCTTGTCATGGTAGTGCACTACTTATGAACTGTAAATTGCAAAGTTAACTACGTCGCTGGAGTGTCTACTTGGAGTTAAGTCATGTGTGTTTTTTGATCATTTCTTATCACCCATGCGTGTGTTGGTGCTTTGTTTATTCTGAATTCTTTATGAACTCCACATGCTCATTTTATTCTACCAGGCCGAGTGACAAGCTATGTGCATCTTTTTCATTTCATGTGGTTTGACACAATGGTTTTGTTCTTTCTCTCATAGACATATGATACAGGGTTTGATTCTGACCTTGATAAAACAAAAAAAAAGGCAAGCCACCACTCTGCCACTAAGAACCAATACCAAAACGGTGAACAAGGCAGAGTGTAGTAATGGTAATCGGAGACCATATAAACTGTTTGAGTCCTTTATTCATGCATTAAGCACTTTCATCCTTTATTCCTAGGACTTCATCAAATTATAGAACAGACTGGAATATTAACAAATTTGCAGAACAGAGTAATGCAAATAGCATGTCTACAACACAGTCTAGAGGGATATCTAAATGTGGGTGCTGTTTCCAGTGTTCTTCAACGGTGGAAGGTGAATATATCTGGTTAAGTGGTTTTGGAAGCATCAAATGCCCTGGGAAATGTAATTGTGAAACAAAAATGATGATATACGTTGCACTATGTAGGATGTGTAAGTCATTTTATGTAGTAAATATTGAAACAGCCATTAAAGATAAAATATATGAACATCTAAGAGAGAGAAAAAAACAAGATCAGAAGAATGTACTTGGGAGACATATTCAGAATAATGAAGGGCCTAAATTTGTTTGTTTTTTTATTATAGATGCTATGGATAATGACCAAAGAGGGGGCTCTTTAAAGGTCAGACTTGAAGTCAAGGAAGTTGAATGGTAACTGAAAACTAATGCCATGGGGCCTAATGGGTTATTTCCATTAGTAGCCTTGTGAAATTAAAAGCACTTACTAGTTAAGAATATACATAGCTTTTATGACACTATGCATTTATCAATGCCTCGATTTCATTTATCTTCTGCAGTTCATGCAGGGATTTTTTATGGAGGGTGTCATTATTATTTAAGTGTTTTTCCGGGGGAAATGAGTTAAAATGATATGATATATATATATATATATATATATATATATATATATATATATATATATATATCATTGTGCCCCTATACTCTTCCCTTATCAGGCCCATAATTGAGTACAATGCTCCATTTGGGATGTACCTTACCCGACACCTGCAGCAGCTAGAAAGACCCCAAAAGTACCTCACCAAGAGGATCAAGGGTCTCAAACATATGTCATATGCTGCCTGGCTGAAGAAACTCCAGCTCTATTCAGTCGCATACCGCCTACTCAGAGGCGATCTATACCTGACGTATAAGGCCATGTCCAATCCGGAATTAATGGACATGCTCCCCCTCAGGAAATCCAAATCCACCAGAGCCATGAGAGCGAGAGATTTGAACCTCAACACAGAAATAAATAGGACATGCTGGAGGGACAGATTCATAACCCAGGGGCTCCCTACACTCTGGAACAGAATCCCAGTCCATGTTAAGCAGAGCCCCTCACTGACTCTCTTCAAGAGAAATCTTGACGAGTGGATGGGAGATCGTATGTTTACCCCGGGGGTCACTTCTGTGTCACTACTAGACAAAGGCACAGTAAACTAAACCCTAAATGGGCACAGTATTCTCATTCCAAGGGGTGGCGAAAGCCACACACACTCTGGCTAGGCTTATAAATGCCCTAGGGCAGATAATACACATGTTGGCATGAAAACAACTGGGGAAAACTGCAAGCTGTTATTTGAAGTCCTTACTGATGAAAAGTAACTGTGGATTACATTCAAGAAGAGAGAAACAATTGTTTCAGTCTTCCTGTTTTGCGTGCATAACACACGCACACTTCAATTGTCTCACATTTCTAAGACAGTATAATTCATAAGGTAATGGTGGAACGAGTTTATCTGTTCTGTAGTAGTGAGTGCAAGCTGTCAGCTACAGTCATATAGCAAGCCGTGGGCATAGTTGCATAAAAACACAGAAACATTGCAATGCTCTGTCACTTACTTACTAAAGAAAAGCGAAGTGAGGCGATATTTGGTAAGAGCAATTGCAGTTAGTAAGAGAGCAGCCCTGACAATTGAAGCGTCTATGCACTTTACTGCCAGCTACATGACATGGTGTCAGAAAAATGCATATATAAGCAGCGACACTACATTTTTACTTTTTTTATTCATAACCCTGCCTAAAACAACCTTCAGTATGAAAGAAAACACTTGTTTGACATCTTCACTGCATTAATAGGTTACATTTAAACATCATGAAACAACCAGTAGTATCGCAAAAATCTGGTTGCGATAACGCGTAAGTACTATATATATATATATATATATATATATATATATATATATATATATATATATATATATATATATATATATATATATATATATATATATACTTAATTAATTTTAAACAGTTATGAGTATTTAAGTTGTCAATCGATTAATTTTCAATTTATTAATTTCATAAGAGATGGTGGAGTTGAACAAATGGTATTTATACCCTTCTGCATTGTTGCATTTTTAACTATGAAGTATTGTATATGTATAGCGATGAAAGCACTAAGTTTTCAATTATTTATTAAATACGTTTTGTTTTAGTAAGTGGTTGTTGGTGGTTTTTACTTTACTACAGTGTGGATTACTTTTGTTTGGGTTCGTCAACATGGTAGTGAAGCAGGCTCTTGGTGTACATCTATTAAGTGTAATAAACTGATGGTTACAAAGTAGCAATCTGCTTACAGGGAAGTGCTTTTTTTTTTTTTTTGCTTTTCATTTGAAGAGCTTCATGTGGTGGGGCATTTGCTTGTGGTATCCGCCCAGGGGGGGTGCTAATTGAGCCAGCTACACCTCAGGATGTATAAATATATTTCCTGGTAAAATCTCCTCATAGAAGCTAACTTAAAAACTCTGCAGACAGCACAAGGCAGCTAGCAGATAAATGTGCCACTTTTTCCCAGAAATATTTCTTCCTGATGTAATTGTTGGCAAACAGCAAATGCATTTCAAGTGGATGTGGTAAACTATGCAATTAAGTAAATTTTCTCTTCCTCCTTCCTATCCATCTGATATTAATACTAATCTTCACCTGCAACACTCTTTAATACACTTAGCACTTGCAAACTTTATTCTATATATTATTTATTTATTCCTTTTGTAGAATCTTTCACACTCACAATTTTTCACACTACAATATGTGAATCACCTATGAAAACACAGTGTGAGAGCAGAAGTATACCAGTCATCCCAGAGAACAGCAACATATTTTCTCCAAATGTAAACTGTCAATGTATGTAAAAACAGCAGTATAGTTTTAACTATTAATTGTGTAATCCAGTAGTTTACACACCTGATAAATTGTCACATAAACTCCCCCACAGCTGATAATATTCAGGCTTTTCACTTCCCAACTTTATGTAAGCCTGGAAACCCCTACAGGACATGAGTCCAAAACAGTAACATATCAGACCATCTTGTTTAAAATACTGGACCCTTCTAGCTCTCTTTCCTCTGTCCCGTTTTAGGGCTGTAGGTTATCTGAGGTCATTCTGACAAAGTAACTCAGTATGTAAGCTATACTATTACCCACTTCTTTTAATTTGTAAAAGTATTAACTCTTTAACATGCCTGGGTGCCTTACACAGGCTGTTTTTATGTCTTTCTCCCGTCTGCAAAACTTATTTCCCAGAGCAGCACAGTAAGACAAAAGAGAATGGATTGTTTTGTTTAACTAGTTACCTGGTGTAATGGTGCTACACTATGTTAAGCAGCATTTTTGTAAAGGAGTGTCTTTTCTTATTTTAAAATGTATTTTAACTAATCTCCAGTGCAGATATCGATGCGATGTCTCACAACTTCTGTCACATTGAGTATGCCCATACTGATTTTCTCCTGATGGTGTGGGAGCTGTTGCCTACTTTGCTCCCTTCCCAACCCCATTTCCCCAGCCAAACCCTCGTACCATTGCATTTATAGAAACTGTGCTCGGCCCACATCTCCACCCACTTCCCACCCCTCTTAAAGACACATGAATAACTGTAGAAATGCACACATATAAGCCCTACTCCAGTCACGATTATACACACATAACATCAAAGCCTTCAGTCTACAATTAAACTACCATACAATTATCATTTTATATTTCAGTGGCAAACTTGCATCCCTAAAACACTCTTACTTACAGTCCCTTACCAACTTCGTTTATTTTTGTCCATAAGTAGATACCTACTGCTTTGTCACATGCTGTAAACTGATTTTGACATACAGCTACCTATTTATGTCCTCCTAATAAAGTATTGTTTCATTATGTGGAATTAGTCTAGTCTTGTAGTGCACGGACTGCAGTGATTATGCTCCAATATCAGGAAAAAGACAAATCAGTTAAGGGCTACTATAACGGGAGTCCCTACATTAGCAATTAAGTACACTCTGCCTAATCTGCTAGGTAGTCAAATCTGCCAGTACTGACCAGTAAAGACAGCAGAAAAGTTAAAAGACATTTGTTTATGCCAGCTGTATGTATTGGTAACATGCCCCTAACTTCCTGTTATTAACTTAGAAAGTAGCTGGAATAACAGGATGTGTGTTCACCTGCATTTTCTGATGGATACAAAGTCTGAAACTCAATATCTGTCATCATTTAGTGATTTCCATTCTCAGTGGTTTGTCCGAAAACCAAATATTTTATGAGAACAGACCAAACATATGAGGCAAACATCTGGACATACTGCAAAAGTCTGAGAGGCCTGGCAAGGTGAGTATAAACATAAGAGACCGTATTACCCTGCCTTTCTGACAGTGCTCACTAAGGGATTTATGACTTTGAAAATGAGCAAAACACTTAGTATTTTTTAATTTTTTAACTGTAACTAATACACAGATAAAGCTCCATGCACTACAAAGAATTATGATCAAGTCTCACCTATTATAAACTTTATGTGTTCTCAACATGGATGCCAAAATTCACCTTCGATTGGTGCCCTGATCCCAGTCCTCTATATTATTGCAGGTTTTATAGCTGTTAAAAATGAGTGTGTAGTTTGATAGTTCCTGTTCACTTGTTCACATAAAGCAGTAGCTGACTTCAAAGAAAGATGCTTCCTCCCACACATTTTTTCAAAATAAATATCACATTAAAAATGCTTCTTTTCCACATCCTCCTGTTTCTGTACTATTGCCAATCTCTATTAAGCACCGTGACTCTTTCACCTTTCTTATCCCTGCCTCTTTCTCTTTCATCCCCACTACTGCTCCTCCATCTAGCGTATATACTTAATTCTTTCTACCTTCTCCTTACCCACCTCATCATCTTACCTGTCTACTATTATCTCAGCCTCTCCATGACCAGAACTTGCTACTTATATTTTTCTTGATTATTTCTGCATATACCCTTCCTCCTTTGCCTCTATTTTGGTTCCTACTGTAGTGACATCCTATCTCATTAGTCATCATCATTATCAGCCCCCTATTTTCCATTTTTTCTACATGGAGTTGAGGTACCGTATCATGTTAACTGTTGCCACCCCTCTTGATTCAGTACCACACTCCTGCCTTCTTCAACACTCATGCCTGACTGTCGCAGATCTTCTTTTACACAATCCATCCACCTCTTTGCTGGATGCCCTCACTTCCTCTTACCTTCTTCCTGTCTGTTGCAAATCAGCCTCACCAGATTGTCTTCTGCTTTTTCGCATGTGTCCAAACCACCGTAATCTGTTCTATTTCATCTTTTCTGCAAGTGGAGCTACTATGGCTTCTGTTCTTATGTCCTCATTTCTTCATCTGACCCACAGTGTGCATTCTACCAGCTTTCTCAGGCACTTCATTTCCATCACCTCTAGCTTCTTCAACTGCTCTGCCTTTACTGCTCAGGTTTCTGTACCATACAGTAGTACTGGTCACACCACTGTCTTGTACACTTTACTTTTCAGCTCCTTTGGCATTCTTCTGTCATAGACTACACCTGACACTCTGTGCCAGTTGGCTGCAGACCCTCTGATTCTAGCTTTGACCTCTTCATTCAGACTTCTCCTCAACCACTCCTCCCAGATATTTGAAGCTGTTTACCTGTTCCACTATCTTTCCTTCTATCTCTATTCTCAGCTTCTTCTGATTTCCCCAATTTGCTGCCATTACCACCATCTTATCTGTGCTTAGTTTCATCCCATACACCTTCAGTTTTGAATTCCATTCTTCTATCCTTTGCTGAAGTTCTAACTCAGAGTGTGCGTGTAATGCCACATCATCTGCATACAGCAGCTTTGTTGATCTGTCCCCTCCAACCTGTTTGCTACTGTAGTCCATCACCAGTATGAACAGCAGTGGGCTCAGAGCTGAACCCTGGTGTGCACCCACTCCCACTGGGAACCCCTCTGTGAGGACAAACACTGTTTGTACTTGAGTCCTTGTACATAGCTTGCACTAATTCTACCAATGTTTCTGGGACTTCAGACCATCACAGTACAGCCCAGATCAGCTTTCTTGGGACCTTGTCATATGCATTCTCTAAGTCTAGGAATGCCCAGCTGGACTGACTCCTCATCTCTAGCTTCTTCTCAAGTATTTGTCTCACTGCAAACATCGGGTCAGTTGTGCTGCATCCTGATCTGAATCTGAACTGCTCATCTCCCATCTTACATTCTACTACTCTGTGTATACATTTATCAATCACCCTCTCTAGAACTTTCATGCAATGTGATAGGAGTTTGATGCCTCTGTACTGCCCACAGTTGTGGATGTCCCCTTTGTTCCTGTACACTGGCATGAGTATTTTAATTCTCCAGTCATCTGGGATACTCCTTTCTCTCCACACTGCTAATAGTACCCTCAGTAGCTATTTCTCCCCTATCTCACCAAGCATCTTTATCATATCTGCTGTGACCTCATCTGAGACTGCTGCTTTCCCCTGACCATTTTCCTTAGTGCTGTTCTTACTTCTTCTGGGGTGGGTTCCACTTCTTCTTTTATTGTAGGCTGCTTCTGGGGCAGTACAGCTTCTGTGGGGTTTTCTTCATTCAGAAGCTGGTGGGAATACTACTTCCATCTGCCTTTGCTGTCCTGTGGAATGGTGAGCAGGTTGTTGCTGGCTCTTTGCCTTGCAATCTGATATAGTTTCTTTATGCTACTTACTGAGCCACTTTCCAGAAGCTAGTAGAGTGCCTTTGGTGCTACTGCAACTTCTTTCTTAGCTTCTTTGTTAGCCAACTAGTAGTCCTTCCTAGCCTGGTCAGTCTTTTCTATCTCCCACTTCTTCCTGCACTCCCTCTTTCTTTTGATACTTCCCGGACTTCTGCATTCCACCACCAGCTTTCCTTATGTACTTTATTTCCATACCTGGCTCGACCACATATCTTTTCTGTAGTCCTAATACATGCTGTTTTTAGGCACTGCCATTCTTGTTCAACTCCACCTGTTTCTTCCTCTTCTGGGGGTGCTAGAGCCCTGAGTAATTCCTTGAACTGTTGTACTTTCTCTCCAGCCAACTTCCACTTCAGCCTGGTCTCTGTTGACCTTAGAGCCTTCTCTGACCACTGCTTGCAGCTGATTGTGGCAACTAGTGGTTTATGCTGTGGGCCGACTGTTTCACTGGAGATGACTTTGCAATCATTGATTCAACCCCAGTGTTTCCTTACTAGGAGGAATTCTACCTGAGTTGCATGTTGGCTACTCGTGTTTGTGATCCTGTGACTGTCTCATTTGCCAGACAGAAGTCTAGAAAAGCTCCTCCTTCTTTATTCCTATCGCCCCGCCATGTGGGGCCAGGTAGTCCTCATATCCTGTCTGTCCCGATATGTGCATTCAAGTCACCCATTATCAGCACCAATTCATGTTGTCCTGCTTTATCTAGTAGGTCCTGCAATTGAATGCACTCTTTTCCTCACTATCACAACCCTGCTGTGGGGCTTAGGCTGAGATTAGGAATACTGCCCTATCATTACACTGGAGTCTGATTACCATGAGTCAGTCATTAATTCTGATGATATCCCTCACTGCCTTCTGAAGCCTCTTTGTCATGATAATTCCTAAACCATTTCTAGCCTGTCCCCCTCCTGGTAGTAGAGTCTGGATCCCAAGCCAAGTACCTTTTCTGCTGCCCTTCCATCTCGTCTCTTAAATAGGATGTCCAGCCTCCTCTGTATCATCATGTCATCCACTTCCAAGCTGCATCCTGTAAGTGAACCTACATTAAGAATAGCAATTCTTGTTCATGTTTGGCAGGTTGGTTGGTTTTACATCCAGGTTTCATTCAACAGAGCAACCAGGCAACCCAGGCTGGGCAACTAGACACCTGCTGGCCAGTAGCTTATTGGTCCAGGGCTGCTGGACTTTATGGCAGGCACTGCCCAATAGGTGCATATACCCCTCCCACCATTAGCAAGGGCCCCTGGCATAGGTCAGAGTAGGCCAGGTCCTCAACCCCACCGGTAACTAGCCACATGACTCTAGGTGATTTGGTCATGTTGACTAATGTCACCAAAATGGGCATGGGAAATTACTGGTGCCCATTTTGGTAACATTAGTCAACATGACCAAATCACGTACAGCCATATTTTTACATCGTCAATTGACTAGCCCTGCCATGGCAAGCAGTCTGTGATCCATGTTCTCCTATTTTAAGGATACTCCTCACCACAGTCAATGCCCAAAGCAGTTGGTCTGTACAACTTTCCCCCCCTATAGAGCACCATGTAGAGTCTGTGCTTCTGCCCACAGCTCCATTCATTGGTGAGTCTGAGATGGAAACACTCAGCATGTTTTTTAGATGTGGGAGAAACCCCACAGAGACAACATGCAAACTCCAAAGAGGCATTGGTCAGAGGTGAGAATCGATCCTTGTACCTTGTTCATGGGAGGCAAAGACCTTAACCATTATGCCATCAGGTCCTACCTCATTAATGTCACTATACATATACTGAACCTATGTGCATTATAATGCTCTTGTATCGCCAGCTTTTACATGTTAACTTGTCTTTGATTTATGTAAAATATCACTTTTAAAGTATATGATAGATGTCTTTACTATTTGTTTCAGTACTACCTGCAAAGTAATGCTTAAAATGTTTAAGTTTTGTTGTTGATTATTGTAAATATGTATTTTATGTGGAGCTTTTCTCCCTCCACTGAAAATGGGACTCATGCCCAGTCAGACTTTCCCAGTAAACAAAAGACAATAAATAAATACTACTATTGCTAATACTTGCTATTACTGTCCTCACACAAGCACAAACTGAGAAAATCACTGAAACTGCAGTTCCATCTACCTGCTAACCATGTCTCCTGAACTGTACCACACCACTTTAACCAACACCTACAAATACAGATACACCAGACCTGATTCAATAGCACTAAAACCTACCATAAAGGTTAAATGTAAATACAAATGGTTGCCTTCATATCAGTATATCAAATCTACTTTGATACATAGTAGAGATATCCAAACCAATCCAGGCACAACTACAATGCCCACAGCCCCCCCCCCCACTATGATAACTAAGCTAGGTGTTTCCCACATCAACAGTGATGAATCACTGAAGCATCTGTAACAAAAGATACACACAACTGGATTTCTTTTTATAATCCTGACATGCTTATCACCACTGAAATTTGGCTAAAGCCAGAAATAAATGATGAGTATTCCTGCCAGGCTACAATGTTCTTAGAAAGGACGGGATAAATAAAAGAGGCGTTGATGCTGCTAGAATTTACTAAAATACTCTAGACATATCCCACACACCCTCAAAACATCCCTGTTTTCAGCAACACAGAACTTCTCATCTGAAAGCTAACAATTAATAACTATAAAAGTCTATGTATTGCTGTACCATATATGCCACCAGGAGATGACATCAGTACAGCCAAAGGTATTTTGAGCTGGACATCTCATACCTTGAAACCAGAATACTTGGTAAACTTAACACAGACTGCCAGTTCACTGATGCAACCAACCCTCACTGCACAAAAAATCTCTATAACTTCACCAAATTATCAGTCCAGCTGCAAGATTCAATAAAACTACAATCAGACAATCCATACCAGACTGGATTCTTACCTCTAACCCACTCAATATAAGCTCCTTTGGATGCTTACCTGATACAATCAGTGACCATCTCCTCACAATTGCATTTATTTATTTAGTCAGTTTTTTACAAGCTTAGTACACTGATTACAGTAGACCATTTGCACGCACAACCTGGGTAAAGAAATTCACAAAAGAATAAAACAGAATCAGTTCACAAACATGGAATCCCACAGACAATTAAATACTATGTAAATATCAAAAGAGTAGAAAACCAAATGTGAATTAATTTTAGAAGTAAATATGAGAAGGAAGCAGCAGGTGAGAGCAGAGGGTCAAAGTAGAAGTGATGTAGGTGAGGAGGAAGTTAGGTTATATGTCCGTGGAAAAACACTTCCATTCAGATTTTTGACAGAGGCATCTTTTGCGCTGTGCTCTGAATACGGGGAAACAAGAGACTTCTTTTAGATGAAGTGAGGAGGAGTGCCAGGCTTTGAATTCAAAAATGGAGAAGGAATGGTCAGTATAGTGTAGTTTGGGATGTCTGGAGTGAGGGAGTTAATTGGCAGATGTTCCAGAAGTTGTACTAGGTGGGGGTTAGTATGGAGTTTGACTGCAAGAGGTGGTATGGTACCTGGCTGAAGAGACCCTAGGAGTAACTCAAGTCTGTAGGTGACTGGTACATGTTTGGCCTGGAGAGGGTGATGCAGTGGTGTTCCTGAAGGGAGGAATTGGAAATTAATTGGCAGATTTTATTTTCAATGGACTGTAGAGTGGATGATTTTTTTAGAGGTTGTGGCAGTGATGGGGAGCCTATATACAAGTTGAGGATTCCTTTGCCTATTGCAGCTCCAGTTATCTGGGAGAGAAATGAAGATATTTTCCAGGACCAGAATAAAAGACAGCTGAACTTTTCCTGGAGTGTTCAATGTGGCTTTGGAAGTTAAGTAACTGGTCCAGCCATAAACCTAGATATTTAAAGGATGTTGTTATTTCTTTCGAAAACAACACCCATACTAATTACAGCATTTAAATAACTAACAATCATGTCACATGTAACTGAATACACCAATAAAATGTAATATGCACTTAATATTTCTATCATAGTTTACAAACATTTAAACATTTAAACTACATATCATTCTTTTTTACAAAAGAAGAATAAAACTAAAATTTGTGACTTTATAACCTTTGTGCTTGTAAAAAGCACTTGATAATAATCATATCGTTCAGTCCAGGAAGCTGATCTGCATTTAGTAAAATTTAACATAAAGTTTCTTTACATTCTAAAAGAACTTTAAAATCTCCACTAAATTTGTCATTATGGACTCTCTCTAAAATAAAAAATGAAACCTTTTTGAAACTGGGACAAGTCACAGAATGTTTTGCTAGTGCATTGGACATGTCCTTTTTGCGTATGGCTAAGGTATGTTCGTATATACGTTTGTTCAATGCTCTTGTTGTTTTTCCTATGTAAAAATGTTCACAGGAACTGCACATAGCTGCATAAACTACATTAGTTGTCTTACATGTATATTGTCCCTCACACAAAAATACTATATTCATATGTTTGACTGTGTACTAAAACAGTTTTATTATAGTTGGAGATATTTTATCTAGAGGAAAATGTTAACTTAAAATGTGTACCCTTTGGCCGGAGAGTGTTTAAATTCCCTAACTGTGTTGTCCAAGGGGATATGCTTTATACTCAGTTGGTTGAACTTTTCAACAATACAGGACTTACATATATGAATATGCTTTTAGAGCATTATAAGGATGAACTGGGGTCTTTGAAAAAGCAAACGGAGACTCTAGGCAATAAGATAAGGGCCTCAGAAGCCTTTGGTTCCTTGTCATCCTTATATTTTGGTATCAATGCTATACTGGAGAGACACAGAGCTTCAGTTATTTTGAGAAAACAAAAAAAGCTCAAGAGAGACCTTGCTGCTTATTCTTCTAAAGCAGCTTATCCAGTTAAGGTATTTAAGGACAACAAGGGTGCCCCAAGCCATAGGGTTATCAATGGCACAGAAATGAACAATATTGATGTACCTAGTAATGACACTGGTTCAGCTGTGTGCCCAAGAAATGAAACTGACAATGGAAATGGCGGAAGCATTCACACAGATAACGTTTCAGCTTCCACTTCATATGCACAGGCAGTTTCTGCTGCCAATAAATCTGATACTTTTTTAATGGACAAGACTGGCAACAAAAAGACTCCGAGATGGTCCGGGAAGGTCCAAACAAGGAGCAAGGGAAAGGGCAAGGGGTGCAAGAAGAACTAGACTTTTCTATTAATGTCCACAAATTAACTGGTGATGTCATGACAGATGATATGATCTCTGTACTCAAAAAGGGTTTTTCCTTTATTCCATCTAATAATGTGAATATTCCTAGATTAATAATAGATTTGAAACTGTATTTAAGGAAACTCAACTTGAAGTACATTTTTGAAGTAGTTGTTAGACCTGAACCTCGGGAATTTGATATCAAAAAGAAAAGCACATATAGCCCATTGTTAAATTCTACACTTATGGTCTTTGGGAAGTTATGTGAGCAAGAATTTAGGAAAATTAGGGGATCTGATGATGGTACGTTAAACCTCCTTCCTTCTGAAAAATCAGCATTGAATGATTTGGTAAAAAACAAATGTTGGCGTATTATGAAAGCCAACAAGGGTGGTACCATTGTAGTTATGAAGTCTACGGACTACAGTGTGGCAATAAATTCTCTGTTAAGTGACAATATTTGTTACAAAAAAGTCACAGCAGATTATATTACACAAAGTTTTTTGAGATTGGATACTTGTTTGTTTGATTTATTCAGTCAAGGGAATATAGACTATTCTGTCTATAACTTTTTATTAGTTGAACATCCTAAACTGGCGGCACTATGTGGTATCCCTAAGGTACACAAAAATAGGGAAGATCCTCCTTTTAGACCTATAGTGTCTGCCAGTTTTCTAAGACGGAACCGATTTCCATATGGCTAGATAAACTTTTGAATCTTGTTGTGCAGAAGTCTAAATTTTACTTAAGAAATTCATGGCATTTGTTAGAATCATTGAGCCAACTAGATAAATTAGAAATGCCTGTTAAATGTGCATCACTAGATGTGGTTTCTCTTTACAGCTGTATAGACCAAATGATAGGTACAGAATATTTAAGAGATTACTTAAGTCAACATACTGACTTTGATAACAATCTTGTTAACACAGTTTGTACCCTGATGGAACTTGTACTAGAGAATAATTTCTTCACATTCGAAAATATATTTTTTCAGCAAACCTCTGGCATTGCGATGGGGTCTAGGGTAGCCCCATGTTTTGCTAACTTAGTGATGGCAATGTAGGAGATTAAGTTTCTCATCACTCATCCTTTAGCTGAAAACATCTTATTTTACAAGCTTTACATAGACGATTTGATTTTTTTATGGAAAGGGGATGTAGAAACTTTTCATACATTTGTCCAATATTTGAATAGTTCCACTAATTTTTTGCAATTTACTGTGGGAAATTTTGGTGACAGTATTGATTTTTTGGACTTGAATTTAATAGTCAGTCAAGATGGTTCATATTTTGAAAGCTGTATTTTTAGGAAGTCCACTTTTGTTAATCAATACTTACACTATGACAGTTTACATCCAGCCTTTATGAAACGAGGAGTTGTAAAAGGACAATTCATTAGACTTAGCCGTTTAACTAGTGAAGATGAGACCTTTCAGTGGGAAATACAGAAACTCAAGGGTTTTTTTGTATAAAGGGATTACAACATGGTCTGGTTAGACAGCATAATAAATGAGGTTGTTGGTCTTAGGATAAATAAAGCTTGCCCGATTTTAAGGCAAGCTGGTGACCAAGCCCAATGTAGATTAGAAATAACCACAAAGTAAGTGATTACTCTTTGGCCTTTCCAATTCCTATCACTAATGAGATGGTATATATTAGAGATACCATCTTAAACAACTGCAAATTAGTGTTAGGTAATACAGAATTGAGTAGAATTATTGGTGATTTTCCTGTATTCACTTATAAAAGGGTAGTTAACATCAAGAATATTCTAGAGAGAGGTACTTTGTACAGGAATGAGGAAAAACAAGTTTTAATGTTGGCACTTTTCCTTGTGGGACATCAAACAGTGTAGATATATCACAGGGACTACATCAGTAATTTTCAGACATATGAATAAAGTATTTTTGTGTGAGGGACATTACACATGTAAGACAATTAATGTAGTTCATGCAGCTATGTGCAGTTCCTGTGAACATTTTTACATAGGAAAAACAAGAGCATTGAACAAACGTATATACGAACATACCTTAGCCATACACAAAAAGGACATGTCCAACGCACTAGCAAAACATTCTGTGACTTGTCCCAGTTTCAAAAAGTTTTCATTTTTTATTTTAGAGAGAGTCCATAATGACAAATTTAGTGGAGATTTTAAAGTTCTTTTAGAATGTAAAGAAACTTTATGGCAAATTTTACTAAATGCAGATCAGCTTCCTGGACTGAACGATATGATTATTATCAAGTGCTTTTTACAAGCACAAAGGTTATAAAGTCACAAATTTTAGTTTTATTCTTCTTTTGTAAAAAAGAATGATATGTAGTTTAAATGTTTGTATTTTGCATTTTATTGGTGTATTCAGTTACATGTGACATGATTGTTAGTTATTTAAATGCTGTAATTAGTATGGGTGTTGTTTTCCGAAGAAGTTCATATTTCATTAAATTGGACGAAGGTCCTAAAAAGAAGGTTGTGGCGTCTTGTTTTTTCATTCACTGACAGTGGTTTTACTTAATTTCTTCATTTTGTGTGTGCTACACTAAAATGTAGTTATTTCTGTTGGAAAACCATTGAGAGCTATTATTCTGAGAGTTTTACAAGTTTTTTCTGCTTTTGTAAGGTTACAAATATCATACTTTTTTGAAGGGGGGTATGGCTTATGGTTCTTTTGCCAAGAATTAAAGGAGTGAAGGTCAGACTGAAGCTGGGTTTGAATAGTTGAATGTGAGGGACTGGATTGAAGAATAGCTGTGCCATTTGCATAAATAGTGATAAGAAGATAAGGTAGATCAGTGGTAGTTTGTCAATAAAGATTAAAACAACAGTGGGGCAAGTATCGATCCCTGGGGCACTCCTCTGATAAGGGGTGCTAGAGGTGATAGAGATGAGCCTGTTTTGACTCTGAAATACCGATTTTTAATAAATGTTGGAACAAGGTGACAGTGGTGGGACTAACTCCAATTTCTTGGAGGGAGTGAAGGAGCAGAAAGGGATGAATTAGATCAAAAGCTTTGGTAAAGTCTTTAAAGAGAGCTCCTGAAAGGTTTCCTCTCTCCATGTTGAGAATGATCTCATCTGTAAGTGACCATAGTGCTCTCACTGTGCTCCAGCCAGCCCAGAATCCCTGCTGTTTAAGAGTAAAGAGGTGGTACTGTAGGATGTAAGTGGACTGTTGGTTGTAGCTTAGTTTTCCAAGTGTAGGATGATGGAGATAGGGCAGAAGTGTGAGGCATTTTCTGGCTGAGGCTGTTTAGGAAGGGGTTTAATCAGTGCAGTTTTCCTTATGTCTGACATTGTATTTGAGTTAAGCAGAGGTTATAAATGTTATAAGCAATGTCCTCTCATTATAAACAGATCCCACATCTACTTAACATCTAGACACACTTGTATTAGATCCCCTGGTCACTTCTCATGTGGAACTAAAGGAGTTGTTTACATTGGGCTCTGCACCACCTGTGGTGCCTTTTATGTAGGTAAAACCGAGAGAGAATTCAGGAAAAGGCTATACGAACATACTTATGACATTGAAAAGAAAAAGGAAAGCAACGCTTTTTTCAAACACTCACTTACATGTCCTAATTACAAATTGTCCTTCATGATCCTTGAACAAGTGAACCCCAGCACTAGAGGAGGGGATTGGGAATCAACCTTGGAATACAGGGAGCTGGTTTGGCAGCTCAGGTTAGATGCAGGTAGGCCCCCGGGGTTAAACGGCACACTTAGCATAGGCTCAGTATTGAAGCTTAGAAGGGCCAGGCTGTAGCATGTCTCATCACATTTCCACTACTCCACACACTGTTTCATGCTCATTTCACACACTTCTTACAACTCACTAAGCAGGTGACATCTATGTGCATTACAATACCAATTTTCAAGACTGACAAAACAGTATTATACGGACCCTCATCTCACACAGGATTGCTGATCTTAAACTCACTTGGCTCACACACAACCTCTATTCATATTTTTATTTACATTTTTAACATTGTGTCTTCTTTTTGTTGGACAATCCAAGTATGTAATTCTATCATAACATCTATTTGGTCCACTAGTTATGTATAAGCAATGTTGATGTTTAGTTAATTTATGCACCCTTGAACTATTTGCTTAGCTATCTGCTTATGACATTTTTAATTGTTTTTAATGAAATTCAGCTGTAATCAAGCATGTGACTAATTAAGACCTTTATTTAAACAGTCGCCTCTTTGAAGGAAACTGTTTCTGACTTGAAAAAGCTTGGCATTACCCAAGCGAAAGCGCTTGTCTGATTTTGCTGTTTTCAATTTGCTGACCTTGGACTTTTATCACTTGGTAACGGAATAAAGGATTTGCCTTTTTTACGAATCATTGTCTCCATTTCACGGTCCTGGAACCACTTTTCCTGGTTTTGCTTGGTTTGCTTCTGGTTTTCTTTGACGGTACTTTGCACCATGACCGCTGCAGTGGAGACGTTCGATCCTGCGGTTACACCGCATTTGCTTCAAGATGCAGACAATTCACTTCCGGTTTCACGTACGGAATTCAACGAGGTTCTCAGCATGCTAGCTGAGCTGAAAGGGCTGCTGCATGCACAACGAAATGCTAACAATGCTACCAATAACTCTGTATCTTCGGCTGGTATTCAGGCCAACAAAACGCAGACATTAGACCTGCATGGTAAAAAAACATTCTCGGACACCACTACGAATGTTGACACGGACGCTCACAACAACGCCTCCAGTACCAGGTCCTCTAACCTTACTCGATCCAAACGAGGGAAGGATAAACCCAAGGATTTTAATTTTACTGACTGGGCCAACAAACCATTTAATTTTCAAAAAGGTACTGCTCGTTCAATCAATTCCACCTCAATTGAAGGTGATTTTGATGACTTTAAAAACAAATTGTATGGCTTGAGAAGTAACCAAATGGAAATAGATTATTTGTATGAATGTGTCAATGTTAAACGTATTCCAAAGGGACTACGGTTCTTCAAATTTCCCAACTATGTTAAACATGGCACTGCGCAATATAGACAAATGTGTGATATATTTGACAAGGCAGGGATTGAAATTATGAAGTTAATGATTTCAGAATATGAGAGTAAAGCCAATATTTTAAACACTGAGTTGAATGCCTTGCACCAGCTGGTTGTTTCTGACAACCATTTCTCCATGGTCAAACATGAATATGATAAGGTGTTTGATGATGTAGATTCTTTTTGTAACAAGATTATGAATCGGAAAATAAGAAAGCTTGAGAGAGATTTACATGAATACAGGAATGATTTAGCTTACCCATGTCATAACAAATTTTCTAAAACTGCCAGATCAACCAGTATCCCTGGTAATGGTGGAGATGATGTTTTTCAGCCAGACACGCACCACGCTCCACGGAGAAGTGAACGTTTGGCTGAAAAAGACAAGAGACAACGTGAGCAGGATTTTCCCATGCACCCCGGGAGGTCCGGGGCATGGGGTCCCAAACCACAGAGGACCGGGTGGAGGTGGACGAACAAACAATTTTAGAAAACCACATTCAAGATGTAGCAAATCTCTCCAAGGATACCTGCCCCTGCATTGAATCTACTGACCACACTGTCCTGCCTAGTACCAACACCACTATAACCAAACATGCTAATTGTACCATTTACACGAAAAATGATTTCACTATTTTTAATTACACAGACCTTGTAGTCAATGATACAGCTTTCAACCTTTTCACTAAAGGATTCCATTTTGTCCCCACTAACAGAGCAAATTTGGCTCAGTTACTAGTTGATCTTAAGTTATTCATTAGAGGACTCAACCTTAAACATTTTTTCAAAGGACAAATTTGGCAACCTACAGGACTGTGCAGGAAAAGTATTTTTAATCCCCCCACGCACCCACTCCTTAGGTTATATGAGGAACTAATTGAACAGGATTTGCGTAATATGTATGACAACCCCCTCAGACCGCACTTAACCAACTTGAACACTGAGGATTTTGAATATATTAACAAACTGTTTGAAGAACACATTAGAATCATGAAACCCGATAAAAGTGGTGGTGTGGTTCTTATGTATGAGTCTGCTTACGAGGCTAGTATGCACCACGTTTTGCACGATGAGACCCAATACTGCTTTATTTCTCGAAATGAATACAATATTGCACTTGCAAAAATTAAATCTTCTTTGTATGACAACTTGCTACAGGGATTCATCAACGAAAAACTCTATAACTTTTTGCTTGTTAACAAACCAATCATCCCAGTTATTTTCGGAATCCCAAAGACTCACAAGGGCATCAGCCCGCTGACCTTTAGACCTATTGTTTCGGGCGCAGGGGGTGCGACTGAGCCTATTGCTAAGTTCATTGACTACATCACTAAACAACACACCCATGCCCTTACCCATGTGTGCAAAGACTCATGGGAATTTTTGAAACTTTTCCCTGTTTCCAACTGCCCCCCCTCCTCCTTTTTGGTCACCATTGACATCAAAGACCTTTTTTCCAGCATTCCCCATTCTACAGGGTTAGACTGGTTTACTGATTTTTTTACCAAAGAAACGAATTTGGGTAACAATTTCATCAACTTAATCATTGATATGATGAACACGGTCTTAAATAATAACTACATTTTCTTTAATGGGGAACTTTTCAAACAGTTAAAAGGAGTGGCGATGGGGGCTTCCTGTGCCACCAATTATGCTAACGTGGTACTGCACAGATGGGAACAGGAGTACATATTTGGCACGACTTGGGCACAGTTTCTCACCTTTTATTGTAGATACCTTGATGACATCTGCCTCATTTGGAAAGGTACCGAAGACCAACTATCGAGTTTCCTGGAACATATTAACAGCACTACGGATTTTCTGACCTTCACACACAACATTAGCCATGAAGAATTGCACTACCTTGATGTTACTATCTACAGGGACCCCCAATCTTTGGAATTACATTCCAAGGTCTACAGGAAACCCACTTTTTCGAATTCCCTACTACACTATGAGAGTCAACATCCTTTCTATCAAAAGAAGGGCATAGTCAAGGGCCAACTCATAAGAGCATCAAGAATGTGCAGCAGATCTTCCGACTTTCTAGAAGAGACTCAGAATTTACATAGTATGTTCACCGAAAGAGGCTATCCTGAGAACTTGCTCAATTCATTAAAAGATGAAATCCTTGCCAAAAGGGACTCCTTATACCCCCCACTGCTTGGACGCATGCAAGTGCAGATTCCCAATCTTACACAACAACAGAGCAAAGAAATGGATGGCAATTTTATTTACACTTTTTCTGACAACTCTGAACAAATTGAAACCATTGTATCCAAATATTGGTTTGTATTGGCTGGTAATGACGACTTCAGGAACATTATTCCGGACAAACCTAACTTTGTGAGGAAGAGGGGGCAAAACCTCAAAGAAATCTTTGAGAAAAAACTCACAACAATCAATCATAACTTTCAACACAACAAGGGCACCTTCAAATGTGGTGCCTGCAAGCAATGTCCTCTCATTATAAACAGATCCCACATCTACTTAACATCTAGACACACTTGTATTAGATCCCCTGGTCACTTCTCATGTGGAACTAAAGGAGTTGTTTACATTGGGCTCTGCACCACCTGTGGTGCCTTTTATGTAGGTAAAACCGAGAGAGAATTCAGGAAAAGGCTATACGAACATACTTATGACATTGAAAAGAAAAAGGAAAGCAACGCTTTTTTCAAACACTCACTTACATGTCCTAATTACAAATTGTCCTTCATGATCCTTGAACAAGTGAACCCCAGCACTAGAGGAGGGATTGGGAATCAACCTTGAATACAGGGAGCTGGTTTGGCAGCTCAGGTTAGATGCAGGTAGGCCCCGGGTTAAACGGCACACTTAGCATAGGCTCAGTATTGAAGCTTAGAAGGGCCAGGCTGTAGCATGTCTCATCACATTTCCACTACTCCACACACTGTTTCATGCTCATTTCACACACTTCTTACAACTCACTAAGCAGGTGACATCTATGTGCATTACAATACCAATTTTCAAGACTGACAAAACAGTATTATACGGACCCTCATCTCACACAGGATTGCTGATCTTAAACTCACTTGGCTCACACACAACCTCTATTCATATTTTTATTTACATTTTTAACATTGTGTCTTCTTTTTGTTGGACAATCCAAGTATGTAATTCTATCATAACATCTATTTGGTCCACTAGTTATGTATAAGCAATGTTGATGTCTAGTTAATTTATGCACCCTCGAACTATTTGCTTAGCTATCTGCTTATGACATTTTTAATTGTTTTTAATGAAATTCAGCTGTAATCAAGCATGTGACTAATTAAGACCTTTATTTAAACAGTCGCCTCTTTGAAGGAAACTGTTTCTGACTTGAAAAGCTTGGCATTACCTTGTCTGATTTTGCTGTTTTCAATTTGCTGACCTTGGACTTTTATCACTTGGTAACGGAATAAAGGATTTGCCTTTTTTACGAATCATTGTCTCCATTTCACGGTCCTGGAACCACTTTTCCTGGTTTTGCTTGGTTTGCTTCTGGTTTTCTTTAGAGGTTATAAATGTGTAGAAGAGGTATGACTAGGTCTTTGCAGATTTATATAAACCAAGGGAGTAGGTCATCTGCAACAAGGAGTGGGTCCAGGGGTATGTTTTCTAGTGGAAAGTCAGGGTTTTTGTAAGTAATTTTCATAAAACAAAAGGGGTAGGCAATAGAAGGGGGTGGGTGAGTTGAGGGGACAGGTTGAGGTTGCAGTACTAAGGAGATGGCCAAATTCCTTCAGAAAGTCAGACATTGAGGGTTGACTTTGATAATTAGAGAGGAGGTGGGATATGTGGATCTGTGGATTTTTGGCCTGTGAGATGATTTACTTCCTACCATAAATGTTTGACTTTGCCTAGTAGAGAAAATTGTTTGTTTTTGAAATAGTTGGTTTTATTCCAATGTATGGCTTCCTTAACTAAGTTGAGAGGTAAATGCAGTACTATTTTCCATTGAGGGGTTTTGTCTCCATAAAGACCATGCATTGTCCCTAAGTTTGAGCAGAGTTTTCAATTTGGTGTTTAGCTGGGCGGGTGAGGGGGGTTGTTGTATTTGAAAAGGCACTGCATGACAGGTAGGAATGTGTCTTGAAGTTGGAGGACGGAATGTGTCATAGCCGTGGCATTTGAATTGGGGTTCTTTAAGTTGGTAATGGGTGACCAATTGAAAGTTGTTAGGTGTTTGTCTGTATTGATAGTGGATCTGGGTATGAAGGTAACTGGTTTGGGGGGCAGTTTTGGTGACTGGTAGATAATCTGGAAGGTTACTGGGAAGTGATCCATGAATGAGGGTAGAAGAACTGATAATATTAGAAATGCTGGGAGGGTTGCTAATGATTAGCAGATCTAGGAGAGAGCGTGATTGCTGATTTGGATGAATAGCATCACTGACTAACTGCATAAGGTTGATATGGACTAGGAATTCAGCAGTGTCAATTCTAAGGGACCTAGGTAGTTTAGGCATTAAGACAACTGAATAAGAAAAAAAAATCAAGTAATCTGCAAAGACATATGCAGTTGTTTTCAGCAACAGCCAAAGACACAATAAATGGTAATCTCAAAAAACTCTATCCTTATTAAACAATAAAATTAAATGAGATAAGCAATCCTACTACCAGCTGCTCCAACACAAATATCAAATCCAAAGTAGTTCTAGTCCTCCATTAATAAACTCCTTTAGGATTTCTCTTGAAATTACGGCACTCAAAATGCAGACTGATGACACACAAAAAAGACCAAAACTTCAGGCAAAGAGTGAATTTTGAACATCACACTTCTGCTTTAAGCTTATTGTTTGCAAGTGGGCAAGTCTTCCCGATGTGGGGACTTAGCTGCCAACACCCATGAAATTATGTATACTAATTCCAAGGTCCCCATACCTCAGAGAATAGGGAACATTCTAGAAAATGGTACTTGGACTTAATATATGTAAGTCTGTTTTTTGAAAATTTAGTCTCCATATTTTGGGACTCACTCTAATGGGTCCTGACATTTCAAATAGTTACCATTCCTTTATCCTGGCCAATTAACCACACCCTATCCATAACCAACAAAAACAAAGACAGCACCTCTTCCCATTTCAATTCCCATTTTATACAAACTGTTCTCTTCTTACTCAAGGATGACTCCACTCTCCACCTATAATCACACAAAAATTGGAAACTCAGCTAAGCCAATTTAGTTTCCAGCCTGCCCCAAAGGCAACTCTAAAAATATCTCTAGTCACTAAAATCAACCACCTTAGTAGCAGACAATTTACTGTTATGTATCTGAAAATAGCAGCAGACACACTCACTTACCTCGTCTCTAACTTTATAAACCCTTCTATTACAGAAAACTATGTCCCAGACCTGTGGAAAAAGTTTTTTTTTATTATACCCTTACACAAAGGAGAACATCCACAAAATTCTCTAGCCATAGGACTATCTTAACATCTCTATCAAAAATCCTGGAAAAAAATATATCCATTCACAACTCTTAAAATATCTCATCAATAATAACCTCCTCTTCAACAGTCATCATGGTTTTCATCCTAATGCTAGTACCACAACTGCCCTTCTCAGTTTCATAACTACCATAAGCCATATGAGAAATTCAGGCCACTAAGTATCATCTGTTTTCCTTAGCTATCATTCTAAACTTTATCTCACTAACCAGTTGTCATAAAACTTTCATCCCTCAACCTCTGCCACTGAGCCCTGTCATGCTTCTTATAGCTATTTGAAAACTAAGCAGCAGTCAGTAAAATAGCCCCATGCCTTTTTAGCCTTTCTACCCTTTTCCACTGAAGTCCCACAGGGTTCAGTACTTGACCCCCTCTTATTTAATATCTTTATAAGTAAATTTCTGACAGCCTCCAAGCACAGAACCAGAATACAATATACATAAAATGTCATCTGCCCCAACCTTCTCAAAACATAATTACCTCACTGAGGCTCCTTCTTGTCTATTGAAACCTGTTTAAGAAAATCCTCATCTTTTTCTAAGTCCTAAAAAAAATAATCTTATACTCTTCACCCCAAAACATTTCTCAGACCAAAAGCAATCTTACAAAATAGTCTCCGAAAATAATATAGTAATAGAAATAATACAATTAGAGCTACAATAGATAAACACCTAAAACGTGATCTACACATTCTTCAAGCTGTTAAAAAAAAACAGCAGAAACATAGTTTATTATACAGAAGTAAAGTGTCGCACTGACAGCATTAAAGAAGAACATTGTGTCAACCTACTTCCTATCATCTCTCCTTGATGTCTCCTCCATCCTGACTAAACCTCATAGCACCCAAAAATGAAACTAGACAGCTATAATAATAAAATGGATAGATTCGCCGCCACTCTACCTATAAAAAGACACCACTGCATAGTGATAAGACAATTATACTTGTTAAACACCCTCAAGTATCTTAACTACTCACTACGTACTGCGTATAACCTAATATATAAACCAGAAGAATGTTCAGCATTACAAAATATATTAAAATAGTATTCCCCAGCTAGCGAACCATACTCTCGAAATAAATCACTTTTACTCACCAGCAAATCTAATAATACTCCTGCTATGTCTCCAGACTTTACAATTCCACACCAATACACTTAAAGCAAATTGAAAAATTAAAAGATTTCAAAAATCTACTTAAACAATACCTAAATAACTCATAGCTGTGCTCCCAATCAACCCCAAGCTAAAAACTTACCTGTAAGCACTGAAAACTACTGTTCAATTTACTGCTTACTATGTCATTACATCTGAATGCTACTATATGCAAATGTTTGCCTTCTACCCTTCGATCGGTTTCAAAATATAGGTCCCTCATGTCATTTTTCACTCTTGAATGTTTATCTATGAATTAATCAACTACTATGCCTGTCTCTCATTTAAACATGTCTCTCTACAGTACTTTCTGTTTTTCCACTCCAGCTTTATCTCTGGCATCAAATCAAAGTACCCAATTGTATTATTTACAAATATCTACTGCTATATTGTAATGTAGCTTAGATTTGTCCAGTATATGTCAATGTAGGTTCATTGCAATTTTGTAGGATTGCAATTATGCTTATGTACTTAATTGAATGTTTTTGTTTATTTTTGTTTAATCCCATGTCTCTATACTGTAATTGTTATCTTATGTGACTTTTATTCTTTGTATTAATGTATGGCAATGTATAATTTTTACTTTTTGGCCAGTCAGACTTTTCCAGTCAACAAATGGAAATAAATAAATACATTTATCAATACTATTTTATCTTCAACACAGTGCATATCTTTGTTATTGTCATGTTTTAATTTCTCTACTCAGAACAAATTCATGATATTGATCTATTTTAAGACAACAGATAATGTAATTACACCCTCTTTAAATACGGCCATATTTTCTAAGTGAGCAAATACTTCCAAGTGTTTTGTCTTTCTTGCTTCATGACATCAGCATGCTTAGTTCTCTTATGCTTTTCCCAAATGTTAACTATGTACAGTTGTGAACTACTTTGTGTACAAAGCCACACTCCCACCCACATACCACACTAACACTTTAGCTGTGTCACAAGACTACACAACACCATTAAAGAGCAGTCAAGTAAAGAAACTGAACAGATGGATTAGCAAAAGTGTTTGACAAATATGCATTTCTCTTAGGATGGCTTCTTTACAAACTGATGTAAATGTTTCTAACCATACCACCTCTCCACTAAAGGAATATATCTGACTGACCCTATTGCATTTCACTGTCAGTTGTTTTATTAAAGAAATAATTAAATTGAAGAAATGTTTATGTTCTGTGCATAATTCTAGTTATTAACCAGTGTATGGAAAAGGTCACAGTTCTGCAACTTAAATGAAAATGTTCAACATATCCCTTGCTTTAGTTACAGGGAAAAACAGATGATTTGTTTTTCTTTTGAATTTGATGTACTGAGTTTCAATTTATTGACTGTTAGCAAATACATTTCCATGTCTGATTATATGTATCTCGTATCAGTGTTCCCTGCCAGATGTCCAGATTTTTGCTTCATATTATTGGTCTGTTCTTCATAAAATTTGTGGTTTTCTGACAAATCAGGATGACTGAAGTCATTAAATAGTGACACACATTTGAGTTTCAGACTTTGTAGCCTTCAGAAAATGCATGCAAGTGCAGTATTTAAAAACTGTCACTGATATGGGGCCTTAGCCTCCCCTCCCCCATTGTGTTTGACTTTGTCCAGATCTCGTGTGCTAAGAGGTTGAGAGGTATGCATATATGAAAACAAAATTATTCAAAAACTCAGTCACACAGGATGCAGTTAACTGTGTATATCTACTAGTAAGACTGTTCAGCTAACCCTTGAAATACTTAGTACACTATTTTTAATAATCCCAATGCTACACATTTCTCACTACTTTAATTATTATCACCATATACCATAGATGGATGGCTGAACACAACTAAAAAGTAATCTCTGTTAGGTATGCCCACTTTTTGTAGAGGCATGTTCATCCGAGAAGCTTGTCATCATTTTTTACATTACACCTCCATTTGCCAAAATCTCTATGACTGTGGGATTGTGTGAGCTGACAATGCATCTTTCAGTGTTTTTATTTTTTCAATTTTCCTCTGTTGTCAGATGATACAGCCGGTATAGACATACGTTAGGAGCATATGGGGCCAGCCCACCATAATGGGGGGTGCAGGGACATGTGGAGGATTGCCCATACAAAACAAGTCTTTTTGTTTTGTTTTATTTAAATGTTTTTTTTGAGTTATGTTTTTCAATCATTAAAAATCAACAAAGAATAACTCCTCTTTCTCTAATGTAACCAAACATAGGAAACCTTTCTACCATGGCAGAAACTAAATATTATGACTTATAAAGTTGCCATTTCTGGATATAATACCTTTAGAAATGACAGAACCTATACAAGATGAATGGAATGTTCTTGTTTAAATATGAGATATCACAACAACTAACATTGCTACTCACAAACGATTGTCATGTACAATAAGTTTAGGCAATTTTCTCATAGAACATGTCATACTATAAAACAAAAGCCTTTTCTTTGGCTATGTCTTTAGTAAGGTAGAATCAGCTTATGACATTCTCCCCAACTTATCTTGTTAGATTTCTGTACATATTATGGCAGAGGCAGTCTTAGCTGGTGACCTTAATACAGATTGGAAGGCTTTTTCTACTTACTGCTAGGTAACTGACAACATTGTCTAGAGACATTCACCTAATAATAATTATTATGATAAGAGATGGTCCAGTCTCAGGATAAAACAGCTGTCAAATACTGGGTTCTCACAAACATGACAGGCCATCTGCTCTCAGTTGTCTCCCAGACACAATTAATGGCCACCACCTTACATAGTGTATCAAGAAAGGAAAGTAAACATTTGCTGTCCCAGATACTTGTGAAAAGGCACCTGCCTGAATCAAATGTCTCCCATTTTTGCCAGGCTTTGAAAACTCTGAATGAACTCCAGTTGCTCCCTGTGCAATTGCAGATGATTCATTGGAATACTTAACAGTTCTGTCATCATGGCAGACATTTCTCACTAAAAAGTTGAGTGTACTGCAAATATTAATCCTGAATATCACCAGAAATGAAATCCCTTCTAACAGAAAGAGACAGTGGATGGTTAAATTACTCTTACAATGGAACTACTGACACCCTGCATAATTACAGTAAGGTTGTGAAAAAAGTGAATGACACCCATATGCACCTCCAAAAACAACTACCTACAAGTGCTGCAGACTCATAATTTGTATGGGGGATGTATGCCCATACTGTTATGGGCAGTTATAGACAGAAAACTGTTTTGTATCCCAAGAATAAAATATGCCTATGCACAAGGTATACATGTGGAAAAATATACATCCTGTCCACAAATGTTGCTCACAACAAATACTACAGTAGAAGTATTGCCATCCACATACAGTGGCTTTAAAAGGAAGCATCACAAATATAGACAGAGTCATAATGTACAGTTAGTATCACTCATGTAAGCTTTAAACTCCAACCAACACATGCAGGAGAACTATAGTCATGCACACACTGAATGCAGGCTTAAAGGGGGATAAAATACAACTGATATGACATAAAATAGATGGATATACCTTTGTATCAAGTAGCTTCATTATTTTTGTGTGTGTGTGTGTGTGTGTGTGTGTGTGTGTGTGTGTGTGTGTGTGTGTGTGTGTGTGTGTGTGTGTGTGTGTGTGTGTGTGTGTGTGTGTGTGTGTGTGTGTGTGTGTGTGTGTAGAGATATAAATGTGAGCATCTCAAAAGGGTTCTTATTACATAATCGACAGCTTAGGTTGTCAAATGCTTAAATATCGACACCTTAGCTTCGAAAGCTTAGAATAGCGAACAGCCACATATGCAAATTCTTTCCTCGGGAAAGAATTCGCTTGGCCTTTATTGGGGATTTGCCATTTCCCCAATGTAGAGCGATCTCAGAGTTGGTATATTTAGTTAGGGGGTTCGGCCCCCCACAATGTTTGGTTTTTCTTGCTTAATTTGTTTCCGGACGGCCTAGTGAAGTCTTTCCCGAGGAAAGAATTTGTGTATTTGGCAATTCGATATACTTGCAAACATACAAACATACATACAAATGTTTCAAGCACTGGCATTAAAGCCCTTCTAGCTTGCTTTGATATTGTACAGTTTCGACACTTAGGTGTCAATGTTTAAGCATTTGACAATCTAAGCTGTCAATTATATGATATAGATGCTCTCAAAATACTACAGCCTTATATGATACATTAAATGCCATATTTTCCTCTTCATCACCATTTATCACTAATGAATTTCTTTAGTATGCGGTGATTCAGAATTTCAGAGAGTGGTGGCACTTAGCAACAATGTCTACCAACCATTGTGGAATCCAAATGTATGTGCCAAAATCCATTGGTCTTGCAGAGGGATAATGCCTTTAGTAAGACCCTGGCGGGCTGTTTTCATTAGCAGCCCAAACATCTGAATAAGTTGGTAAGGGCAGGCTAATCCCAATGCAAGAATTATTGATAGGCTTGCAAATCTTAAAATAAATCCTTATGTTATGTGTTGGATACTATTTGTCTGACAGAACCCATGTGGTTAGAGTAGCAGGTGCCACATCTAAAAGCAAACCAGTTACCAGCAGAGTACCATAGGGTGCAATCTCTGGCCCACTTTTATTTGGCATATATTTCTCAGACCTTCAGGCCAGCACTTTTGACTTATGGTTAACTAAGTTTGCAAGATTACTGTATTGTGCTGTTATTCGATCTTCAACTGATTCACAATTGTTCCAGCATGCCTTAGACCATGTTAGCAATTGGTGCAAGGACACTGGTCTCAAATTAAAGGTAAAAAATGTAGCATAGTTCATTTCAGTAAATAAAACATTTTCACTTACTGTATAGGGGATACATCTCTCCAGTCAGACACTGTTGTAAGGGATTGAGGCAGTCTTGTTGATAATTCCTTATCATTTGACCAGCATGTCTCTACAGTAGTTTGAAAAGCCTTTTATGTGACCCATCTAATTTTTAAAGGCATCTCCACTAGATCCAAATAAGTCTTAATTCCCCTTTACTCATATCTTAGCAGGCCCAATATTGAATATAATGCACTTTTTGGCATGTATTTATCTAAACATATCACACAACTCAAGAGACCTTTGAGATTTATAACTAATGGATCAGTGCCCTCAAATTCTTAGTTATCATGAGAGACTGGCAGCCCTTTGTCTGTACTCAGTCTGTTACAGACTCCTCTGTGGAACTCTATGTCTAGCCCTTCATTCCATGAAAGATCCAACCCTATTTGATCTCTTGTTCCTTGACAGAAATAATGACACATCAAATACTTGGTTAAAGGAACTAAACCATCATCAGCAGATAAATTAGACACTTTAGAGTGATAGACTCATATTCCATCATATCTATCAACTCTGAAACAAACTTCCACTACATGTTAAGCAGAGTAACACCCTTGCCACCTTCAGTGTAAGCCTAAATAACTGAATGGACAGCCTCAAATTCTGTCCCAGCCTATCTTGTCTTGCCCTCCTTGAGATGAGAAGGAACTACTGAATAGGGTATTTTGGCTAGTTTTGAAATAGCCTACAGACTGATTGCCTAATACTTACCTATAGGCCTATGAACCTATAACAGAAGAATGATGAAGTTATGCCTGCTTACCCTCTGCTGAGGAGATGTAAGGAAGACTTCCTGGTGTAAGGTAGGTCATTCTTGAAGCCATAATGAAGTCCAGAGGCATGAGCAGTGGTCAGAGTAGGTGAATGTATGTTCACAACTTTGGGAGGAGTGTGGACTCACCTAAAGAGATGCTTGTGCCTAACAGCTACAATGCTCTTCTGAATGATGGAACATAAAGATGGTTGGGTAACCCAGCACCATATCAAGCCTTCCTCTGTGATGAGCAATGATGGATCCCAATCTCACTCTTCTCCTGCATCCTGTTTACCTCAGTCCATACCAGCTGGTGAGCCTGGCCCTGGTATTTAAATACTTGGGTGATTCCATATAATTGTGATATCACACAGTGGAAGGCTCAATAGAGCCACACTTCCTCTGACATCATCACAACACATAGAACAACCACAGATTTGCAAAATATCTTACAGATGAACCTGTATATGATAAGGAACATATTACTAAACTGAGAGATGTACAGAACTGCAGAAAACTCTGGACTTTGCAGGTAATATTTTAGTATTTATGACAAAGTACAATGCAGTCTGGTCATACCCAGATATGCATTCTGCTGACATCTGCTAATATGTGTTAGTACAAAACAAGATTTCAACTGAGATACAGGCAAATCTGACCCACAGCTGACCATAGATGACTTATCTACCCTTCTTCTCTAGAGGAATAAGGCAACTGGTGCAATTATTCTTCCCAGATGGATGAGAGTTCTTGCAGTCTAATCTTCATTAAATTAATTAAATAGGTAAGCTCATAGTGTCCCTCTGTCTGTCTTCTCTTGGTCTCATTGAGGCAGGAGTGAACTTCAGATGTATTTTTGGTTAGACTTGTAATAGTCTGCAGTCCTAGTTCTTGCCATTGAACATATGTGCATATAATATCATCTATCTGAGTTAACATTATGTACGCCCACCTTAAGGATACACAAGCCATACTACGGAATACTTTCCACATACTGTACAGTTATACAAAGCAGCCACCACATATTTAATACACACTACAAATCCCTGCATTACTATTGTGGATGTTATTAAGTCTTTTTGGATCAGTCCTGTAATAATTGGCATGCTAGTCTGCTATGTGTTTGTTGTTGTTGGTTAATGATCTATACATTTTCTACTAGGCGCATCAGTGGGTGAAATTTGGTGTTTAAAGCATAACGAGATGGCAGCTGTTCTCCACCTGTTCTGTATTTAGATTTTATTGTGCACATCAGTCACCTGTGTAGTTTACTACCAAAATAACATGATTGTAGTCTGATTATACATAAAACATCTGACTGCAGAGACTTCAGTATGCCAAACACCATACATAGATATTCTAGGATATCAATAAAAAAGTGAATTTCATTACCCTTTTATTTTATTTATATGCAATATTTACTTCAGTTTTAGCGGCAATATTATATACTTGTACAATGGTTGCATAACATATTATATTACATTGTCTGTCAATATTCATCGACAGATATTTATTTTTTTTCTCTTAATATAGTAAGGTAATAACCTTCTTAATCATTTTATGATGTTCAACAATCCATTTTTACCATGTGGCGCATATTTCTATGATACTGTTTGCCCAGTAGTGAAAGCATCAACTATTTTAACTACTGTGGGACAAGCAGTTTACACAAACTTTAAGTCTATCATAGTAGCCTTCATTTTCTAAACAAGTCCAGTCTGATGCACTAAATACGTCTAGATAAGTATAAAAGAGCTGGAAATAGTACAGAATATAGTCCTCCAATGCACAAGTTAAAGCAAGAGATAACATTAAACTGTTCTACCTTTTTTCATGGTAGCTAAAATTCATCAACAGTAATGAAAACATTTTTTATACTTAAATATGAGTAAAACACTTTTTGGAAGGCTTACTCCCACTTCTTTCATTATAACATGTCACTAATTTTCATAAGGAAGGTAATAGACACATAAACACTGAAAAATGTAAAGGAGAGCTCTTTTAACTGCAGGCCTTTTAAAATGCCTCACTGCTTTCATGGAGAATACATGCAATTTAGAATTGATACACTATACACACACACACACACACATATATATATATATATATATATATATATATATATATATATATATATATATATATATATATGTATTATATATATATATATATATATATATATATATATATGTGTGTGTGTGTGTGTGTATGCACCTATGCATATAGTAGCATAGTGTGGCAAATCTCACAGAGTGTTGTGTCAAAATGATGTGAAACTGACATATAACGATGCAAATAATGCTTTTAAAAATATTGCATTTAAAACTTCTGTGGTGAATATTTGTAAAAAAAAAAAAAAAAAGCTGTTAGTTTAAGTAGAGCTATTCCTTTATTCCTTTAAGAAAGGCAGGAAGCTTGCTGTATAAATCAGAGGAGGGTCTCACAGGTTTGTTGGTTACGTAGCCAATCAGTGGTGTATAAAAAGAAGAGCTAAAGTAGGCCTGTTTAGAGCCATTGGCTCTGCCTGGAGGGGGATTCTGTACCCTGAGCAGCAATTCTGGGTGAAGGACTACAGATAAAAGCGAGATCTACAGGAGGACATCAGAAAGATGCTACACCATTTTCCTGCCTTATGACATCCAAAAGAAAGAGAGCTACTGAGAAGTGCAGAGATACTTGGGAAAACAGATGAACTCCCTGCTGCAAGGGGTTATGCTAAAAGGTACTTGAATATGTTTATATTTTTGTCATTCTATGGGTCTGCATTTTTTCCTGTTTGTATTTAATAAAACCTTATTATTGCTTAGAATAGTAGTCTCTGCTGCATTTTATAAATATACATCCATGAAGACATCCTTCAAGATGGTGAAAACTGAGACTGTATGTAAAACCTCTTAGAAGAAGTGCATATTTTTAATAGTGATATAGGATTTCTGGTCAGGGCAACCGTCATGCTTAGTTAAGCAAACAGAAAAATGGATACTAGGAGAGTCAGACCAGAACTCTATAACATCCTTCATACCTCTAATGATGTGTCCTGCACTGCAAATGAATAAAGGGCCATTACAATAATCTTAAAGATTTTGTTTTCCAAAAGTTTTATTCCAGTACAGGGAATTAAATCAGGCAGCTTTTATTATGCTTTACATTCAAAACATTAGCACAATCTGGACTATATTATCAGGAACTAGATTTTGTATGGCCTTGTATGGATGCAAATGAATTTTGAGAATGAAATGCTACCCATTCAGCAGAGTATTTAGAGTATGCAAAGATAAAATTTGTTTATTTTCTTTGTTCCTGATCTTGGACCCCATCCCTCAGTTACTATGTACTTGAAGTAAGTCTGCCAGCACAATTTGACCAATAGTTTCTGTTATTACCACAAGGGGAACATAATATCAATTGTGTGAGCAGTGTCCAAATGTCACTGGAATGCAAGTATTAACATATTACATCTATCAGTAGCTCATGCTGTATTGTGTATGAGGCATATAGTAAATACATGCATGTATTCATTCATACACATTTTTCAAATACCAAATGTATTGGATTCAGGGTCAATAGGAGCCACAGCCTAGAATTTTATTCTGTAGATGTAAGACATAGTTATCAAAACAGACAGGGATGGCAGCATCAGTGACACATATACATTTATTCAGGATACTTTTAGTGTGTTCCATGATGTTATTAACTTCTGAATTTGTGAGCAAATACAAGTAAAACTCACATATTCAGGTGAATTCAACAAGGCAGGCTTTAGAGAAATCACAAAATTAATAAGATATACAACAGAAAAACATATATATACTACTTAGCTTTCAAAGGTTACCCAAGTCAGAAAAACATGCTTATGTAATACAAAGTAAAGAAAATACTATCTTTTCTTACCAAATCTTACAGATTTAAAATTAATTCAGCTTCAGAGGCTGACTATAACAATAAGGCATGCTTAATTCCATCTGAAAACTGAAAGAGAAAAATGGAGAATAACATGTTATCAATAAACAGTGAAGAAATAATTCAGCCACAGGTCATAGCAAGTGTGTTTTCAGAAAACTTTTGTGCAATCTTCATGATAAGCAAAAGAACTGTTTCAAAGGGTTGGAATGACTATAACTGCTGTCATATATAAAATTAAAAACTAAAGTTGTACAGAAACAAGCAATATTAAACAAAATATTAGCATGTGACACGTTTTTAATACGGCAATAGGCTGTATTTACTCCAATAAGGGTAGGCACATCTGATCCCAAAAATGTTAGTCCCAACAGATTAACTAGCATGCTATGTAAAATCATATATATAGAGAGATAACAGAGCTTATCCAAAGTGACACAGGAGACCTACTTCTATTTAATGTTGAACAAAATGGGTTTATTAAGGAGAAATGTTGCTTTTTGAAACTTGTGACATTGTTTGAACGGAAAAGTCCATCTGGGCCATAAGTACCCATTTTCAGCAGAGGTTCAGGGAAAAAGGCTCCAGATACATAAAAAAATTGTACCAAACATCAGAGATAAGTAACATTTTTTAATACAAAGTTGATATCTATGAATCATGAATACACAATGAATTCACAAGAAACACAAACTATACAAGACATATAACAACAGCAATCAGTTTTTCAATTCTAGAAGGATATAGAGGAATGATTTCTAAAAAGAATCTAGAAAAGGGAATAAAAGAATAAGAAAGAAACATGATTAGGCTGAGGAGATAGGTGTCAGAGGATAGAGATGGATGAAGTAGTGGAAGGAGGGGAAAGGAGAAGATATTAGGAATAGAAACTTTATGATAACATAGGTATACAGGAGAAAAGGAAAGAAATAAGATCAAATTAAATGGATAATGAAATAAGTTAAGTGGAATTAACTAAGAGAGGATGGATTTGTAATAGAAAGTGAGAAAGACTTTGAGATAAGGGGTTTAACCTCATTTAGAGCATGCACAAAGTCAACATTTAGAAAGGAATTCTTTAAGTGTGTGTTTGAAGGAGGGCAGGTTGCGGTTGGACCTAACAGAGAGTGGTTAGTTGTTCCAGGTTTTGGAGACTGAAGAGGAATAGTGACTTTGTCTATGTGATTTATTGGGTTTATAGAGTGAGAGGAGTTGTTTGTCTTCTGATCTTCAATGTCTATTAGGGAGGTATGCATAGAGGATAGAACTAAGGGCAGGGCATGCAGTGGGTTTATGCACGGTTTTGTGAGTTATTACAAGTGGAACGTAATTTAGTGCTGTGGTAGTTCAAGTCATGGAAGTGACTGGTGAGCTGGTGAGCGGTGCATTTGTGTGATTAATAGGAAGTAGCAGTTGTGAACTTAGCATTTTTATATTTAGCACATTTCAAGTTTTGTTTTTAATGAAGTTTGCAGATTAGTAAAGATTCTAGCACCATAAAAGAGAGTAGATAGAAGTAATTGCAAATTTAGTTTTTGTAGATTTACTCATACATTTTTAATGCCAATAGAGGATTTCAAGTTTATGATGTTTTTCAAATAGAATTTTGGATATGGAGATCAATTTTAAGATTATCTATAGTTATACCAAATAGTTTTATGAGTGATTATTTTAATGTCTGTGTTGCTCAGGAAATGGATCGTAACATTACTTTTGTCAGGGGTAATTGTTTTTGCAATAAATAAAAGCTTTTTGGGATTAAGTAGAAGTTGATCTTTACTAAGCCAAATCTTGATTGAACTAAAAACTTCTTATGTTATTAATGCTGAAGTTTTTTGATATACAAATGATAGTAAAATCATCAAAATATTGAATAAGATAATTTTAGCAGAAAGAGGTATAGAGATGATTAATGAAAATATTAAAGAGTAAAGAACCAAGAATGGAGCTTTGTGGGACCCCATTGGTGTTAGTCATGTATGGAGGGGAGCCTTACCTTTCATAGTTTGCTGTCTGTTCTATAGGTACCTCATAAACCATTGAAATGAGGGGGGAGATAAGCTGAGGATCGATAGCTGATGAAGAAGTTTCTTTGGGAAGCAGTATCAAAGGCTTTTTGCAGATCAAGGAATAGTGAAGAGGCAAGTTTACCCAAATCCCTCATCTTATTTACAGTTTCTGTGAAGATAGTAAGTCAGTTGTACTGTGGCTTGATTATAAGTCTGCGGCCTAGAGGTTAACATTTGATTGTGAAGGAGCTGGTGAAGTAACTGTTTATGAATACACTTTTCCATAATCTTAGACAGAGGAGACAATATGGCAATAAGGCAAAAGTTGGATAAGTCAATAAAGTTGCTCATTTGTGCAAGGGAATAATATAGGACTGCTTCCATAAACTAGGGGCAAAAGATTCTACTATACATCTGTTGATAAGAATACTAATGGGCTAGGCCATGGGATTTGTAGCTATTCTAAGGTACTCAGGAGGGAGTTATCTGCTGAAGTAGAACAAGGCTTGAGTTTAAGTAAGAGTTTTTTATTAGGGTAGTAGGGGCTAGTTTAAGAGCAAAAGGTGGTATACTGGTTGCCAAGGATTGGTTGGTAGCAGGATGAGAATTTTTGCTAGCAATGGCAGAGGGGAAAATGCAGCTTAATGAGACTTTTTGCAAGTAATGGCAGACAAGAATGAAGCTGGAGTAAGAATAGAGGTGTTTTGGAGGCAGATGATGCTTGGTTGTGAGGTAGCTGAAGTATTAGCAATACGTTTGTGTGCTATTTGGGTAGCAGTGGTTTCTGGGCATGGACTAGGATGTTTTTTGAACCTGGATTAACTAAGGATTTTATAGAGGATTAGAATTTCTAGGGGTTATGTTGGTATTTGTTTTGCATGTGTATGTAGAATTGATTTTTATCACCAAATACCTGTTTTTTTTTTACTTAGTTACGGAGTTGAAATGGTGTAGATTTGTATGGGATTTATTTTTTTGCCACTCTTTCCATGCTTCATCCCTTGAGGTCATAAGGTCTTTATTTTGTTTCAACAGCCAAGAAGAATGATTGACTTTGATTATTTTAGTATGGGGGGGCTATGTTGTCAAGGATGTTAAAAAATACAGAGATGAAATTATTTACAGATGTGTCTAAATGGAGGGGGGTGTTAAATGGACTAGTTAATGCCACTTAGTAAATCACTGAAAGTTTGTTGGTGAAAGTTTGTGAGATTGTGGGCTGTTTTATATGTATGTTCTTTTGGTAGACTAGTAATGGTTCTATGGTTGTAGGCAGATAAGCGGTCACTTAGTGTGTCTACAAGTGTTCCAGAATTAATGAATTTACTAGGCTAGTCAGTATCCAGTCAAGGATGGAGCACTGGTCATTAGATGTAGTTTTTTTTATATCTGGTAGGGGTATTAATAAGTTGTGTGAACCCAAATAGGTTCATACTAGAGGCTGGGAAGTCAGAGATAAAGTTTTGCCATTTGATGTTGACATCCCCTGGAATGACAGTTTCTATCAATTTTAGAAGTTATCTTGGATAGAATATCTTCAGCTATGAGAATATTGTTTCCAGGAGGGATGTAAAGTACAGTAATTCATAAACTTTTTGACCTGTTTAATCTAACGAAGGAGATGAGGGTTTCTACAATGACAGTTATTAGAATGGTACTAGTAAAAGGGATAGGAATATAAGTTTTAGGGTAAAGGAGAGCTATACCACCAGCTTTCTTTTCTACTCTGTCATGTCTGATTACACTGTAGTGGTGGCAAAAATTCAGTCTTAAAAATTTGTCTTAAGTCATGTTTCAGTGGTAGCTAAGACATTTGGAGTATAATGGGTTATCCAGGCATGTTGGCCTCAAATTATGTTACTTACATACCTAAGTTTGCTATGTCAAGGTTTACGGTTTTAGAGTTGAATTGGTTAAGGGTTGGAAGGGCATGGGTTTGGATGAATTTCACTGCACTGAGAGATATTGGAGGTAAATATTTTATCAATTATTTTTTTTTGTTTTGATTGGTATTAATTTTATGTTATATCATGGCTGGGAGGGAGAGGTAGAATAATTAGGTTGCAGTGGAGACTTAATTAGGGGGAGTAGTTGTGGAGAGTATAAGTACAGTAGAAGAGGGGGTCAGTGGGAATTAAGGGTATGGGACTGGAGTGAGTCCAAGCATAGTGAGGGGGAGTGGAGCAAGATGCAGTACCTGGAGAAGTTCATCTGTTTAATGGAAAGACGTTGAGTGCTGATAAGTGGAAATGCATTCTACCATTATTTAATCTTCCATAACATTGTTTATAGAGTGTTCTATGACTCTACTGATAGAGAAACACTGACCTGGTAAGTTAGTACGCTTGACACTGGGTTCAGTCAACTTCTACAGTCAAATAGAAATAAAGTTTGGCAACAGTGGTTTCTTTCTGAGGCAGGTATTTAGACTTTAATATTAACAAGGAAAAAGTTTAGTTTAGAATGCCAATAAAGGTGATTTAGATGGGCTACCTTCCAGCTACTGGATGGAATCCCATTTTAAGTTTATTTAGCAGCATTTATTTACAATTTATTACAATTGAAAATGCCTTCAGATGTTTGCTAACCTTGTAGTTAGGAAGAAGTTTGTTTGACAACAGAGAAGGAGGAATTCCTTTTTTCTGGATGTATCGGCCTGTCACTATTATTATTTAATTGCTGGGGCAGGAGACCAATCTGCAGAGAACATAATGGAAGGAGATAAGATATAAGCTATAGTCATATTGATTGTTAAAGAAGTAATGCTATTGAGACAACATACAGAAACAAAATACTGTGGGTATAGGTATTACTAAGCTTCAGTAATTTATAGAATACAAGTCTGCAACAGCCAGCAAATATTTTGTAGAATTTCTGTTGTAGTGACAGCCAAGTTAAGGCTATACCATCAGAAAAACTGCTAGCCAGAGATAATACTCTACATGTATTCAAGTACTTACAAGCAGGAGTATATAGGTAAAAACAATCAGAGCAGCTTTATTATTTCTGAAGTAACAAAAAAATAGTGACTAATGTGAGTCTGTCTCATAGTAAAATACACATTTCTAGGCAATCACTATCACTTTAGGGCCAGAAAAAATGGGTCTAATTTTCTTTATCGAAATTTCACAATCTCGAAAAATAAAAGTAAAACCCCACTTCTACAAAAGTGCACTACATCGAAAGTGCACTCTTGCAAAAGCCATCACCGAATCGGAAAAAAAAAAAAAAACTACTGTAAACACTGTACCCCCTGCACCTCCCACACCCCCCTACTTAAATATACTAACTCAGAGATTGCACTACAGTGGGGAAACGTAACACTGTAACGTGCTTCGGCAAATCGTCTTTCATGAAAGTGCACTTCCAATGTAGTGCACTTTCACTTAAGTGGGTTCGACCTTCTATTTCTAAATAAAGTGTGTTTTCAACAAACAGGAGACCCGAAAAAATGATTTATGTAGCAGTAGCATAATGCTACAGCCAAAAATCAGACTCTACCAGAATAATGAAACAGTTTTTAAAAAATGACAGCTCAGAAGCAGTAATATGTTACAAATGTTTAATTAGCCATTGTTGCATTGCTTTAAAAACAGCTATTAAAGCTTTTAACTCTTTTCCACAAAAGGAAATAACTGACAAATTAAAAGCATTAAATGTCAATCCATATGTAATTCAGTGGTAAAATACTGGTTAAGCAATGGGATGCAACAACTCAGTGTAGTGAGTTATCATTCTGTTTCAACAGAGGCTGTCATTAGTGAGTCACAGAGCTCTGTACTACAGCCATTTCTTTTTAGACTATTCTCTGACATAAAAGTGTGAAACATGCTATGACTATCCAAATTATGCTGATGAGTGAAAACTGAGTAAAATAATTATTCAATAAAAGATGCCAAATTTCTCAAGGTCATTTGCAAAATGTGCACACCTGGTGCGATACCAGTAATCTCACCTTTAATATCAGTAAATATAGCATAATAAAATATGTCAAAATCATATAAATTGTGATTATAACACTAGACACAGTTGTAAAAAACAATGTAGACATTGACATGTGAGTACCTTTCTAAGTGAAAAGAAAGCATATTCTATAGTCCAGCTAATTCCAAAGTGCATGTCTAGTCACTCCAGAAATATCATTGTACTGATCTAGTTAAATAAACACAGTACCAAATGCCACAAATAAATATTTTATTAAATCTTAAGTGCTTTCATTCCAAGTTCCACAGAACGTCATCAGAAACAAAGTATACATTCACTTCTTTGCTCCTGTCATTCGCCATTTTGCTAGAATCATAGCTGACCGATTGTTTAACAAATCCATTCTTACCCCAAGGGCTCAGGTAGGCTGTCTTATTTTTGTAGTAATTTTCATCCCTAAAAAATTTCTTCTGTTTGTGCTTAAATGCAACATCCTCATACTCTTCTTTGGAAAACCCATTGGAAATCGTGCAAGTTGTGTGAAAAAAACAACTCATTCCTAATTCCCACATCCAACTTCTGAATCTCCTCTTCAAGTTTACCTAAATAGCGCAATTTGTCACGAACAATGATTTGCACCAATTCTACCCCTGTTCGATCAAATAAATCCAACAATTTATAATGAAACACTGATCCTGGAGTAACTCCTTTAGGGTATTTAAAAATATGCAAACCCTTAGGAACACTTTTGTTCTGTATACAAAAATTTAAAAAGGAGATATCCATTTGAACTGCTCTATATTTAGTAAACAACTTCTCATATTTCTTGATCTTCTCATTAAAAGTAAGATCATGGTCATTCACCATCAATAAATTAATATTGTATGAGTCTCAGGAACACTACCCACCATATTACCATGAAAGTCCGTTTGAACCAGTGTGGGTGGTCCTCTGGAACAAACTGCTGTATAAGATAAACTCTTGCTGATGTCAAACCTGGGCCACTAACAGTCTCGCTGTTGTATTGAATACAACACATATATACTCACCTGCTTAGAAGCAGCCACTAGGGAAGCCACCTGTTCTCTGAGTTGATCCAAAGGAAAGTCAGATTTAAAGGTGTACCTCCATCATTTACGCATGTCATATCCAAACCAGAATTATTTATGGCATTTGGTGCGGCATTTGTTTAACATTTTTGCAGTACGCTGTTTCATAGTTTTTGATACCTTACTGATATGACAGAAATTACAAAAAATGCTGCATTCTGTAGCCTTCAGTCAAGCCAGCTGAACAATTTGAAAAGTTCCAGTGATTCACTCTAGAGAGATCACGTGGACGGAAACCTGTAACTATTCAACAAAGTCTTTAGGAGCTGACGTTATATTCCGTTTCCTATAGGTAACTAAGAACTGGCCTCCAGTCTGTAAAGTGATGACTGGTCTGGTTTTGTTTGGAAATCTATGCCTGGAATGTACCACAAGGGGAAATGTCACGAGATAGGGACGCCAATACTAGAAATAAATATCAGTAACAGAAAACGTGGCAGATACATATTGCACCTTTCCTTCTATAATTATAGAATAAGATTTTCCTTGAAATAAAAAGTCAGTTAGTAATCTTCTACAAAAGCAAACTTTTTAAAGTAATTTTTTTAAGAATTTTGATTAAATGAATAGGACTATGATAACATTTTGAACAGATATTACAAAATGATCAAAGAAAATGTACTTATTATTGTACTGCTAGCATTGTTTACTATTACAGTTATCTAACAAAAGACTACTATACCTAAGCTAAACTAACTGTATACATTGTGTGTAATGTATGTCACTTACTACTATTAATATTCATGGAGGTTAAAACAACAGGATTACATTCAACTTCAGTTACTACAGAGTGATTTCATTGTATTTTTCTAACAATAATGTAATGTTGATCTAGAATTTAAATTTTATAGATTTATATTTGGTTCTTAATTTGATAGCATCTAATTCCTTTTCATAAACAACACTGGTTACATTTAAACAATCAGAAAATTGGAGGATGTGACTTTTTTTTTCTGGTTTCTAGAAATGCTTTACATGCAATTGCAAATAAATACCAAAGGAAACTATCTTGATGTTTCCTAACACAAGGGAGAATTGCTGCATTAAACTAAAATAATACTGTAAATCAATAACAGTTTTTGTATACCATTAGCCAAATTTCCTCAGTAAGAAGCCATGTGCCAGGTGGGGATGATTCACAGAGAAATCTCACACCCTGTATAATATGCAAAGCACAGTCTAATAACATGGAAATAAGTAACAGTATTAAAGTGAGAGCAATGATAGATGCACATGAGGACAAACAATATGAAGTCCAATTCAGAAAAGGGCATATTCTGCACAGAAAACCACTGTTGTCAGAGATGTTGTCCGCAACAAAATCTTGGACTTACAAGCGGCAAACCATTAAAAAAATGTAAGAAGTAGCCATTGCATTATACATTGTGCATATGAAAAAGGCTGTTGTTACTGACAGAGATTACAGAGAAACACATCTTCACCCTTGGCGGCACAGATCAGCCATCTGGGCCAAACATACCATGTCGTCCACAACACAGAAATAATGGAGCATTACTGTGCGGACAGAGGCACCTTGCAGGTGTTGGTTGAGTGATATATGGGATATAGATGTGTGGTGTGTGTGTGTGTGTGTGTGTGTGTGTGTGTGTGTGTGTGTGTGTGTGTGTGTGTGTGTGTGTGTGTATACATTTAACAAGAAGACATGGCCTACAACTGCACATACCGCAAGATGTGAATGCAATAATATCTGACTTGAAAAAGAGGTTCCCCTACATGGATGCATGTCTAGACATTTCAACCCATGTACACACCAAAAGAAGTAGCAGAGTCCAGACGTACAACACCCTAGCACAGATGTAAGAAATTAATGATCCAAATTGCTACATAGACCATGGAGTAGACATCCCCTACACTGACTCCTCACTAAGGTAAGGCAGGTATGGATATTGAAGAACCCATGGCTCTATAACCTACTAGTGATATTGCTCACTGGCAATGTAAGCTCCCAATTTTCAACCCATAGTACTTTTGCAAACACTTCTCCCTCATCTGCAGTACATGCGGTGAAGCAGGTAATTGTTAAGGCTGTATGGGCATTTCCGGGAGAAATGTTAAACAGAAGTTCACATTATGCATCCTTCTAGAATATACAAACCACAGCCCTCCAAAAACTCCAATCAGCACATCTACACTCACAGCAGCTGCATAAGTAATCCCAACAACAAGACATCCATGTATAGGACTCCCACTGTATAATACATACTTGATAGAGGTAATCCCCACCACCACCAACACACACAACACCACACACACACAAACAACAGCATAGCATCAGTGCAACCACTATGGGTGCAATGATCAGCCAGAAAGATCCCTCCTAACACTTGTATGTCAACATTTATTGGGTAGAACACACAGACTTCAGTCTACAAATAGGACAATGTCACATACAGAGTCAACAAGCACACAAACCTCAGGACTACATTGTACTGTCCCTGACATTTCCCATCCTCTCCACTTTCACTGCTGTGGAAGCAGTCTATATCCTGTATACATATTTCCCACACAGTGGCATTCCTCTTGCAATCAGCAACTTAACCCACTACAGTATCACACCGTCATGGATGTCATCAAACAACACACAAGTCAAGCAATAGTAGGAAAGGTACAACGTAACAAGTAACAAGTAACAAAGGAGTGATCTCAGTGCCAATCCAAAAAACTGATAAAAGTTAATACAAGGCACAGGGAGCCCAGCTGTTGAGACAAAACTTCTTTAATCCGAAATGAAAAGACGTAATCTGTATTATTCTGTAAAACATCCATCAAATACTTGAATTAACTCAAGTACCATTCCTTACCTGCTTTCCTCATTTAAGACTGATTTGTTTGTAATAATCATTGTAATCCAGGTAAATCAATGCTCTACTTTATGCTATGTAGCAATCTTCTTTACGAGATGAAGCCACAGTTGATGAGTCTGCTTTCTTTGCACAGTTTAAACGCATTTAGAATTGTCCTTATATTAATAAGCTTCAATTTGATTGAATGTTCCTGCACATTTTACTCACTGATTAATTTATACCACACTAAGACATTGGCTCAGCCTCTTGAATTCGCAAGAGTAGCTGTGTAGCTTAGTAACCATTTTTGGGTGGGGATGTGAGGGAATATACTGCAGCTGTGTGATCTGTAGAAGAGCTAAAAAATAAATGTATTAAGAACTGTAGGAATTGTGCTGCCTGTTCAATGTTTTCATGGCATTACTCACACCCCACCACCATAAGCCACACCATGTATTTTCAGCTATGTAGTGGCGGTAGCACGACTGCTCATGCTACACGGCTGTCAAACAGTGTGCATCACATATAGACAACATCAACAGCTATGACCGCCACAAGAAGACTACCATGGCTGTCTTGACTGTGGCCTGTTGAATGGCCATGGTTTCTAAACATGTAGATGGTAGCTGGCTGCCAAGGGCTGTCTTAAAGAAGACAAGATCTTTCCTCACTTGTTTTATAGGGACCACCAGAAGTACCTGACTGGGTACTGTTATGAGGAACCCCAGTATGAAAGGGATATCTGGTCCCGTCTTGCCACAGTGGTGACTACTGAAACTGGCATATCCTGCTCTGATAAGCAGTACTGGTCCCACTTCCATCACCTGAGGATGTGCTATCTTGACCTTCTAAGCCAATGAGAAGAAGATGTCAGACAGATTGTTCCTAAAATACTTTGTAAGCATGCAGGGCTGAGCACAGCACCTTTATTTCCTTATATGTAAATTGCTCCTTAATCGACATTACTTGATGTGTGTGCATTTCTTGTTCTTGTTTTTCGCTATCCAAGTGGACCTGGCATGTCTTTATACATGTCCCTTCTAGCATGTCCTCAAATATCCACATCCTATCACTGAAGCCAACACCATGAAACACACAATCTTGGCTATGGAGATGGTGACACTGCATACCTGCCTAAACATCCTACAGTACAATGAGTTTATGTACTAATTGCAAACTATGCCTAGTAGCTTATATAGCAACTGTATTGTACAACAGTGGGTAGTAGTCAGAGCAGACATCTGAAACATTAATAGTACAATAGTCATTTTCTTTCTCCCTCACTTTGTCACTATTTTTCTTTCATTTTTATATTTCACTTGATGTCTGTTATTTCATTTCTATCTAATTATGTTACAAATTTCTGCAGCATCTGTCACAACTATGCCAGTGGTGTGGTACAGGTTCTCAACCTATCATCTGCTATGGCCTTCTCCATCTAGCATTCCATCTGGCTCCAAGCCAACTTTCCAATTGAGTTCTATGGGAGATGACCTGGGGTAATCACTACTGACCTCTGGCAGTCATTCACCATGGCAGAATGCTTTGGTTCCCTCTAGTGGCACTACCCAAGAATCACAGTTCATCACCCAACAGGAGATGGGTGAGCTGGTGGGGGAGTCAGTGGACAAGTAAGTTGATGCCCATATTGACTTCCTGGAGAGGATCATTGTGCAGCTTCAAGTAACCATCACCCTTACTTTGGCAGGGCCCAGTGGGGAGGGCAGTCACAGTGGTGACTGACCTCTTCCTGAGTCTAGTCCAAGTAGCATGGTAACAGGAGAGTGGCACCTACCCTATCCCGATCCTGCTGTTCTACTTCTTTGAGTGTCACCTCGCATTTGTTGTCCAGTTTTTCTCATCACGATCTGTCCTTTTTCTCTGCCAGTGATTCCTTTATAAAATCCACCCCACTGAGTGCAACACCTCCTCTTCTTGGTCTTTGTCTGTGTTTTATGTTTTTTGTTTGTTTGTGTGCTGTTACTTCCTTACCACTACTCTCTCTTTCTACCCCTGCCTCCCCCATATACCCTTTCTCATCTATCCTTCTTAAATGAAAATAATCCAAAATAACGAGAATGTGATCTTTTTAGTTGATATTGCTAGTGATTACTTCTTTATTTTATTAAAATTAGAGCAATTAGTTTTGTTCAAGAAAAATCTTTAAGAATGTTGTATACCAGTAGGATAATACAATTTTATATAATTAAGATAAATTGAATAAATACCTCCTAAAACAGTTTCCAAGCCACAACAATGGGGTAATCAGGATATAAAACATATTGTGAATGAATAGTAAAAACACTCCTTTGTATATTGTGGGCAAAGTGTTTTATATTCTGTTTACCCCATTATTGATTTATTGGTAACTGTTACCACTTGGTTTCACCACAGTAATATTTGGGTTTATAGTTAAAATAAAACTGTGTGATACTTCTCTCTTTATTAATATTGATGTCATATAATTATTATCATCATATAAATTTGTTTTTTTTCTGTCTTCCTATTTTGTTGTTATAAATTGCCTGAAACTTTGAATTATTAACTAGTTGTGTGAAGTTAAGTCATATTTGTGGATAATTACAACTGAAAGAATTTCTATAAGCAATATACTAAAGCATTTTTTCCTATTCAGACATTTTTATCATACCATAACCTTCAACAAAGCCTGCTGTAAGATAAATTAGGGATATTATACAGATCCATTTTTAAGACCTAGGTATCTGTGAATAAAGCAATATAAATAATTATTTACTATCAATAACACTTTACTATCAATTTATCTAAATGCCTGATTTGGTATTTTAAAATTGTTATTGCTACATGTTACTTTGTGCATCTCTTTCTGGGTAGCAGAGAAAGACATATTCAAAAAGGAAACAGTAATTTTAGGAATGGATGCTTGAATATAGGATTGTAAATGTAGAAACTCAATACCTTCATTGGCCTTGCGTTGGCCTTTTTCATCAAACTTAAGATAGTTCTTCCAAGTTTTTTTTCACTTAATCTGTTCTGATTATAGATTGACTAATATAATTTAGGATTATCTGGATATAATCTGCAAACAATAGAACTTTGAACTGGTAGTTGTTTTTGTTAAAACTGTTAATTACGCCTTCCTGGCTAATATAGTTTAATGGAGGTTCTACTGCTATTATAAACATTAACTGGAGAACTACAGCATCCTTGTTTTTTTTTTTATTTTATAATATTAATTATTTGCAAAAGAAAATTCTTGTTCTATTAAATTAACAAAAATGAATCTTAATCCATGTAAACAAAGTAGAAAATATCAACTGTGGATTATAGCAATCAAGTGTCTTGAAGGCCAGTTAGTTGTAATCTTCACAAACAAACCAATGAACCTATGAAAAGGGCGGAGTAGTTTGGACATGACACAGTCCATTGAAGGATACACATGTTTAGGTGCACACACACACACACACACACACACACACACACACACACACACACACACACACACACACACACTCAACACAAAACACACCTTTTCAGTAGAGCCCTGGGGAAAAAAAGCTCCAGTACAACAGTATAAATGTTGTTGTCTTTTGGCTTTTCCCGGTTAGGGGTCACCACAGCGGAACTCCGGTCTGCTAATGATTGGCAGTAGATTTTGACAAATGTCGAGGTGCCAGTTCGATGTTCAACCTTCAACGAAGACATGCCCATTTACGCATGTCTTTCGAACGCCCACCCAACTGCGGGGAGGACATGCAGACTCCAGACAGAAGGCACTCCATAAATAAACTTGTTTAAAAATAAAGGATATACATACCAGGTATTATTATCTTCTGTTGACAACAAAGTAGTATTTTTCAACAGTTGCATGACATACAGTGTTTTGGTGGAAAATACAGAACATTTACTGAGAAATTAGAATATTATTGAAGAATATTAAGGAGAAAATGATATTCAGTCATAGTGAAGACATAACCCAGAACTGCAAGATCAGAAAAAAGTTAAAATTAGTTTAATGTCAACAAAGAGGTGCCTATTAATGAGCTAGTAAATTGTGTTGTGCACAGAAATAAGAGCAAAGTACAGCACAACGTATGGTTGACAAGGGAAAGGTAGAAATGAACATGATTCAGTCAGTGTAAGAGGAAAAGGAAACAAGGGAAAAAGCTGGATGAATGAAATATAGAGGAAATAAGAGATAAAGGGAAAAGAGGGTTAGTAGATGTAAACAGATGAGGGTAAAGTAGACTTAAGCAGTTGTAGAAAGGAAAAGGAGGCTAGTAGTAGTGGTCATCTCAGCAACTACAGTGTTTGCATAATTGCATGTAAAATATTTGTAGGAAAAAATGGTATGTAAAGGGGGGGTATTTTATAAAGGATAGAAGAGCCAGGCCATTGCCATGTGTCTTTGAAATGTACTTTGAGTTGTGTTTTAAGAGATCTTATACTTAATTATCCTATGGGCAATGGCATGGAGTTCCATAGTGTTGATAGACTGATGAAATATAAGGCATTCCCTGCAGTATTATGTGATTCAGAGGTGGAGACAAGACATTTTTCTTTGATGCATAGTTGTCTGTTGGAGAACATCATTAGGAAATGATTTTTTATGAAGGACATTCAGCAGGTTGTGGGTAAATGTTAGTTGTTTGAGAGTAAGGTGATGTGGCAGTTCTATCTATTGTTGATAGTCAGGGTGTTTGTAAGTTTTTAAAAACAAGAGCTGCATAGAAGAGGCTTGGGAGTAAATAAACAGAAGCTGTGGTTTTCCTACCAATTTCTGTGAGGAAAGACTTTGCTCAGCAGAGAAGGCCAAGTTTTTCATGTGCATTTTTTTTTATCTTGGCATGAAAATAGGGGTAACATTTCTGGATTTCATCAATAATAACCCCAACAATTTTGTATTAATGACTAGCTCGATGTTAGTATTGTAGGCTGATGTAATGGTGACTACCTGTTTGTTTTTAGAATGGTTCTTAGAAGTGAATCACACTTATTTTTTTTTTGGTGGGGGGGTGACGAATTCAGTAGGAAATGAGAAAATGTTAGCTAAGATTCTATTGCGAGGAAAGAGTGTTGAACTTTGAGTTGTAGTTCATGTATGACAGGGGCTGAGCAGATCAAGCTGGAGTTGTCTGCATACTGGACTGAGGAGGTATGAGTTGCAGCAGAGGAAAGATCAAGTATAGATATGTTAAACAGCAGTGCTACAAGTAGGGTGTCTTGGGGTATCCCAAACATCATGGTTAAGAAGGATGACTACATGCTATGGCATTTTACTAATTGACTTCTGACAGACAGACAGATAAACAGAGCACTGTGGTAGTAGAGAGATCACAGTTTGAGAATTTTTGTAATAAGTGTTGATGGGAGACAACACAGAACTATAGGGAATTCATTATTTGCCTACAACGTCTCTGGAATGCAGCAGGAAATCCAGCAGGCATCAAAAACCTATGTGGACCTTGGTAGACTCTATACAGAAGGCACACCAGCACAGGAAATAAAGTATATAAATTCTATAAATTCATCATGTGAAATACCTAAATGCTGAGATTCCCATGCTCTATGCTTGAATGTTAGAAAAGGTCCTTAAAACAGGCATTTTTACATAATCTGCAATGTAAGACAAACATCCATGTTGAAGTCATGTGACGACCTGTTTCACATGCACACACACCACATGTGCACACACACACACACACACACACACACACACACACACACACACACACACACACACACACACACACACACACACACACACACACATTCACATGTGCGCGCACACACAAACACATTCACATGTACACACACATACACACACACACACACACACACACACACACACACACACACACACACACATTCACATGTGCACACACACATCCACACACACACTCACACACATACAGACACACACACACACTCACATGGGCGCAAACACACACACACTCACATGTGCACACACACACACACACACACACACACACACACACGCGCGTGCATGCACACAGACACACACACACACACACACACACACACACACACACACACACACACACATATGCATGGGCGCGAACACACACATATTCAGAAAAAATATATTTTTCAGTAAGTTGATAAGCAAGAAGAGAACATGAAAGTGCGCAGCACCATACCTGCAACAGGTATTCAGAGTTAGGTAGTCAGTACCATGAACAGTTCTATCATAGGCTTCACACAATAGGAGCAACATTTGTTACTCTGCTCTCCCATCCGTGGCCAGTGCTCAGTGAGGCTATGAAGCCCTCCCTCCCAGAGAAGCAGGGGAACATGTTAATTGTCTGCTTTTATTCTCAGATGCCCAAAAGTAGTGTAGCAACTTGTATCATTTGTAAATGGCACAACACACTCGTTAATAAAAGCCAGCTTTAAGGCAAGAGTTTCTACAATGTATTACCAAGAGCACAAATGTTAAGAGGATGTTCTTAATTTTCAAATAGCTAAGCTGTTTTGATTTTAGATTTTTGAAATAATGATTTAAATTAAGATTTCTTTTCTGATTGAAAACAGAAACCATTTTTATTAAAAGTTTCCCTTATTTTTACTTCGCACTGTGCCTCACACATCCCAATGTTTGTTTTAAGCAGTTCCTTTCTTCAGCTGTCTTAAAATATTGCCCTCGTGGTCAAGAAAATCCCATAAATAAAGCATTGCAAAAGGCCTCCTTTCAAGACTTCCTACTCAGCAGTATTTCATTACACAACATGTGATTGACTTTACCTTAAATGAACCTCAGCTGTCTAGTATGAGTAAGGAGAACATCAGCACTGTTCACCAGGTCTACAACCCATAATTAAATTACTGCTCCAGGGCACTTAGACAAGTGTAAGGGTTAGTACACACGTAACTAAACCATTCTCTGTATCTTCTGATAGGCTTGGTGTAGCAGTCATTCTGCACAATTGTCTTCTCACACTCACAAAATAAAAGGTTGAGCTGATTATAGAGTTGGAAGAGACAAAAAAATGCTGTCATTCTAACACGATGAATGTCTCTAACTGCCAGTTACAAGAATTATTCTTTTTACGTGACTTTTTATGATACATGCTAATGTTGGTCAGGGCAAGACTGTTACCATCAGCTAATGTACACAACCAAATTAACCAGCAACACCAATCATACCTGAATGGCACTGATTACAATACAAGCAGGCACTCATACTTGAAAGCTTAATCTATGAGAACTCAAGAAACAATACAGATATCCTTGGCAGTCTGGCCTTGGCAGGGTGTGGCGAAACTATTTTTTATAAAAAGCTGAACACTGCATTCAGTATAATACAGCTAATAAACAGAGATATTCATGAGACTCAGACAGCCTTGAAACTCATACTATCAAGATCAATAAAGTCAAGGGTGAGAAGTACAAACCAAGGGAATGAATGACTTGGACTACGGTTGGTCTTTTTTTTTTATTTTTTTCATTTCTTAAGATTTTCTGTCTTCCTCTTCCAGTCTGTCCAACACATGTATCCTTCCCTATTAACCCACCTGTTGGTTGCTTCATCCCCTTAGCAGCAGTCATGCTGTCTGCAACCTCCTTTAGATGTAGCTACCATTTTTTGGAGGTGATGCTACCACATCCTGCCCTTCTATTACACTATGTATGCAGCTTGTGGCCATGAGATGGAAAGTAAGAAAAAGTTTTACAAACTTTTGTATATCTAAGAGTGGAACCCCTGAAAGACCAAAAAGAGGGTTCAACTTCCTATGCACCCCTTATTTTAGGGTGAATTTCACTTTGAAATAATGTAGTAGTGGCACAGTGTTTGGCTAGTCTGGGGCATATAATACTTTGGCCCTGGAAAAATGCCTCATTTGTACCTCTATTAAAACCATCTTTGACGGTCACAGTCTTTAGCAGCATGTCCCTCTTTACAGCCAACAGTCAAGCTTGTCTACAGTCAGTGAGTTTGTACTGGCTACATGTGCAGCTTACAGGGATGCATTCCAAGTGAAAATAAACAGAACAAGGCCAGAATTAGTCGAATAGAGGTACAGTCCAAGTGACTTGAGTTCAGCTAGCAACTCAGGTGCTTAATTACATTGGCAGGGAGAGTGGGGTGAACCCATTCTGAAGTAAGGGAGGATGGAGCTGGTTTAACACATTGCCAGTACACCTCAAAAAGAGAGTGGCAATGCAGATGAGTGGCCTGGGGATGAGTATTAGGTTCACCAAATCTTCAGTGAGTGGTATATTTCATAGCAGGTGTGTAAAAGTACATGCTCCCAAGAGGATGGCATTGTGGACCCCAGAGATGATGTGCTTCACACATTCCCATGGGGAGTGGGGTTAAGCATATCCAAATGTTCTCATTTCTGTGATGTTAAATAGAACATAAAGCATTCTCAAGACAGCCCAAATGACTGCCCCTCCACTGCAGCTTAGCATGAATCTACCACAGAAATTTGGTAGCGATATCCTCTGTTTGACCAGTAGGAGACTAAATGAGACACTAGGGGCACAGAACAAATGCCATATTTATCCCCCATCTTAATCCCATGATATGTGTCTATAAAAGCAGCTAAAAGTTAAAGTTATATGTCACTAGATAGACCAGATGAAAGCTCCTACAAGGAGCAAATAAGTGTTTGCCATCCACTGTACATGATGTAATGGACAGGTGGAAGACAAATCTACAGGAATAGGGGATAAATTCCCACTGCAATTACTCTCTTTGTCTATAAAGTGTACCAGGAGATAAGATGCTATCCAAGCATCTTTCTCTCTGCCTCTCTCTTTCATCTGCACCTCATTATGAGGACCATTCCTCATACTGAGTCTTACGAAGTTCATGTCCTATTGAAAGGGTCTGTTACAGATTCATTGTAAAGATTGTTTTGACTAATATCCATTCTAAATAATACTGAATCACATTAATTTGTCAAAAGAATTTATTACAAGTATAAAGTAGCATATTTTAATCATACTTTGGGTTTCCTAATCAACATTTTTAGTAAACTGCTAATAAGTGTTCCACATTGTTTACATTTGTTCTCCATTATGAGAGGTGGTGTTCCACATTTTGAAGACAGAAGGCTAAGAGATATCCAGTCAAGGGCTCCAAATAAGATGCAAGCTAAGTTGCGTGATTCAAATCCTTGGAGAGGTGGGTCTGAAAGGCCAGGTCTATCCTGTATGAAGAAAATATCACAGAAATGGAGCATTCCTCCCTGCCAGGCTAGTGAGAATTTTAATTTCTAATTCATTCCGTTCCACAGAACTGTTATTTTTTGTATTAGGTACAGCCAGTATGAGTCAGTCCAACTTCAGCAGAATAAATACCAGACTTAGATTCATTAAAAAAAACATCATCATATTATTGTGGTTACAATCAAAAGACTTGGGCAATTTATCTATTATTTACAAGTGGGGGAAGCTCCCACCACAACCCACTAACTAATATAACTAACTCTGTCATCACATTACCTGGCCTTACCAAATCAGATTTGATCTAGTTTGTTTTCACAAATGAAATTGATGCCAAAGACGTCATCATTGTTAATTATAAACTTTTTTATCCCCCCTCACATATTTGCAACATCAAGTGGTTATGAATTCAACTCCCTATTTTTTTTTCATTTTTCTTGCTGGCTGACTGATTTCTAGGCCATCCCACTTTCCCATCATATTCATGGCAGAATATTAAGTGTTTCAGTACAAAGCCAAACATAATGGGGGTACAAAGCCCCAAAAATAGGGGCACAATTTAAATATTGCTCTTATAAACTTAGAAAGTTGCTAGAATAAAAGGGCTTGTGCAACCATGCATTTTCTGAAGGATATGAAGTTTGAAACTCAAATGACTATCATTATTTAGCAAATTCAGTCTAAACTGATTTGTCACAAAAATCCAGAAAATCACAAATTTTATGAGGAAAAGACCAAAAATATGAGGCGAACATCTGTACATTTGAGAGGTATGCTCCTGTTTCCTATATTGAGCAAATATCAACTTTGTAATATAATTAGGTTTTCCATTTAACCTGCATGTCCCATATAGCTTGCATACTGAGATTAAAATACCCTGAAGTGTTCAGATTTTTTTTTGGTGTTTTTTTCAATCTTCTCCTGATTTAAGAGTATTTAGTTCTGCCATCTATTTGCTAATTTCCAGCAGTCACCGAGGTCATTTCTTACTTGTACTCTTTGTCTCATTTCCTTCATTTCCACTCCTTTCCTTCTATACCTCTCAACTGTCCAGAATTTAACAGGATGTCCTGATTTTTGCCTCATATTTTTGGTCTGTTCCTCATAAAATTTGTGGTTTTCTGGCAAATCATTGACAACTGCAGTGACTAAAACATATCTAGTGTTCATAAATTCAAACTCGGAGCATCCTATGAGGCTTTACAAGAGGTTGCCAAGAATAACAGAGTGGTTATATATACCTTTGTCAAACCATTGGTCCAGGGCCCCCTTAAATTCCTCTAGACTTCCAGCTTTCCTTGTATATAAATGAGAAACTATTCCATAGTTTGCCATTTCTTCCATAACATTCTATTGTCCATATAATAATTTTGTAAGGAACATAGTTCACAAATAAACAGTTATTTTGAGTACCCATTACATTTGCACTAAATGAATTTCCCAGTGTTGCTGACAGGGCGTTGTCATTTAGACATGTATAGATCACAATTAAATCCTGTCTTGCCAATCTATTTATAACTGAATACAGTGACAACTTTTCTGCCTCTTCTCATAACACAGGTGCTTAACTCTTCTGCTATGTTTAGTAAAATATCATTGGATCCTTTCTAGCCTGTAGTACTGAAAGTGATTATACACATGGGCAGCTGCACCATATTCTGTTATAGGTCTTAGTATGGCTTTGCAGATAGGTAGTTGAACACTTTCTTCCCTACTAGAGATGCTTTATAAGCTATCCTTTCTAGCTCACACTTGTATGTTATCCCAATGCAAAAGTCCCCTAGCTACTATAATACCAAATTCCTTAATCTTCACCTAACGTTTGAATCAAATACCTTAGTGGGTTCCATTTAGATTACATTCCCTGACAGGCCTATTTCCACGGCTTCCCACTATTTTAATAAAAATATATTAGATTTGACATGCACAACCTTCCCTTATAGAATCCGTGCTGGTAATTATCCAGGGAAGGTTTTAGTTTCTCGGTCATTAGTTCACAGATTATTTGCTCGAACAATTTTCCAATAGTGCACGTCAAACTAATCAGCTGGTAATTATCAGCTGTATTACATTTGCCGCCTTTAGATACTGACACTACCAAAGCAGCCTTTCGTATTAAGGAACAATTCCTGGTTTTAGATGTCCTTGGAGCAGCCTATGTAGCATTCAGCCACCAGGTCTATTAAGCTACTCAAGCACAGCTGCATTTAGGCCATTTGGCCTAGTTGCAGTGTTAGACTTTGTTTTCTGTAGAGCTTCCATTTCCGCTGATATGTTAGGAAATGATTCTTCCATTATAAGTCATATTGTCTGTCTTTTTTTTCCTTTTAAGAATTCTGAAAACTTCTCTGAAAATATAGATACCAACTTAGTTTTAATGATAATCCAGTCTTCCTCTGTCATAATACTAATGCCATTTTCTACTCTATTGGATGCCAATTCATATATATTTTTTTCATTTTCTTTATCAATTTTCTAAAACAATTATATTCTTCCTGATACTTATTTTATAATTCTGGCTATGACCATTCCTGCATTTAAGCCATTGTTCTTTCTTTTCTTGTTAAGTTTTTCCAGCTTCATGGTCCACCATTCATTACATTTTCTACACTGTTTAGATGTCCTTTTGTATGGCAAATAGAAAGTAATTGCTGAATATATGTGATCATAAACAAATATTTCAGCTTTCCAAAATAGTCTTGTCTCTCCTGTAGTCCCATGCAGAGAGTTTCCATCTAATAGCTAATAATCTGTTTGGTAAAATTAAATTTTTGTTTTTTGTACTATATGAACATTCTTAAAAATGTAATAGTTCGAGTAAAACTGTGTTAAAAACATTTAGCCAATTATAATGCAGAATTCATTACAAAAGTAAAAGCTGTAGAACACACCCAAGTATCTAGAAAATGTTTAAAAAGAGCTATAAAGAATTAGATTGATGAATATGCAATGGTAACCTTTTACACAGATACACCATTGAAATGTGATAAATATCTAGATCTCAGTGCCGTTCTACATTTATCAACTCTGTAAAAGTAGTTTGGTCACCTCCCAGCTAACACTTGCACAGTCTGAGCCTGGTGACTCTGGTCCAATTGGACAATTATTTGCAGTCATACCTTTTTTCATTCATGCAACATCCAATTTTACATAATTTGTAACAGCACAATTGACTGTCTGATATACCCAAACTCATTACTAATAGTAGTAAGCAAACTCATACTATCATTACTCAAAGTTGAGTTTTCCCAGCTCATGTTTCATGTAGTTAAATCCCCTATTACCATGTTCTAACATGTTGTAACTCTGTTGGAAGCATTTTTATATATTAGAACAAACTTCTCCCAAAGTATTTATGTCACCTCCACTTAACTTTTTCCCTGCCTATATTTGCAACTATTATTTCAGATTATCCTCCTGGAAGACAATAGATGATTCATAAAACAAGTCCACATAAAATGAGATAACACCACCCTTCTTTTTCTGTCTAGCCAGGTGATGTCCTCTATATTCCACCATTTCTAGGGGCTTTATGGCATTATTAAACCATGACTCAGTAATAAAAAATAATATCATATTTGTCATCCCATGCCATAGCTTCCATTTTATCATATTTATTGCTCAAGCTTCTGGCATTAACTGACACACAGCAAATAGCACACTTGCCTATGATGCAGACTGTGGGTTCTATTCGGGTCTATATTAGATCAGCAAAATGCCATTACAGCGAATGCCATTTTGCCGACACATATAGATCGAAATCCCTAAACAGCGAAGGCTGAGGTCAGCGATTTTTTCCCAGGGAAAAAATGCTTGGCCTGAGCCATGACATTGCCCTTTCCCCCACTGTAGTGTGATCTTGGAGTTGCTATATTTAGTTAGGGGGGTGTGGGGGGTGAAGCCCCCCACCTTTTTTTATGTTTGAAGTGGTGTGTTTGTGTTTTGAGGAAAAGTGATTTCTTTCCCAGGGAAAGAAATTGCTGTTTTGAACATTCGTGGTTTAGTGAGGTCAATGATTATGTGTCTTCAAACATTTAATATAGATCCGTTCTAGTTCCACACCAGGTAGATCGATTACTAACACTGCAGTGCAGCATGGGGGTACTATACTCCTGAGTGTGCTGTACTTCTGATGAGACATTAAACTGAAGGCTCATCTGCTTCAGTTGGTGGTAGCTCAGGTGGATGTAAAAGATCCCACCGCACCTGTCCTTGTAAAAATATGTATATATTTACTAATATTTACAAATGTATAAATAATACACTTCTTTTATATCTTCAAAATTAAACATTTCATGGACATATTGTACCACACTATTCATAATCTTTTGAGTTCTTTTTATAAAATGTAATCATAGTAATATGATCATTCCATAACTGTGTTGATTTTTTAAATATTCTTTTTTTTCCTTTTGTCTCTAGCCATATTGCAATATGATCAAAACTTAAATCATAATTAAAGTCTCCTGTTATTATAATAGTCATATTTATCACTATATAGTTTAAAATCTGCTAAAATAAGCTTTACCTTTCTTTAAGATTAGTTTAGGCATATAATGTTATAATTCTATATACTTGTTCTTTCTATTTTAAATTTTAAATGGTTAATTTTTCCATTAGTTGCAATATTGCTGCATTTTACCAGAACTCCATCTCATTTTCACATTTTCCCATTCCATTCCTATTTTTAGTCCCATAGTTTCTAATCTTGTAAATCTTCAAAAATCTTGTAAAATCTACAGTGTCTTCATATATATATATCTAATATATTATGTATTATTATACTATTAATATATACTATATACTATATTGTTAAATTCACTCAAATTTTTTTTTTTTTTTCAGTTTTCCTTAGTTATAGTTCATAATTAGGCTAGCTTATTAGTCCCTTCTCCTTACTTAATAGTCCTTTCCTTCCCAAAGGTAAAAGGTAGAAATTCACATTCTTTCTCTTTCACCAAACACCTTAACTTATTATTAAAGCCCCAATAATAAGCTGAATATTTTTTTTTTTTCTTTTTTTTTTTTTTTCTTTATACTTATTTTTTTCTTTTTTTTCTTTTTTTTTCTTTTTTTACAAAAAATTATTTTATTTTATTACTTCCCAGTTTATGTCTTCTTCTTCACTAATTTTAAAACCTTCTTCGATGTCCTCTATATATTTTTTGTCATCTAACCTCACTTCTATTTTCTTCTTTATTTGTCTTTTCCTTGCTCTTATTTTCATTTTTGCAATCCATCCATAAATGTCTAATTTTGTTACATTTATAACATTTCAATTCACATTTTTGCATCGTGTCCCTTTTCCCAACAAATATAACAGTTTCTATTGTCACAATTACCTATCAAATGTCCTTCTGTTCCACAAAAAATCTTTTTAGTTGTCCCCAGTATTTTCAACACCCGTATTCCCCTCCACATTTATTATGCTTGGTGTGTATATTATATATATATATATATATATATATATATATATATATATATATATATATATATATATATACACAAATATTTTTTTTTCTATTTTAACACAATACTACAATCCTAGCCACCAGTCCATAAACCCCTTATGTCATAAACATTTGCAATGTCCAATATTTCTTTATATAACACTTTCAAATGTCTTTTCAAAGTCTCTCGGTCTACCTCTGTTCGAAATTGTACAAGAATTTTTTTTTTGATTCCCTGTTAAATGCTTTTATCACATCAAGATTCCATGGGTTACAGTCTTACTTTTTTTACATTCTCCAAGAAAATTTTCCATTGAAAAAGCAGTCTGAAATATAATGTCAAAAATTTGCATTTGTTAGTAAGATTAAATGCTCTTACCTCATGTGCTTTTATATGCAAAGGAGCTATTAAAGTGTCCCATACTTCATACCTGTACATTTCTTTGTCTTCTTTACTTTGAATCCTTACCATTTTCTTCTGCCTTCTTTTCTGCTACTCCACTTTTGCCTTATTTTACCTTCTCTGCATACATTTTTTTTTATCATCTCACCAGCATTCTTCATGACTGTCTATGCATCCTCCTTTTGTATTTTCTCCATATGCCCTCCCAGGAAACATTTCCTTCATTTTCGGGCTCACTCTACACCACCGTTTCTTCAAGTAAATTATCCTGCAACCCTCTCAACTGGAGGGTTGTAATTATACAGCCGTCATTTGCTGGCTCATCTCAATCAAACAGATTTCTTTGAAACATTTCCTCAGAATCCTGCACACATTCTCCAGTCTCAATATTTGCTTTCTCCTACATTTCTTTCACCAGTCCATCATTTCCTTCTCTCCATCTGCTCCCTGTTTCTCCAGGTCACCTCTGCACCTAGAATAGAAACAGGAAGTACTCCTCCAAAATGGGTCCCACTCACAACAATGAAAGGTAGAGAAGTTCCTCAATGCCCTGGCCAAATTTCCCTAATAGTATAAATATCACCTCAGGTCTCCCCTGAAAAGAGGCTACTAGCCTAATGAGACTAACCCAGTCAACAAAGGATAAATAAATAAAAATAAAATACATTTTAGAAGCATACTGTAGTGCCTTGTACATCTTTCCTATCTTATACTTTATGCAAAAGGTTTTACCATTTTGGTTAGCTTAGCACTAGCCATCTGTTCCCATGATAGTTGAGGTGCAGCTTATCATAGCCAAACAAAGTTTATCTACCAATCATATCTTTCCCACCACTGCCTCAGGTGTTTCACTGTTGAAGGAAATCCTTCTAATATTATTTATGAATTGCCTTGCCACATTGAGTAATATGTTATGGAGCCTTGGAGCAGGGAAGCTGTCACTAACAAAAAGTTCACATCTGTTTTCCTTGTTTAATTTTATCTTATTGAAATCTCTTTTAAAAGCTGCTTTACTAGTTTTTCCAATATCATTGCTGCCACTAACCACACAAACAACATATCACATTTCTTTATATCTTTAAACAGGTGTTCTAGTCTTACTCTGATATTTCTTATAGTGCATCCCTCTAACTGTGGTGTTCATTTTGTCCAGCCTGGGAAGGATATTTTTGATGCCTCTTAATAAGGCGTTCCAATTACTAGTATTTAAAAGTTACTGTGCAATGACTATCTTTAAGGGTACCATCATTACCAATCTGGATTACTTCCTGGCTACTCTACTGCATTCCTGGAGATCACTATTTCTCATGTCTTTTGATCCACCTAAAGTCCTTCTTTTCCTTTCCTTAACCATCTCCCAAATTTCTTCTTCTGTCTCTTCCACATTCCTATTTCTTAAGCATCTTTTATTTCTAGCATTTGTAATTTCTGTAGTTAGTGTATCAAATGTATCAGTGCTAATGTTTTGAACTGTACCTATTGTTTCACACTTCTGATTTCTAATGCCAAAATGATCTTCATGAATTCCTACTTCCATCATGTTAACAGTATCTATACCTATTGTCTCACCATTTGTATCACAGCACTGAAGTCCTACTTCTGTCATGTTTTCAGTATCAGCACCCTTTGATAGCTCTGTCTGAACATATTTATTCTGTTGTAATGATCACAGGAAAACTATGTGTATGGATATCATTGGTTTGTGTACAACTGTCACTGTTTATGCTTAGGATTTTGTCAACCAAAGAAGGGTACAAACTAAATTGTGTAGATTCCAGCCATTGGCTTCATCCTCATATATTTATAGGATGAGCACTGAGTCAAGAATCCTCTTTCTACTAGGTCAGTAAGGCAGCATCTGTCCATTTACTCTATCACTATAACAACTGATATCCATTTGTCTCCATTGCTGAACAAAAATCATTTGAAATTTGATAGCACAAAACCTTGTTTAAGTAACTCTACTTTTTACCTTATTGTCCTATCTCACCACACTTGCTAAACATGCTTAACATACAAAGATGCTGAAATGCATCCTTGTATCTTCACGTCACTGCAAGTTGCAGCTCCTCTTGCTCATTGCTTCTTGCAAGGGTCTTAAGTACTTGCCCTCTCTGCAAAAACGCATCCAATTCTTCCTCCTTACTTCCGAGTGAACTGTTTGCTTTGTTAAGAAAATAAACTAAACCAAGTGTTTTAGTAAAATAAAACTCACAGCTTATGTAAAACTAAGTATTTATTGAAGATGAGTCAGATGTCTGGCTTTCCTATCTCCCTTCACTGCAACCACTACCAGCAGTATTTTTGTTAAGATTCTCTCTTTTATAGGGACAGATATTTGAATTTCAGACTTCATCTCCTGCAGAAAATGCATTTAATGTAAAACCTGCTATTATAGCAAATTTCTTAGTTCATAGCAGAGCAGTATTGAAAATCTATTGCTGATTTTGGACCTTTGACCCTCCTCCCATTATTTTTGGTTTTGTCCAGAATTCTTGAGCAAAGACATTGAGAGGTATGTGTCCTTCTTTTCCTTTTACAGACTTGCTTCCACTGACATGTTCCACATCATCCCCACTTTTAGTTCTTCATCTTTCTTTCTGCATCCTTTTATTTATTTTCATTAGTATGGACCAACTAACTGCAGTACAGTTTTAGTCGTTAACTTTGCACCATAATGTAAGTTGCTCTGTCCATAGAACAGTGGACACATATAGCTAGGCAGAGGAAAAGTATGATTATTGTGCCCAGGTAGTTAAGTATACAACTGTCAGCTACCTGACCATTCATCGTGGAAAATGCTCTGTTCTTTCATCCACTTCTAACACAATCATTCTAAAGTTCTGATAGTCACACCTTATTTATACAATATGATGTAAGTAAGGATGTTGAAAATGTATTTAGCCTTAAGTAACAATTGTTATTTAGAAATAATATACCTAAGAAAATCAAGGGCAAAGATAGACCCCTTCCCCAAAAACACCGGCATTGCTGTTGCAAAATATCTGAATACAAAACTGCAAGAGAAACCATCTGTGTATTAGTTCTGCAAGTGTGTAACATTATGCTCTTGTCAAAACGGGAAACAAAGTTATTTCTGGGCTCAGATTTACCTGACTGTACATAACGAAATGATGACTTAATCTTCAGTTGCAGTAGCTTGTTATGACTAAAAAGGAAGCGTCCAACACTGCCTGCCATCACAGACAATATCAGTTTTAAAAGATTTATTAGTGCTTTTCACCCAGAAAGTATTTCAGATCTGATGCATCCAGTAATAGATTTGAACTTTGATAATATGCATAAGCACTTAGAATGCTAGTCTAATACGTTTCAAGATCTGGGGCTTACAGCAAAAGACAGAACTGAGACAACATTGTGCACTGAATTCAGTTACAGAAAACAATGGCTGTATTTCATTTTCAGTCAACAGTCAAAACATTTATTTCTTTTTTAGTTTGAAATAAGGCAGTAATAAATGAGATCCCAAGAACTGAAGAAGGTAACCACAACAACTGTCTTCATTTCCTGATGTATGTTAAATAAATCTCTAGCTCAATGTAATTGGATAAACAACCCACACACTGACTCAAACAAAATTTGTTTCTTTCACCAAAAGACAAAAGAAGTGCTTGTTTCCCTATTAAATAAGCATATAGCTCTAAATAAGTGAAAATTGATCATTGTTTCATTCATTGTCCTGACATGAGCAGATGCCACTTGATAACACAGGAAGCACAGACAACATTAAGGTGTACCTCACATGTGAAGTACAGAATTGCTTGCAACTGACCTTATAATACAGACAATGTGATCCTTGCTCATAATTAGCACTGTAACTACATACACTGGACTCATGACTGAAACACTATTCCTAGCCTATAAACAGTTGTAATTAACATTTTCTTTAAAGTCTTACAAATACAGTTGAGTATGATGCAAAAGACAAAGTGTACAAGCTACCCTCCAGGTTTTGTTGCCATGGCTACTTAATCCAGTAAAGCCAGCCTTGGAGGAATATGTGTGTGTTTTTTAGTTCTTTAGTGAGCTTACCCAATAGCTCCCCTTTCTGACCCCATCATCATCGCACCCATTCCTTCCAAATGGCAAGTGCCAGGCATCCCCAGACAGAGTGAGAGACCCTGTGGCCCATTCCTTCATTCCTATCAGGGTGCCTTATCAGCCCATGTGTTATTCTGGAAGGCGACATTCAACATGAAAAAGCATCCCAGTTGTTGATTCCATGGAAGCCCCTGCCCAGCCAACCTAATGCCCCCTTCCCAGAAGGTGGCTTGCAGACTTCACACTGGCTGCCTACTGGGAGAAACATGGGAAGGCATGGGTACTCCAACAAATGTCTACTTCCCAGATAGTAGTGCTCCCACCTTTCCAACAGCATAAGCCTTCCTGTCCTCTTCCATGAGCAGTGACCCACTTACCCAACAGTAGATGTCAGTAATGTGGCTAGCCTATCCAACTCCCTCCTCCACCCAGGATGGACAAGCTGTTGCTTGTCACTCAAGCCTATCCACCTCTGCCTGGTCCATCCAGCACCCATAGTAATCAGGACGCCATCCCTATAGACAATGGGATGGGTCTATATTAGAAGACTGAAAGTTTAAAATTGCGAATGCTTTAAAGAGCGAAAATGCCAGACCTCAAAGTGTTTTTTTTGAGATTACAGTACAGTGAAAATTGGAATATTTGCCCTTTCCTCACTGTAGTGCGATCTCGGAGTTGGATTATATGTTTAATGGGGAATGTGGGGGATGCAGCCCCACACATGATTTTGAGGTCTGGCATTTTTGCTCTTTAGAGTATTCGCGATTTTAAACTTTCAGTCTTCTAATAGGGTTCCTATTAAAAGACTGAAGATGCATTCTTTTGAATGCGTCTTGGTCGAACTTAAAAGACTGAAACGGCAAAATATTGAAGTGGCTTTTAAGCAAATTCTTTCCCTTGGAAAGAATTTGCTTGGCCGCTTCACTACTTTGCCATTTTCGGCACTGTAGTGCTGTCTCGGAGTTGATATATTTAAGTAGGGTGGCTGTGGAGGGGAGGCGAAGCCCCCCACTTAATGTAATGTTTAAAGTGTTTTGTTTTTTATTTATTTTTTTGGCTGTTGGAACAGCGATTTTTTTCCCTTGGAAAAAAATCGCTGTTCTGACAGTTCAACATTGTAAGCTTTTGCTTACATAGAGTCGATTAATCACCGTTCACTTTTTTAAGCGTTCGGTGATCTAATACAGACCCTTCTAATATAGACCCCAATGGGACTGGGGCTAAAGACATATTTTTGTTCTTTTCAGTTTACAAAGCTCCCAGAAAATATTTTAATTTCTTACTGCTTGTCGTAGTATGTGGCTGTGTACTTTTTAGTACCGTCTTCTGGAACATGGCAAACTATACACCAAATGTAGTGTTTTGTTCAACAAAATGAACCTCCATTCCCCTTACTCTGAAGCAGATTAACAAGCAGTCATCAAATTTGCTTTCTTTTTCATGCCTATACTGCTTCAGGAAATGGTACCCCCCCCCCCCCATGGGTCAAACAAAGGGTTAGAATAGGTGCTGATCTTAACCTACCCAGTATTTCTTTAATTTAATCTGCTACTCTGCTGTTGATGCCTGCCTAGCTTACTAACTTAAAGCTTCTCACTTTTCAGGCTTACAGCCTCATGATTCTAGGTCTTACCTGTTATGTCTTATGTGAAAAGTACAGGCTCACCATCCTTTGCAAAAAATCTGGGTACACAATCTCAGTGAAAGAACATATAAAACTGCATACCACTAGAACATTGTGCCATTTTCCTGGGACTATGCTGACATAAATACTCTGATTATTATTTGTTTTTCAGTGCTTCAAAGTATGTGTTTTCCCCTGGATGTGCAGCTTATTTCATGAGAGACATCACATCTGTCTGTTCAAAAGATTAGTTGCCAGGGAGGTTTTTACTTGTCTAGACAATTTCTTTAGAGATTTGCTATTTAACACACTCATCAGTATATAGAGACTTTGGAGACCTGGGCCCTAAGGAAAAAAAATTCACATTCCTGTTTTCACCTGTCCCTGACTGTCTGTCTTTAAATACTCATTTACAGAATGTCTTAATTCAAAACATATACCCTTAACTATGGAGAAGGGCTGTTAGAGTTTGAGACTTGTTTCCAGTTCACCAGTGTGTAAGTCATTTACTTTTCAGAGAAAGAAAAAACGAAAACTGACCGCTCTTGTCCCACGTCTTAGAATATTTCTAGTCAAGGGACTTGAGGCATTTGTTGCTTTGTGTTAAAATAATTAATATTGTCTTTGAGATTTCTGTATTTAATATAATGTGCCTGTGGCAGTTTTATGTCCTTTGTCTAGTTTTGCAAGTTTATCTGTGAAGGACATCTGCTTGTTTCTGGTTTCTGTTTGTTTATACAACGCACATGCTGTGACGCAGCACAAACAGTATTTCTTTACTCAGGACACCTGAGGCATTGTGCTGTAAATAGAGAAGGAAATGTTAAAAACAAAGCAGAAGCTGTTTCCCCTTAGCAAGCAGCAACATCCCAAATACAGAGTATAAAGTGCCACCCAACAAATACCAAAAGAAATAAGTCATCAGGTCTAACCTCATCCTTATGGGGTTTACATGGATCTCTGTTTAGAGTGAAAGATGTATCATGATTAAAAAAAAACTCTATACAACAAAATAATAAACATTAAAGTTTGTAAATCACTGTTAATTTGATACAATGCTGTGTAAAAATCATTAGCACTGTTTCTTTCCTCTTCCAATATATGTTTACACAATATTCTGTTTTGAGTTTTAAAAATCAGGCATGCTGTGATTTTATTTCTGGGCAAAAATATGTGCACTACAAACTTTTTTATTTCTTCATCCTCTGTCCTTGAAAGGAATAATATGCTATATGTACACATTTGTTGTTGCTTTTTTCAGTAATTGTTGTTTAGGTATTTATCTAGTACTTGCATTAATGAGCTGATCCAAGAACAAGTTTCAGTCATGACCATACACACCATTAGGTACATTCAATTGACACAGAAATAATATTGCATTGATAACATAATGGAAATCAAAATGAATATAGTATTTCAAATTGCTAAAATGTCTTTATGATGCAAATGAATTACATATTCATCAGTCAAAACTAAACAAAGGACCTCAACAGATCAATACAATCATAACAGAATGGCACAGAACTATTTAGGCAATAGTTAGTATACACTAATGATAATATACTTGTAGTGCACAGAGCAGAGTGATAACCCTCCAATATCAGTTAAAAGACACCCTGGCTCAGCAATACTCTAGCATTCAGTGCCCAGTCTTAACAACACCTAGAAGATGTTTAACAATTGTTAAGCACCCGTAGGCACCATTAAGATCATGTCTGGTATTAACAACTAAAAGCTGACAGTGCTTGCCAGTAAACAACAACAGTAGAACAGTTAACAGCTTCATTTCAACTCTGTTTTTCCTGCTGTCTATGACATTACAGCCACTCAAAATGTATTTAAGAACCAACGGTTTCCCTTAGATATTGAATACATAATGGCGTCTCCTGCCATCTGTTTGATAGTGCTTCCCAACTACTTTCAAAGCTGGCACAACACTTTGAATATTTGTTTGTTTTGTTTTATTTTTCTGTAATTAGCAGTAAATGGATCAAATAAATTTCAATACACTACAAAGAATTATGATAGGATCTCAGATTATAACTTCATATTATGTGTTGTCAACATGGATGGCAAAATTCACCTCTCAAGCTTCACTCTCAAAGTGAATTTCTTGGTATCCATGTCTCAAATACATAACAAGCAGATTACGGTGGGAGACCCAATCAGAATCCTCTATACTATACACAGCTCAACTAGTCAGAAGGCTTAACCTGACACATGGTTGCAGCACACTACCTACAGTATTCTAAGAGAGCTGCTTTTAATATTTTATAACTACAGGTTGATCTAATGGAGGTTGGGAGTCTGTCCCAAAGTGAAGGGAAAAGATTGAAGGAAGTTTTTTCACCTATATGGAAAACATCAGGTAGTCATTATACATTAACAACAATAACACTGGTGGAGTATGCAAAATAAGATTTGCAGTCTGCAAACAATTTATTTGCCACAAAAGACAGTGTCCATGAAATAATAGCCAATGTGTTTAAGTCTAAATATAAAGGGAGCTCTTTTTATAAGTGGGAGGCAACCTGTTTTATATGCGCAGATACAGTGAGGCTCGCATTGATGGAGTTGACAGGCTAATAAAAATTGAACCTTTCTTGCTGTCCTTCTAAGCTCATTTCTAAATATTAAAGTCCTGAAATTAATTTACTTTTACCCAGAGTTGACCTGCCCACTGGGATCAGTAATCTAGAGATCTTGTAACCAATTTTAAAGTTGCCTCACAACTTCACTGAGTATCCAAGATGCATGACATGGAAAGAATAAGGCTGTGCCATAGCAATGACCCAGCTATTTATATTCATTGTGAGGAAGTATTGTCAACCCTGAGGAGGTGAGAAAGATGACACATTGGTTTACCAATATGTTTATGAGCAGATTTTTTCAGAAAAGAGCATGGCATGAATTTAATAACTACTGATAGTATGATCAATGTTTAATTCACTCCAAGGTAAGACAAAAATCTTTTTGGAGAGTTGCCTGAATGTTAGTCATAGGATATCCACAGTGAAAAAATGGAAAGTTAGAAAAAATATCATGTATGAGTTTGTGTGTGTGTAGATATACAGATCAATATCGATATACAGAGAAACAACTATCTATGTAGATATAGATATGGATATAGATATAAATATAGATATATAGCTATAAAGGAAAATATAGGATCATTCTCTGTTACATGGATTTAATAACTCCCCTGAGTTATTGGATTTCTCACATTACAGCACTACTTTCCTACCTTTAAAATGATACAAAAGGCAAAACTATTAGCAAAAGAAAATTATTTCCTTTAGTTCCACTGTGGCCTAAATATGTGTAATTTCATTGTGTTGTGTTGAATGCTCATTGGTTAAGCAACCCCCATAGCACTACTTGTAATCAACTATAAGACAGTATACCAAAGCAATAACTTATTTTCAGGTGTGGCTATAAATAGTTTACCTGTAGCTAGTGTATTTTGTGAAAGAAGATGAAGCCTGAGTGATTAAATAAATCAGCCATGGATAAACTACTGTATAACCTGCTGCAGCTCCTTTCTTTCTCTGTTAGTAACTTCTGCTTAAACTAACCTCCTAAACTCTCAGCTCTACTACTATAGCCCTATTATAACCCCCTCTTTTCTTTCCCCCCTCCCATTCTCCACACTATCCCCCCACTTCCTATCAATGTCTGTATATTTTCTTTCTTTTGAAAAAAAACATTATCCTTTTGTTTTTACTCTCAAATGTAGTACAGTTTGACCGCTGCTATCAGTGCAACCCTTAATGTTCATAAGTTTTTCTTTTATTTTTCTCTTTATAATTAATTTTGTATTTGCATTATTGTTAATAGTTTTTGTCCTGTATGTTTATCTTTGTTTATGTTTGCTGGGGCTCTATCCCCCTGGGTCTCCACTGAAAATGGGTTGCTTACTATCAATGCAATGCAAATAGTTAATAACCTTTTCTTTTTTACAATTATTTTGTATTGTGATTGTTATTTAATATTTGTATATTGTCACTTTATCTTTACTTTTGCTTGCTGGGGCTTTTCCCCTTAGGTCTCCACTGAAAATGTGTTTGATTGCAAACTCAGTTGGACTAACCCGGTTAACAAATGTGAAATAAATAAATAGTAAACCTGATAACCAATACCCGAGCATGATTTAATACTGTTATACAATAACATTATATTACATTACATTAAAAAAAACACTTATCCTTTTAAAATATCAAGGAGCTTCCTTTCTGTTTCATCACCTCTTAGATACTGGGCCGGATTCACGATGGCTTGCACGGAGTCTACGAGTAGAGTAAGACCCCATGCAGCCATCATGTCTGACGAGCGATCCACGAACAGCCTGTAGGGGCGTGTAAGAGAGCTCCTAACACGTCTCCTACACGGAGAGGGCTGTGATATGCAAATTACCTCACTTGCAGCTGGAAGGCATGCAAATGAGGTAAATTTGCGATCCAGGAAGCAGAAACCTGTCCGAGTAGGAGACCTGTTAGCTGCAGAAATGTACTCAGTTGACAACTGAGTACCATTCTGCAAATAGCACAATGGAGCCTTGTCAGCTCCAAATAAAGGTTGCATATGGTTGAGGAAGCATGCCAATGGCGAAATATATGGCCATTGGAAAATTTCCCTGATGCAAAATTAAAATAAAAATATTTTTTTTTCGCCGATTTCCGATGTTTAAGCGTAGCGCAGCGCCGTGCAAATGGGGTGCGCTATAAAAATCATAAAATAAGGCAATAAAAGCCACAAATATGGAATTTATGAAAATTGTCAAATTACAATGTAAGGGAATAGCAGGCTGAAGACAACATGGCCACCAAGTAGGGGTTGCTAAGGGGAGAAGCCCAGTCTAAGACATGTAACCAAGCATTAGTAGGCAATCCTATGTAAATGAGTGTTAGGATAGTGAATCGCACTTTTACATAACAAATGAGCACAGTCAGTGGAGTGTAGGAGTAGGATATGGGGAGGAACAGAGTAGGAGATAGGTGACATCACAAGGGGGTATGTATGAAAGTAGTGCAGCTCATTGGAGGACAGTGGCATCTGTTAGGTGTCAGTTAGACATCATGGAAAGAGGTGTGTCAACAGGTAGGCCAGGGAAAGCCAAGAAATGGAAGGTGCATACTGTGGATAACACCAAAGTTTCTTGCTGAGTGGGTATGCGCGCGTGTGCGCACCTGTAAACTTGAGTAAGACAGAGTGCACGCGTGGAAGCGTGAGTGCGCGCGTTTAAGCCGGAGTAAGCATGTATAAGGCTGTTGGAAGACCTGTAAACTTGTTTCACCGGTGTGCGCGTGTTTTAGCCCGAATAAGCAAGTTTTAGTCTGTCTAAGCATGTATGCTCGTGTGTGAGCTGCTGTGAGCATGTTTGCGCTTGTATGAGCATCTCTCCCCCTGAGGAAACAGAAAGGAAAAAGGAAGCACAAGAAATAGCAGGAAGCTACCAGGTGATACTAATAGAGCTAGCAGGTGAAAACAACCCGAATCAGACAATAACACAGGCAGAACACTAGCCTAACCCAGCCCAGCACTTAAAACTCTGCAAACAACAGTGCAGTTTATTTCTCACAAGAGACACTAAAACACTGGAGTATGCTACTAGAAGTGAAAACTGAAAAAGCTTCACTCAGATAAAAAATGCTAGGGGCTGCCATTGCTGTTATAAGACGACATATGCAACATGCTGAGGGTGGTGACAATGCAAATGCTGCTGGACAACCCACAGTGAGGAGACGGGGAAGAGTGTACAGGCCCAGGGTCACCTACCAGGGGTTACATGAGCTGGAGATAGTGGAGCGCTATAGAGTGGACAGAGACCTCCTGCAGCAAATTGTTGAGCTGTGCAGGCCACACCTCACACACAGAACCAACAGAGGGGAGCCCATCCCAGTGGAAACCAAGGTATGTGTTGGCCTAAGAATACTAGCAACAGGTACCCTTCAGAGACCAACTGGTGATATGATGGGGATATCACAGGCATCAGCATCCAGGGTACTGCACCAGTTCCTGGATGCCATGTCAGCACATGTCGGTGATCATGTATATTTCCCAAATTCCCATGAGGTATTGGCCAGCAATATGTGTCTCTTCCAGCAAATAGCAGAATACCCTGAGGTAGTGGGTACAATAGACTGCACACATATACACATCAAAGCACCAGCCAGTGAGTGGGGTAGGGCCTACATTAACCGCAAGGGCTTCCCCTCCATCAACTGCCAGGTCATGTGCGATGCCCAGGGCATAATAATGAATGTGTGTGCTGGCTGCCCTGGAAGCTACCATGATTCCCATATCTGGCATCTGAAGCAGCTGTACCAGACATTTGCCAATGGGGACATCTCACATGGTCACTTAGTGGGGGATACTGGCTATGCACTGGAGCCGTAGCTGATGACACCCATCAGAATGCACACACACCTGAACAAGAATGCCATAATGAGGCACACGCACAAACACAAAATGTAATCGAGCGTGTGTTTGGGTTGCTCAAGTCACTGTTGCGGTGCCTGGACACATCTGGTGGAGCCTTGCAATACTCACCAACTACATGTACCCAAATTTTCATGGTTTGTGCTATGCTACATAATATGATCCTGCAAAAACAGCTGCAACAGGACCAGCATAGGCCTGGGCCAAACAGCCCCCCACCAGTGCCAAGGCCATCACAGGCAGAGCGTGACTCAGAGGAGGAACAACCTGAGCCTGCCCCAGTAGGCAGAAGGAGGCGTGCCCAGTATGCCTTGGCCTTGGCAAAGAGGCAATGCATAGCACATACACTGGCTCAGTAGGAACCCTGGAAATGATACCTCTCTCTGACTCACACATATAGTAAAAGGGATGCCTAACTTGACACTACCTGTTTCCAAACATGTATAGGAAGTGCAGTATGTGCATCCAACATAGGCAGCCCTGCAGCACCACCTGAGACATGATTGTCATGTGTTAAGCAATGTAAGGTAGTGCTAAACAGCATTTACCACCATGTCGTATATGCAAACTTGATGACCTTCAGTAGCATCCTACCCTCACCAAACATGAGGCCACAATATGAAGACAAGATGATCAATTACAACAATTGGCTTAAGTACTGGTGTCAGTGAAAGGGAATTCAATGCCTGTCAGCCTGGGATGAGATGCTCGACAAGACATGATGCTTTGCTAGGGATGGATTTCACCTATCACCTGTGGCCTATTGGATATTGCCAAAGGCTCTTGTCACCCCCATAGTGCCTTTTCTAGGTAAGGCTCAAAAGACAAACCCATCTCCATAGGTATCACAAGGGATAAGAAAGTATAAGTAATGCTACTCAATGCCAGAAGTCTAAACTGCAAGATGCATGCACTCCAAACACTCCTCAGCATGGAGAATGTTGATATCTGTGCAGTAACAGAAACCTGGTTCAAGGCCCCCAAGAGCACCCTAGCATTCACAGGTACACCTCATACCATGCTTTACAGCTGCAAAACATGGAACAAACTACAAAAGGAGGGTGAGTATCAATATTTGTCAAAGATACCCACACCCCCAGATTGGTGGCACAGCATGAAGCATCAGAGACTACCCATGTGTAACCAACAGTGGGTAAAACCGCCTTCCATTTCATAGCCTGCTACAGACCACCCTCCTAAACCCAGGAACCACACTTGGCCGACTGGAGAACACATGAAAATATGAAGATTGCCCCAAACACCATTATATTGGGTGGCTTCAACTACCCAAACATACACTGGGAGCATTACCCTAGCCCCAACACCCTAGGCCAAAGGTTCCCAGAATTTATAAACCAAAATGCTATGGAACAACTTGCTACCACTCCCACAAGAGGGGAAAACATATTGGACCTGATCATCACCAACATGGGGGCTCTATGCCCAAGACCAGAAGTGTATCCCCCACTGGTACGATCACACCAGATAGTAATCTCACTGGATATTTACATCCCCACCCCAGCCCATGGCCAGAAAACCACAGTGAAAAATGTTCACTAAAGCATATGTCACACACCTCAAAACTGAGGTGGAATCCTTCACAGCCCCTGTGTCTGTGGAAAATACAGCCCAGACCTCATAACCCTTTATAAACACATTCTATGAACACCATCAGGAATGCATGGATCATGCAATCCCAAATAAAACCAAGACCCAATCCTCCAAAGGCAGGCATCCTGTTTGGTGGACCCCAGCCATAAACAAACCATACAATACAAGGAGGAAGCTACTATATGATAGATCCAAATCACAAAAAGGGAAGCCATCTCTGACCAGTATTATTGAAAAACAACGTCCACAGATAAAATTGTCTAAGGCCATCTGTGAGATAAAAATTGTACAGGACACCAAGGATAATCACAATGCATTCTTTACTTATTGCAGGAACCTGTGTGGGAATCCCCAGATATGTTTAGAATTAGTCCAAAATGACAAACAATGCAACAAACCCACAGACATTGCCAACATCCAAGCTGACAGGTTCAGTGTAAACTCCCCCCCCCCCCCACCAAAAGGGCAAATATCTATCCCAGCAGAGTGCTGGCCCCCTGACATCGCAGATGCTCAGGTAACAGCCAGCCTCTCCAAAGCAAAACACACAGCATCAGTGGGACCAGACAGTGTCCTGGGCTGTGTCCAACATGAACCCCAAGAAGAATTGAACACACACATAAAACCACTGTTCAATGTCAGCCTTAACACATGATATGTAACCAAAGAGCAGTGTACAGCAACGGTGGACCCTCTCCACAAAGGTGGTGCCTCAACGGATACTGCAAACAATCGCCCCAGAAGCCTGACTAGGTTGGTCTGCAAAGCTATGGAAAGGATCATCATGGACCTCAGAAATAAACATATTGGGGACACACAGACACTGGATCCTACCCATTTTGGCTTTGTTAAGGGCAGATCCTGCCTCTTAAACCTGGTTGAGTCATTTGAAACAGTCACCAAGGCCATTGACGAGGGGATGGTGGTCCACACAGCCTACCTGGACCTTGCAAAAGCCTTCCATACAGTACCCCACTTGGTCATCATAGATAAGATCACCAGCTTCAATAGAAACCCCTATGTCACTAGATGGGTTGCAAACTGGCTCAAGGACAGAACCCACATGGTCTGAAATGCTGGAGCCATGTCAGACCACAAACCAGCTACAAGTGGCATCCCACAAGGCTCAGTCCTGGAACCTCCCTTGTTTGGTATATATTTCTCAGAGGTACAGGCCAACACAAAAGGACTGTTGGTGAACAAGACAAGTTTGTAGATGACTGCAAACTGGGCACCACAATCGACCCTCCAGCTGACACAAGCATCCTACAAAAGGGCCTCATAGAAACAGACAACTGGTGCCAGAGCCATGTCCTCAGGCTAAACACAAAATAGTGTATAGTTCTCCCCTTTGTCAAAAACTAAGTGCCCACAAATTACTACATATGTGGTAACCCATTAAGTATGGAAGAGGTGATAAGGGACCTGGGGACCCAAGTCGATAGCAATCTCACATTCGACAACCATGTGGCCAAAGTGTTCAGAGAAACATTTCATATAGCCCACCTAATCATGAAGGTAATCACATCTACATCAGTGGAGGTCATTGTGCCTCATATAGCCCACCTAATCATGAAGGTAATCACATCTACATCAGTGGAGGTCATTGTGCCTCTTAACTCATCCCTCATCAGGCCCATAATTGAGTACAATGCCCCTTGTGGGATGTACCTTTTCAGACACCTGCAGCAGCTGGAAAGACCACAAAAGTACCTCACCAGGAGGATCAAAGGGCTCAAACACATGCCATTCAATGCCCGGTTAAAGAAACTGCAGCTCCACTCAGTGGCATACTGCCTGCCCAGAGGCAATCTGTGCCAGATGTATAAAGCCATGTCCATCCTGGAATCAATGGACATGCCGCACCTTGGAAAATCAGAATCCCATTAAGCTACATGCTCAAGAGACCTGAACCTCAGGACTGAAATAAATAGGACATGCTGGAGTGACAGATCCATAACCCAGAGGCTCCCCCCACTCTTGAGTAAACTCCCACTCCAGGTTAGCCAGAGTCCCTCATTGACTCTCTTCAAGAGGAATCCTGATGAGTGGATGGGAGATTGTAGGTTTACCCTGGGTATCACTTCTATGTCACTGTTAGCCAGAGGCACAGTATACTAACCATGAAAAATGTAATGGCAAACTCCACTTACAATGTGTGTTGAAAGCCAAACACACTCTGGCTAGGATTATAAATGCCCTAGGGCAGATAGCCTAGTATGAACCTATGAACAGAATCACACACACCAAGTAGTACAACTGTGGTCACTGTGGAGTAATGTTTGCCAATGTCCACCCAATATGGTGAATACACAGCAATGTCAGACAAGCCTGGTTTAAGTAGGCCATAGCTGAAAAAATGCAACATGCTCATAGTTGCCCAACTGACCTGGTCTGCTCAGTATGAGCATTTACAGCAGTGATGGGACTCAAACTCATGATACTGTGCACCATAGTGAAAGTACTGAACCACTACACCATGACAGTATTGCAGTGTTCAGCCAGTATGAGAGAATGGTGCCAAGTCTTTGCAAACTATCCCATGGAAACCCTGCAAGCACAGCATAATCCCTGTTGGGTTATGACACAAAGGAGTCTGGCAGTAAGAACACAACATGACTTCCAACACACACAGTATTAATATCAATATTGGTCATGTTCACACACAACCACAAATGTAGTGGACTTCAGATCACAACATATGGAAAGGGCACACTGGGCATGCTCACACACTTGGATAAATGAGGCACATGTCAGGCAACAAACCATGGAAAGCCTGAACTGGGCATGCTCACACACTTAGGCCATGTCTGAGTATAGCAGTCAGTCACACATATCTGGCAGTTGTATGTGTTAAGCCAGGAACCTCCCACGATCCAGCAATCCAGCCTGTGCACACAGTTAAATGACAACAAACACAAATATTAATATACCAGAACCCTGTCATGGTCAAACATGTTACGCAGATACACAAGTTGTTCACAGAAACTGTGAAAGCTACGGCAATAAAGACCTGCAAACAGTATCAGCAACAAATATTGTGCATCCCCAACATAAACATAGGTGCAGAGGTGAATACTAGGCTGTCTGCTCTGGGGAATTCATAAACCTAGGCAGAGTGTATTTGGCATCTGCCTCCCCAGTAGAGTAGCCTACTGTGCCTCTGTAAAGTAGGTCACAGAAGGCACCCTTTAAGGCTACTTTGCTGTGCCTCTGTCAAGCAGGGACACAGTGGAGATCCCAGGGGTGAATTTGCAATTTCCCATCCATGCGGCTGTATTTTGCTGGAAGACGGTTGGTGAGGGGCTATGTCTAACTTTAATTGGGATTCAATTCCAGAGTGAGGGGAGCCTGTGAGTAATGAATCTGTGCTTGCAGCATGTCCTATTTATGTTTGTGCCAAGGTTTACGTCCCTGGAGTGTGTAGCTGTAAGGGTCTTGGATGTTATGATGTGGAACATGTCCATTACGTCTGGGTTTGAAATGGCTGTGTACGTCAGGCATAGATTACCTCTGAGTAGGCGTTATGCAACTGAGTAGAGCTGGAGATCCTTTAGCTGAGCTGCATAGGACATCTGTATGTAGCCCATGATTCTCTTGGGAAGGTACTGTTGTGTTCACTGTAGTTGCCACAGGTGTTGAGTAAGGTACACCCCAAAGGGGCATTGTAGTCAAACATGGTCCTGATGAGTGAGTAGTAGAGGGCCACAATGACCTCACATGATCTACAGGCAAACACCCATGTGAGAAGGAGGGCTATACAAAGTTCTTAGCAATGACTCTCTGTCAATGTGATTAGCAAAGGAGAGGTTATGATCTATCTGGGTCTGTGGGATATTGCTCTGTTATGTAGTAGCTTCCTCCTTCTGTTGTACAGCTTATATATGGCTGGGGTCAACCAGATAGGTCTCCTGTTTTGGAGGAGTCATGGTTTTATGTGGGATAGCATGATCAATGCATACCTGCAGCTGCTCATACAATGCGTTTGTAAATAATTCTGCAGATTGGTCTGTATTAACCTCCAGCACGGGGCCTCTAAAGTATTCCACCCCAGTCTTCACAAGTGCAAAGTCTGCTTTTGAGAAATTCTTTACAGTGATTTCCTTGGCTGGGTGTGGGGATGGGATATGGATATCCAGGGAAAGTTGATCATGGTCTGATCTTAACAATGACAGTTCTACCTCTGGTGTGGAACATAGAGTCCCCATGTTGGTGATGATCAGGTCCAATATGTATTCCCCTTAGTGGGTGTGGTGATTGGTTGTGCCATAGCACATGGATTCACAAATTGTAGTGGCTGTAGGGTGATGTTGAGGGTTTGAGTAGTATCCCCAGTCAATATTTGTGTACCTGAAGTCAACCACTATAATGGTGTGTGTGAAGACCTTCATATCCGACACTGTTCCCAGGAAAGTCAAGTGTGGTTACTGGGTATGGGTGGGTGGTCTGAACTACACACCAAACCAAAAGGCAGTTTTGCACAATGGTGGGTGTATATGTATGGCCTGTCATGCTTAGTGCAGTGGGACCAACCCAGAGGTGTGTGTATCTGTGATGTATATGGATACACCCCCTACTTGTGTTCTGTGTCACAAGTCCTGTGGTCACGAAGCATGGTATAGAACATAACCTGGCAGTGCCAGTGTGCATATGTGACCATGAACTAGGTTTCTGTGAATGCACAGATATTGTTATCCCACATACTGAGGGATAGTTAAAGATGTACATTCTTTTTTGGAAAGACTGATGATGTCAGCACCCTATAAATACAGCAGGAGAAGGTAAATCATCCAGTAATGTGAATAGCATGCTGTGCTAATGCATCTCTCTCAAGTGCCATAACCTAGTTAGGTAGGGGTTTGAATCCTACAAATGCAAACCTTGTGTGCATTTGTTACACAGTTTGTGAGTGCGTTGTGTGTTTTACTTTCATTATTATATGACATATTATTATAACAGTAATTGCCATGCACACATCAGGTATGTGTTTGCCACATACAGATATGTACCTGTGACCTTTAATAGTTCCTATGTGTGAAGCCTGCCCCATATGAATACAGTTGTTACCTTTGCCGCCATGTGCCGCAGCTTACCAGACCTTAGGCCATACATGTATGTTGGTGACAATGCAAGCTACTGCAGTGATCTGTGTCCTAGGCCAACTATGCAACACACACCCATGAAAGCTTTGATAGATTAATGTGGGTGACGGTTTATGTCTGCAGTATATGTCAGACATGTTAAAACACAGCAAAGTCTGTGAGTGATGGCCATCCTGTGTAGGTGTATGGCAACTGTTGCCGATATGCATACAGACACCTTCTTGCTTAGGTGATACACAGAGGGACTGCAGAATACCTTTGGAAATGTGAATATCACAGGATAGACAAGATAACACCTGTCCACATGTACACACCATTACCTGTTCTACATGATGGGTGCTACCATGTACATGGTACTGTTGGAATACTATGCTAACTACATGCCAAGGACAATGCCACAGTAGCATTACAGCAATATACCATGGCTTGGACTACAGGTATCTGTCCGTATGATACCCTTGTGGTGGTTAGGTGTGTCATGTGTAGAATGCATCGTAGGCCACTGTATGTATTTGCAGTCATGGATGGACATATCCATAGTGTGTTGGCATGTACATGAGACTGCTATATGCCAAAGGGTATTGTTCCCAGAGATGTGTGGGGCTCAGTAACAATGGCTACTGATATAGTGTAGTACTGCAGGGATATCACTGACACCAGGTTCCTACGTCTGTGTATCAGTTGAGGAGACATCATGTAATGAACACTGAATGTCAGGCTATGTAAGCTGTGTATACTACCAGAATGCAGACCATTGACATGTGGAAACCGTATCACCCACAGCATACTGTCAAACCATGTCATGTTCCATGCTGACCATGTTCACAAATGTACACCTGCAAATCGGTGATACAAACATCACACATGTACTGTCCACACCCCAACACATGCAGGCACAGGTACACACAACAGCCATGTGGCACATGTGCAGACAGTACACTTTGGGAATTAACACTGGTGTATACAAAACTGCAATGACAAACATAGTTAATGCATCATGCATGCTCGAATATACCCACAACAATATCATGACACTGTACTGTTAACAACATGATAATATTACTATAGTGCTATGTAGTCACCCTGTGCATCAGTACCATGCTATCCTGTTCCAGCATCAATGTTACAGATGGCAGGAGGTGGCACAGTTTCATCATATGCACAGGGTATGTACTTGGTTTGCCAGAGTCTGCCATTGACACATCCAATCGACATGTATGTGTGTGTGTGTTAGTGAGGGACAACAGTACAAGATGGGGCAACGTTGCTGCGATGTGTGTGTGTATGTGTTAGTCCTAGGTGTTAGCATTATGTGTGTGTATGCATGCACACAGTTCCACCATGTGGCTGCCATATATGGGTGTTTGTGGACAGCCACAGACTGTACCTGCCAGGTCATACAGGTCATCACTGTCTCTGGCCATGGACACAGTACCTGTGCCTGGCAGGGGTGCTACAGACAGTATCAGGTACTAAGCCAGACTGGGTACTGTCATCAGAAGCAGTGGGTTGTTGCCTGGACACATGTCCCTGCTGGGACTGTCCAGAGCCACGTGCATGTGGTCTTCTAGGACGATCTAATGACAGCACAGACCCAGCATTGCTGGGGCTGGTACTGGCACTATGGGAGCGGCTGCGGGTTTGTTGTCATCTGCGATGACTGGCAGCTGATAATGTTGCTGGCAGATGTCCACATCGACGCCTCAACCGTCCTGCACTGTCCTAGCTCCTGGACTTGTAGTTGTGGAACAGATCTAATGTGTCCCCCCACTGTCTATCAATGACCTCGCTGATGTTACGGATGGCAGACGCAATGTCACACATAGTGTCATTCATAGCGGTGCGATGTACTCTAAGCTCCCTCAGACCCTGTCTGGTGTACCGTTCCATATGCGCCTGTGCCTGCATTACAGCCCGGAACATAGCTGAGGTTGACAGACCTCTGTGGGCACGTCTGACAGGGGCAGTACAACCACGGATGCTCCCATGAGAACCCCTGGACATCTGCCTGTGTGGTACCATGTCAGGAATCTGGCCATGGCTGCTGTGAGGGGATGCATGTGCCAATGACACCACACTACCTGGTCAATGCCCACTGTATGCTGTCCCTCAGCTAAGGACATTGGTGTCAATGGATGTATCGGCAGGATGACTGTGCGCATTGATGGGGTTGACTGCTGTGTACTGTCAATTGGATGACCAACGACAGACCCTGTCACACCTCCCTGTGCCATTACACATGTATCATCATTAGCACTATCCCCAGCAGTGGCTTCAGGTTCCCTGCTGCACTCCACCAGAGGAACATCAGAACCTGTGATAGGAAGACAGGAAACACAGTTTACAAATGTGTACACAATATTTTCCCACAGGCACACATGCACACATGCACACATGCACACAGGCGCACATGCACACATGCACACATGTGCACATGCGCACATACACACATGCGCACATGTGCACATGCACACATGCACACAGGAGCACATGCACACATGCACACATGTGCACATGCACACAGGCACACATGCACACATGCACACAGGTGCACATGCACACATGCACACATGCACACAGGCGCACATGCACACAGGTGCACATGCAAACATGCACACAGGCGCACATGCACACAGGCACACATGCACACATGCACACAGGCACACAAGCACACAGGCACACTCCTCAGTACAGCAGATACAAACACAGACACACCTGCAATCCAACACATACACAATACTGTTTTAGGGTGGGTGACCATTTCACAAGGAAAAACATCACTGCACACATGTCAGCATGCAGGTTATGTGCTGCACAGGAACATGCAGTGCAAGTGTAGACAGCCCTTGTTAATAACAGTATATGTGTACTTGATGCTTGTGTGTAGTTGTTCTGTGATTGTCTCCAACCTGGGACACAATGTGTACAAGGACATAACAATGTTGTGCAAGTGTTACAAGCTTTGAGTGCATAGATTTGCACACACACACACACACACATACACACACACACACACACACACACACACACACACACACACACACACACACACACAACACATGATGGTGCTACGCAATAACTGCTATGTGTACTTTTGTGGTCAGTGGAACTGGATGTGGTGTAGTAACGTGAGTCATGATCAACATGCTTCTTGTGGTCAGTCAACAATAATAATGTGTGCCAGACAGACAGCTAGCATGCTGTACCTGAAGTGCAGTAACATAACTACATCCACAATTACACAGCCACTTGTTACATGGGCATGTAAGGTGGCCAATAGTGAGCATTGCCTAACATGAATGTATTATTTGTTCCAGACTGTTGCACAAAGACATGATAGGCCTCTACCCCTCAGGTATATTATGTGTGCTGCGTAGATGATAAGTGGGATACTGAAGGGTGGCCATACAGCAGGAGTCATAATTGGACATGTGTAGCAGGCTAAGGTGTAGTGTCTATGCCAAACATGTGTGTGTTGTGTACATGTGTATCTGGTATGCCTATACAATGTCCAGTACTGTGTTGCCACACATGTGTGTCATGCTCTGTGTATTGCATGTGAGTGAGGCAGCTACTGAGAATAATGGGATATGCATAGTCTCACAGCAAACATGCACAGCATGCATTATGTGTAAGTGTGTTACATGTGCACACACTACACCTCCATATGACATGCACATGTCATTAGCAATAGTATTGTTATTACACATATTATCATATTCGATAAAATTCTTTAAAACGTTACGTTTCTCAGCAGAACCATTGTCACATTTAGTAGTAGTAGTAGCAAGAATTTTATCGAATATGATTGCAATTTTGACTATGCAGTTGACAACAAGATTAACGAAGGCACACGAACTGCAAAAAGCACTTTGAGGGACTATATTTACAGTTTTGGCAAGAAATTGAACAATATTAATGCATTAAAATTAGATAATGCTTATCTTAACCAATGTTTGTCAGCCAAGATTGTACCTATGGGTCTTCGATTTTTTAAAATGCCACTAGGTATTGATATTACCATTGATGTGGAAAATGATTTTAACATGTTATTTGATTCTTATGGTTTTGAATTTATGAAAAAGTTAATTAAGTACAATGATGTTAAACTTTGTAAGTGTATCTCTGAAATTGAAATGCTTAACAACACTATAGTACATGACTTAGCCTTTCAGCAATGGGAGAAATTATTCTACAAACAATTCACTATAGCTGAGGACAGGGCAAGGAAAGCTTTTGATCGAAAATTAAAGAAATTTCAAAGGGACAAAGAACAGTACAGTAGACGATTATGTTACAAATGGGTTAGTAATAAGTCAGATGACAAACTAGAATTAGAGAACAGAGATTTTGAAGACAATAGGGTGAATTCTTATAACCAACAGGATTTTCACCCCCACCCCAGGAAGGGACATCAAACGACATGGAAAAAAGGGGGCAAATGGAGGGAGAAATACTAAGTGATATAGATTTCGCCACTAGTACTGACACCAGGTTGACATCAAGTTCTAATATTACTGCTATTGATAACATCATTAGTGAATACAATAACTTTAAGATTTACAATTACAGTAACATTAGACTTAACACTACCCATTTTAGTTTGTTTTCAAAAGGGTTAAAATTTGTACCTACCCCCTCCTTTCGAGTAGTTGACACCATTTTTGACCTTAAGAAATACACTAGAAAATTAAATTTGTCAATAATGTTTGACAAGGTTGCTAACAGTGAGGTCAATGGTACGAATTTAAGAAAGAAAAGTCACTTCATGCCCATTAACAATTCTGTCATTTCTGCATTTGAAAATAAGGTTACTAAAGAAATATATAAATTGAATAGCAGAGGCAGAAATAAACACGTAAAAAGTTTTTCCAACTTAACCAAGGAGGAATCTTGTATACTTAATGATTTATGCATGAATCGTAGCTACAGGATAATGAAGCCTGACAAAGGAGGTGGCATAGTGATTTATGATTCTATGATGTATAGTTCAAAGATTCACAACATCCTACATTCATCTGGTAACTACACTCTATCCTCACTGAATGAATTAAACATCTCATACAGTAGAATTGACATGTTTTTAGAGGACTATAGATTAGAACAAAGGATTACTGAAGAACAATATGAATATATGAAGGTTGAGTTTCCCACCTTAGCCACCATTGTGGGTATACCCAAAGTTCATAAAGATCATCTGAACCCCCCATTTAGACCCATCATTTCTGGGAGTAAGGCCAAGACTTTCCCTATTGGTGTTTTCATAGACACTACTTTAAAATTCGTCTATGACAAGGTCAGCCATTTGGTTAAAGACTCATGGGAGTTTTTACGTAATTTCCCTATTCACACTGCTGAGGACAATTTAACATTTAGTTCAGTCGATGTTATTGACTTATTCAGTTGTATACCAATAGAGGAAGGACTAGAGGCCTTTTCCAGGAGTTTAAGGAAACACACCAGTTTTAGTTGGGATAAAATTTCCCTTCTGGTGGATTTAATGAGTATTGTTTTAGAATACAACTTTATTTACTATGAAGGAGAAATTTTTAAACAGATCAGTGGTGTAGCTATGGGCGCAGCATGCGCCCCAATCTTTGCAAACCTAGTCATGTTAGACTGGGAAGAGAATAACATTTTTAACAGCTCCTATTATGACAAAATAGTGTACTACTCCCGGTTCCTAGATGACATTTACATTCTATGGAAGGGTGACAGTAACACATTTGAGAGTTTTATTAACATTCTCAACTCCAGTAGTGACTTTTTGAACTTTACTGCCTCACACAATAACACGGGTGTACCATATCTTGACACATTAGTCTCTAAGGACACCAATGGATTTAAATCTACCATTTTTAGGAAGGAGACGTTTTCAAACTCCTATTTAGCTTTCAACAGTTGTCACCCATACAAATTAAAAAGGAACATCTTTAAAGGCCAATGCATAAGGGCCATGAGAATGACTTCCAAACCCGCAGACATGGTAAATGAATTTAATTTTATCACTGAACTATTTATTGAAAGGGGTTATGATAAAGTAATGTTGAATGACACCAAAACATACGTCTTGGGACAATGGGAGCATAAATATTCACCATTGTTGGGAACAGCGAACAATTTAATAGTAGAAGGAGTAGAAACTAATGATGTGGTCCATACCGATTTGAACAATGCTGACTCTCCTGAACAAACTTCATTGAACTGTAGACGGCCTTACTGTAATTCTCTTATTATTGAATATGGTCCATTTAGCCGGATGATTAAAAATATAGTGGTTAACAACTGGTACATCTTGACAGCAGTACAGGACATATCTGACAAGGTAGGGCCTCAACCACAATTTGTATTCAAAATGGGTAAAAACTTGAAACACATTATGGAACGGAACCCGTTACCAACTATCGCTCATGGAATTAGTACATCTAAATGTGGAACATGCCATCAATGTTTTTACATTTTTGAGCCTAATACTATTTGTCTCAACAATACATGTCACACTAGGTTACATTTAATTAAGGGAAACTGCAGGTCTACCATGCTGGTATATGTAGCAATATGTATGGCATGTCAATGTTTCTACATTGGAAAAACAGAGAGACAGCTTAGACAAAGAATTTACTCCCATTTATACTCCATTAGGAAGAAGGACACTAAAAACGCCCTATTTAGACATATATCTAAATATGGTAGTGAGCATTGTTTTAAGTTTGGGATTCTGGAACTAGTTAAAAACAACCCTAGAGGTGGTAATACTAAGAACCACCTACTTTATAGAGAACTATGGTGGCAAGTATACACAGATGCCACCACAGTGCCCGGTTTAAATGACTATATTTCAATTAAACCTTTACTTTTAATGAATTGATTGTACTATTGTAGTGTTTACATTTACAATTGAATTTTATTAGAGTACTATTATTCACTGATTAGTATTTTTACACATTACATTTTTATCTTACTAAAAATCATATATTATGACATTTTAAGAAAAATTTTATTAACAATGTAATTATTAGCAATTAGTCAGTTTTTGGCGCCTTTTTATGTATATAAACTGTTGAGTTTATCTAGTTTGTGTTCTGATGAAGCTTGCCTTTGCAAGTGAAAGCGCTAAACCTGTTTCATTAAAAGAAGTTTGGATCTTCGTAACTATTTGGAATTTTCCTATTTATTGCCTGGTGATAGCTGAATTAGTTTGCTGTGAGTGGAGGCAGTGAGCGTGTTGTGTTAAGCTGCCACTTTTATATTTTTTTACATTGTTACCCACAGCTCACACTTGTTCTGTAGTTACCATAAAAACAAATAGATAGCAAAGCTTGGTGTAAGTGCTTTCGGGTTATAACAAACCCTTCTTCAGACAAATAGTTTACTCTCATAAAACAAGTATTTAAATAGCAAAACTTGGCGCCAAAAATCCACCTTAAAGAGAAACTGACCATTTACAAATGTCAGTATTGAGAGCGCTTTATATTTCATCTCTTTTTTAACATATTAAATACTTATATATATTATGTATTAAAAACAATGTTTAAATAAATAAATTCATATATGAAATATAAACACTATTAAAATATAAACATTACAATATGAAAAAAACATGAGTTATATAATAATATCTATTTCATATTTCATATGACTAATCCATTAGTTATCTATTATAATCCATAATAGATGCCTTTAAGAATTTAGTAATACAAGTAAAAATATATATATAAATAGAAATCATAAACTCATATATCTGTTATAACAAGACAAATATCTAAATATATATATATATATATATATATATATATATATATATATATATATATATATATATTAATAAATAAAAATATAAACATATATATGTCTTAGCATTTAAAACATAAATATAATAGTATAATATCATGTTTTATGTTTCAATGGTCTACTTCTCAGAAATGGCTTTATAGTTGTCTTATCATTTAAACCTTTCCCTTTATCTGATTGCATGCGAATAATCCATCTGATTTCTTCCTGCTCTGTGAAATTTTTAATATTACCTAGTTTACTGTTTTTTAAAATCATTTCTATGACCATAAATTTAAATTTATGATCCATCCCATTATTTAACACATGTTCAGCTAGTGCATTGGTTTCATCTTCACGATTTATTGCATAGATATGTTCTCTTACCCTCTCAATGTTCTATTTGTCTTACCTATGTAGAAAGAGTTACATTTCTGACAGCTTGCTAGGTAGACTATATCTCTAGTTTTACAATCAGCGTAATGCTTAAAATAGTATATTCTCTTTGTATCTGGATGTATAAATTTATCAGTTGCCATCATATATGAGCACTGATTACATCCTTGACATGGAAATGTTCCCTATTAGAAGAAACGTTCATTTTATTATTGTTCTTATTTTCATAGCATAATAACCTTTTAAGAGATTTATTATTACGATAGCTGTAACTGGGTTTCAACCCTACTATATCTCTTATTTCATCATTGGCAGTCAATATGGCCCAATTCTTATCGATAATTTCTTTTATATCTTTATTGTTATTAGAGAAGGGAATGTTTAATCTAACCCTAGTTGATGGTTGGCTATTAATCTTCTTTTCACTAGTTTGTATATCAATGTTCTTCTTATAGTATGGTCTCCCTTTACCATTTCTATCTATAATCTGAGAGTCTAAGAGAACATCAGTTTCTTTATTATAGTAACCTCTCTCCAATAATTAATTTTTTAATTTTTCCATGGTTTGAACACATTTATTATCTTCACTTGTTAAATGTGATATTCTTCTCCCTTGTTTTATTACAGTATTCTGAAAGACGTGTCCTGGATGCATGCTAGTACAATGAAGTAAATTATTCTTTCTATACTTCTTCCTATATAGTGTTGTACAAAAATTCAATTTTCTCTGGTAATGAGAACGTCTAGAAATTCAATTTCTGATCTTGACCATTTACCTTCAAAAATCAAGAAATTGGTTGTATGATTGATATACTCTATAAATCTTTCTAGTTCAGTGTCATTTCCTTTCCAAAGGAAAAACACATCATCTACAAATCTTTTATAGTATATGATGTTCTTAACATATTCTGATTCAAAGGCATAAGTTTTCTCCCATTGAGCCATAACCAAGTTAGCGTACGAATTAGCACAAGGTGTGCCCATTGCCACTCCTTGTTTCTGTAAGTAATATTCATCTTCGTACATAAATGCATTATTCTCCAATATTAGTTCTAATAATATCATACATTTCATTATCATATTGGAGTCAACATGGTTGTAGCATAAAAATGTTCTCAGAAACTCTAGTCCTTCATTGTTAGGAATCACTGTGAATAATGATTTAACATCTAATGTCACCAGCCATATATCCAGTCTGTCCATTTCATTCCCTAAGTCTATAATAAAAGTATTTAAAAACTCTTGTGTATCTTTAATTATACTTTTTTGTTTTCCATACTAAATTCTTAAGTTGATTTTCAACAAAAATGGAGAGGGGTTCAGTCAACCATCCTCTGCCTGAGACTATCGGTCTCATTTTAGGTTTAGATAGATTTTTATGGACCTTGGGAAGACCTCTAATAGTCGGTATAGTAGGTAATTCTAAAAGCAAATATTTATAAAGATCAGCATTTATAACATTAGACATAAATAAATCATATAGGTTACTATGCATATCATGTATAATTTTGTTAAGCTTGTTAAGCCTAGAAAGCTGTCAGAAATGTAACTCTTTCTACATAGGTAAGACAAATAGAACATTGAGAGGGTAAGAGAACATATCTATGCAATAAATCATGAAGTTGAAACCAATGCACTAGCTGAACATGTGTTAAATAATGGGATGGATCATAAATTTAAATTTATGGTCATAGAAATGATTTTAAAAAACAGTAAACTAGGTAATATTAAAAATGTCACAGAGCAGGAAGAAATCAGATGGAGTATTCGCATGCAATCAGATAAAGGGAAAGGTTTAAATGATAGGACAACTATAAAGCCATTTCTGAGAAGTAGACCATTGAAACATAAAACATGATATTATACTATTATATTTATGTTTTAAATGCTAAGACATATATATGTTTATAATTTTATTTATTTATATATATATATATATATATATATATTTAGATATTTATCTTGTTATAACAGATATATGAGTTTATGATTTCTATTTATATATATATTTTTACTTGTATTACTAAATTCTTAAAGGCATCTATTATGGATTATATAGCAATAACCCACGCCTGGGTGTGGGTAATGCTAAATTTACTCACGGTTGGCGTGGTTTGGTCCGACCAAACAAAGCCAACCGTGGTAAATTTAGCATTACCCACACCCAGAAGTGGTTATTATACCATAACTACGACATTATTTAAGAAAAGAAACTGTTACTTTTCTTAAATAATGGCATAGTATAATGCCTGTTTACTGCCCTTCCGCAGATGTCTGGCATCCGGCAGTTCTGATGTACTGCGCCTCGCGGTACATCAGAGTTGTGGAGAAAGCAAGATCTCCGTTGCTTTTTATGTTCGCTATGTTAAATGAGTTTAACATAGCGAGACAGTTTAAAATAAGCAACGGACATCTCCGTTTGCTTATTTTAAAACTGTCTCCATGTTAAACTCATTTAACATAGCGACATAAAAAGCAACGGAGATCTTGCTTTCTCCGTTGTTTTAAACTGTCTCACTATGTTAAATGGGTTTAACATGGCGAGACAGTTTTAAAATAAGCAACGGAGATCTCCGTTGCTTATTTTAAAGCTGTCTCGCTATGTTAAACCCATTTAACATAGTGAGACAGTGTTTTAAAAAAACGAGTTATACTAATGGAAAAAGTCCGGCGACGGACCTTTTTCCATTAGTATAACTCGATTTACAACGGGCATGCTGGCCAATCAGCGTGCACGTTTTGGGGGGATCATGGTATAATAATAGATAACTAATGGATTAGTCATATGAAATATGAATAGATATTATTATATAGCTCATGTTTTTTTCATATTATAATGTTTATATTTTAATAGTGTTTATATTTTATATATGAATTTATTTAAACATTGTTTTTAAGACATAATATATATAAGTATTTAATATGTTAAGAAAGAGATGAAATATAAAGTGCTCTCAATACTGGCATTTGTAAATCGTCAATATCTCTTTAAGGCAGATTTTTGGTGCCATATTTTGCTATTTAAATGCTTGTTTTATGACAGTAAACTATTTGTCTGAAGAAGGGTTTGTTATAACCCGAAAGTGCTTACACCAAGCTTTGCTATCTATTTATTTGTTTTTATGGTGGAATAAAAGCTTCAAAATATTGCATTTGCCGTGGTGGTGTCCGGAAGTTTTGCTATGAGATAATTTGTAGAATGAATAAACTTCTTTGAAGCTTTTTACTTTCTCCATTTAACTTTAAATACATTTTAATTACTCCAAGCATTAGGAACTTCATCACAATTAGTCTTATTAATGTCACTGTTGTCATTGCTTATTTCATTTTAAGCATACAATTCTCATTCAGCTGTCTCTGTACTTCCACAGCTTGATACTCTCAACTACCCAGATTTTTGCAGAATGTCCAGACTTTTTGCCTCATATTTTCGATCCTTTACTCATAAAATGTGTGCTTTTCTGGCAAATCAGTGGAATGACCTATGGATCGAAGTCAGTAAATAATGACATACATTCCAGTTTCAGACTTCATATCCTTCATAAAAATACATGCTAACACAAATCCTGTTATACTAACAACTTTCTAACGTTACAAGAGCAATATTTAAAATCCTCCCCTATTTCTGGGCCTTTGTCCCCTCATTATGTCAAACTTTGTCCGGATTTCTTGTGCTAAGAGGTTGAGAGTGAGCCAAGTTGTCAGCTTTGCTCTTTCTCCCCTTATTTTCTTATAGTAATATTATTTAATCCTTCCAAATTCAATTTTGATTTCTTCCTTTTTGCCTGCCCCTTTTTCTACCCTCTTTGTTGAAAAAATGATGTCAGTTTTTGTAGACCAAAAGCTTTGCGATTGAATAATGTTATCATCCCCGTAAGCTCTGTGCTACATAACAAAGCAGTGTCCTTTTTTGTTTGCATTCTCTTTACATTACAGATATTCATGAATTTCATTTTTTCCTAGTTATTTCTTGTCATTTTCTTCCTTTTTTGTTTCTTTTCTTTATTTATTTTCTGTATGTTCTCAGTCCTCAGATCGCTGAATTCTTGTATCCTGAAATCCAGAGTTGTCATTGTTATTATCATGGTTAAAAGGGGTTGAGTGATCTTTACTGACAGTGGACACTTCCTTTCCTAAATGTGTTCTGTTTACACATTGCCTAATATTTATCTCATCAATCCAGTCATTGATATATCAGCCCAGTTTTCCAAGTTGTGCCTGTTTCACAAGTGCAATCATCATCAGTAAAGCTAGATTTGATACTAATAATGGTAAGCAAATCATCCAGCATTTGGCATAAGAAATGCAGGTCTCCGGTGTTAACAGGCATTACTTTTACATACACATAGCATTTAGTACATTGGGCAAATGTGTGTCTTTTGGCAAATCATTAATGGCATACTCATTTAAGAAATCCATTCTCATCAACAAAGGATTAAAGAATTTTAAAATAAATGAATAATCAAGATCAATGACTACAGAATTCAACGGACCTAAAACAATTAATAATTTAAGTCAAATGGTGTGATGAAATGACACAAACAATATGCATTTAAATATTAAATTATGTACGAGTTAACCTTGTACAAGCAAAAGTAATTCATTGTTGTCTCCCTGATCTACCATCCTTTATATCATCCAGAAACATGCACAGTAGCTTCTGATCACTATTTCTCAGTCATACCTCATTATAACAATAAAAATCAGAGGTAAAAAAATAAAATAAATCAGATTAAATCTTCTACCACCATGTAGTTGCACAGTAAATCACAAACCACCACTGTATGGTTTCAGATAAGCTGATAAAAATAAGCAGTGGACTGCAGTGACAATATTTTGTTGCAAATTTATGAGCATATTTTGCAAAGGTTGAGATTCACATTTCACTTGCTTCTATGAGATCTGAAAACAAAACTCCAAAAAAAAAAAAAAAAAAACAATGAACTCAGTAACATGCTGTTGATGAAATGAGCAAACAGTAGTTTCAGAGCTTCACTTATTGTCATAAATATATTCCCTATGTAGCTGAGAGTTCCTAGGGACTTTTATCTTATATAGTGGACATAAATAGCAGTTAGCCTGTAGATCTAATAAGAGCTAGTTTCAAAGAGAATGTAGTCATATATGAACCTAAAGCAAAGCGACAGAAAATACACTGAGCAGCTGCCATGACTGTAACCACCCAAAGTTCTTCTAAACATTGATGATGAAAATGTTTTGAAAGAAAAAAATTAAGTACTTTAGAACTGCATATAATTACTCTCACCTAAGTACTTTATCTGACGAAAATGGTACCCCAAACTTATCTAAAGAAGTATCATATATAGCAGGAAAACTGTTTTTCTTTATGAAAAATAAGAATGTGCTGAGGTTTCGCTGAAGGCCTGATTCTCAGTGAACAGTGTATAACGTGTAAAATTATAGTTAATGCACTGAGTTTTTCCCCACAAATCCTTTTCCAATTGTCTTATCTTCTTCTTAGCTTCCTATACTTCATGATGTGCTCCTAGTGTGGAGCTAATTGTCCAATTTACAATGGGCAGGAGCAGCTACATCACCTCAGTCATTTTGTGTCTGTATATTGCTCCAGCTCTTGTCACTTTTGTTTGGAGAATAGCCTTGCCATTGCTGGTATCAAACAGTCCCTATTCCTTTTTCTTTACCCAGCCATAACCACTTAAACTCCCTATACTCACTTGTTTAAAGTCCTTATAGTCTCCACCATCTTTGCTGGCTATCTGTCTGTCCACAGGAGTGAGACAGGTCCCCTGTCACTCTACACAAAGGCAACAGCCTCTTCAGTAATGAGGAAGAAGTATGTGTATCCCACCTTTGTGACACAACATCACTGATAAAGCTAGTTATACTGCAAAACGTTGTGCTTTTGCCTACCAGCACACTGGCAAGAATTATTTTCTGTCATGAAAAGAGACACCATTTAGTTAGGACAAAATCTGAATTCAGCCATCCCATTATCCCCTGAATCAGATTGAATCTTACTTAGCTTAGTACAATGTCTTTATTAAAACAATTAGGACATCAAATAATGAATTAGAGTAACTCTTAGCGCAAACAGCCTCTACACTCTTTGCAGAGTAAATCCTGCATTTCCTTTTCCACTATCATGGGTCCCATGGCCAGGACTGGATCCAGCACAAGGAGACTTAGGCAGCATTCTAGTGCTCAGTGCTGGCTGAAAAAAAAAATTAATTAAAAAAGTGATTCCACTCTGAATATATTTCAAAGAGTAACTTTGCTGTTCACATCCACTCCTACAACTTCTTGGTCAGTGTACAACAGCTCCAGCCAATCAGCTAGCATGCAGCAGAAGACCAGAAAATTAACACATGATTTAATGTGAAGGAGCGAAGGGGTCAACTTCTTATAGAAGCCAAACTTATATTTTATAGCAACAAACAGAAACTTTAGAGCAAGCAAGTGAATCTTTGCAGCAGATATTTTTTGATCAAGCAAACCTACGTGTGTTTATGGACTACTGTGATGAATTCTTATGCAAAGGCTTGTTAGAATGTGTCACTTTGTGTGAAATGCCCTGGTTAAAGTGTATTGGTCATGTTCTTAAGCAAGTGTTAAGTAACAAACCTTTAGAGTTTGGTATACCCTCTTTACTATACACAGTAACAAATTATACAGTTTTTAAAGCACAAAGCATGGTGTTTTTGCATTTTATTTTGTTGGAAAGGAAAGCTCAAAAAAATTTTCTCAGAGGTGAAAATCCATGCCGTAGCATCATGAAATACTGAACCCAGAATATTTAAATTAATGTATAGGTTACTGTATTTCCATGTTAAATGCATCAGAACTAAAATTATTTCCTTTTGTAAAAGAAAGCTCTCAAACAGTTCTTGCAGATGGAACACCTCATATTGAAAATTAACTCGATGAAGTAGTATTGAAACCACAATTTAAATAAGATACAGCTCCTGCATAGGGTTGCCACCTTTTGTTGTGGCTAAAACCAAACCTATGCCACACCCCTCCCATCTTTCATAACCCAACCTATTTTCTTCCCTCTCCCACCGGCTTTCCTCCCATTTTGCGATGCCATCACAACATCATCTAATGGGGAACACCCTCATTTTTTCTGTTCCTGATGCCTTTTTTCTGCCGATTTGCTATTCTGTAAAAAAGCATAGTAAACCTACTGATTTAACAAACTTAAATAGTCTGTTTTTTTTTTTTTTTTGTTTTGTTTTTTTTTAAAACAGAATCCTGACATTTGTAGAGTGTTTTCTGGACTACTGGAGAATCAGTTTGATTTCCAGATAGTCTGGAAAAAAAATGGATAGGTGGCAACCCAACTTCTGTATAGAGATATGTTATTTTAATTACCCACAATGCTTTACAGTTCAATGTTAATCTTTGCTCAATACATCAATCAATGACATTCCCCCGGATTCTCTAAAGCTTGCACGGTGTGCAAGATCAGTGCAGGAGCTCAAGCAGGCAATATGTCTGCCGTGCGATCCAGAAACAGCCTGCAGGGGCGTGCACGAGCGCTCCCACACTAATCCTGCACAGATGAAGCCCTTGTATGCAAATCACCCAATTTACAGGAGAAATCTATGCAAATGAGGCGATTTTGCAATCCAGGAAGCTTGCAACCGTCCATGCAGGACTAGTACTATCTGCAGAAATGTACTCGGTTAGTAACCGAGTACATTTCTGCAAAATCCAAAATGGAGCTGTGATAGCTCCAAATAAAGGCTGCATATCATGTAGTAAACATGCCAATGGCCAAGTATAAGGCCATTGGCACTGCAAACATAAATAAAAATACAAAAATCAACTTTTTTTTTTAGCCGATCTCGGCTGTTTAAGCGTTGGGCAGCAGCACGCAAACGGGATCGGGGGGGGGGGATAACAAAATTAACCTAAATTAAGCATCCTAACTAAAATCAGTATTCTGCCATGCAAGTCCATGGCAGGCAGAAGACAACATGGCCAGTGAGTAGTGGTTGCTAAGAGGGGAGGCTCAGTGTGAGACATGTAACTATGCATTAGCAGGCAATCCTATGCAAATGAGGGGAAGGATAGTAAATCCCATTTTTCTCCAGCATGTGAGCCAGGTCCCAACAGTGTAAGAGTAGGAATCATACCTCTCAATCGTGCCGAATTGCTCGGTTTTTACCGAGTTTTGGGGTTCAAATGAAGGGGTGCCACGATTCCTGAGTGGCACCCCTTCATTTCCGATTTTTTCTATCTGTTTTTTAATTTTCCCGGCTTGTGGAGCTGACATCATCACGTATGCGATGACGTCAGCTCCCTCGGGGATTCCAGCCTGCGTGATGATGTCATCACCCTCTACCAGCCTGTCGGAATTGAGCTAAAGGAGCTCACGCATTTCCGACTGGCTGGCTGATTCAAATGCGACCGGGAACAGTTTGGGACTAGTCACGGGCCTGCAGCAGCATGAAGAGCTTGTTTGGGACTGTTTCTCAAGTGCGAGCGGCCGCAGAATGAAATAACTTGCTTGGGATGGATTTTTCAGCAGATATGGTAAGGAAATGGCATGTGTGTGTGTGTGTGTGTGTGTGTGTGTGTGTGTGTGTGTGTGTGTGTGTGTGTGTGTGGCATAGGCCATTGCTGTTTCGTTTATACATGTCCAATATCATGGCAGGTATGGAGAATAAGATTTGTTTTTTTGTCACAGAAGTTGGAGCATTAATACAGGATGTTGGTGCTGTCTATAAAGCGAAATCAGAAAGTTTGGTAGAAAAGTGGCAGCTAAAGTTCAGTATGAACAGGTACAGAGTGAGTCACTTGGGGTAAGAACCTTGGGACAGAATATGAATTAGGAGTGTGTACGCTGACAAGTACAGGACAGTAAAAGGCCCTTCGCGTATTCATCACTGTTGAACTTTCCAGAGCATGGTAAACAGGGATTTGCAAAGGCACACAGGATATATTGTGTTGAATCTTAAGGATGATTATTGCAAGATCTGTATGGCTCCCAGGTATTTTTCTTCCCCAAGCAGACTTTAGAAAAATTTCCCTCATCTAGACCATAAATGCTGGATGAGTAACTAGAAAGAGAGAGAGAGCTGGGAACATATTTTTTCGCTGTGTAATGAGCTGACAGATTTTAAAAACTCTCTATAGAGCGTATTTTGTCAGAAGCATTGGGGGAGTAAATGGCTGTAAGGATATGATTTTTTGAAACAGTATCTGAATTATGTAGACAGCAAGACCTTAAGTTAAATTCTACTGGCTCTCAAAAAAGCAATTACTGGAAGCATATAAACTAGCTGCACTTGAAGTACTGAATATTGCATAGGAGATAAAAGAATCGGAAGTGGGATCTTTAGAAAAGAGAATGAACAAATACCATAAAAATAAAAGGAATTTGTGAGAATAATACACACTAAATAATGTCCAGGATGTGGAGGAGTAAGCTTTAATGAATGCAGGAATTGAACAATTTATGTAATGTTGGACTGAATGACAGTTGTTATAAAGAAAGAAAGTATAGATAATGCATAAATGAAAAAAAATGTAAATTTTTTTTTGTATTAATGTATCTGTGCCTATGTCACAAGTGGTAAATGAATGTTGTTGTGTCTTTCGGCTTTTTCCTGGTTAGGGGTCACCACAGTGGACCTCCAGTCTGCTAATGATTGGTAGAAGATTTTTACGTGCCAAGTTACCAGCCCTGACCCACAACCTTCAACGAAGGTATGCCCCTTCATGCATGTCTCCACACAGAAGACGCTTTAGCTGAGAATCGAACGGACAATGTCTTTCTGTGAGTCGGCAACGCTACCGCAGCACCACCAAATATTAAAAAAAAAACATCAGAGGTTACTGTTCCTGCACCCAACTGTGTTGCAGTCTCATATGAGAAATGCATCACTGGTGGGTTGGGAGGCACTTACTGGCACAGGGAAAATGCACCCCCAAGAAAGAGACATCATAGTATCCAATGAGCTAAATGCAGTGTTTGCTACTCTTCAAACTTTGGAAATGATGTGATCATAGTTCCCCAGTTGCTCTTCTCAGTCAATCGAGCCATGGTATTTTACATGAACAAAGAGGGTGGCATGCATCCAGACCCCTCTGCCGAGAAATTATGCTGATCTGGCAGTAGGTCACAGACCAGAGAATCAGTTTCTTCAGTCATGGTTCCAATTCTCTCCTGAAGATGAAGATAAGGGAAGCCTATAAGGTCAAGTGGTGCAGTCTGGAGAGAGTAAGCTCTTCCTAACACAAAAGAGCATGGTCTTTCCACAGTTTTGTTGACCTTTAGAACAAGGGAGATGTATTTGTGGACATGTTCTTCAACTGGGAGGAAAAATTCCTGTATAGCTTTATATCTTTTCCTTCCATTTTGTGCCTTCTGGTAAAATTCAATTGAGAAAGTTCAAATGTTATCCTCTTCACCTTCTGGTCACCAAGAATGGTAAAGTTTCAGACTGTAAAGTCCCAAGCAGTAACAAAACCTATCACAACAAAAAAGAAAATGGTGTTGGAACCAGTTTCACCTCTGGGCATAGTCTCTCTATTAGGTAGGCAGTTTCTGCTGGATTTATGGCAGCAGTCTTGGAAGCAAGTGAAGTTGTCTGAAGTTTTGTATTTATCAGATATACTCTATTAGGTAGTAGAGGATTTATAATTATTTTTTATTATGCAGTTAAGTGAACCAGTCCACAAAAGCTTTGTTTCATTTCAGGCTGTTTTTAGGATACACTACTTACAATTTTTGCTTTGTTTTATTATCAGTGAATTCATAACTGAAAATGTCCATTACCTTTAAATAAACAAATAGAAATGTACATATGGTCATCCATTTGGTAATATGTAAATCACTAATCTAAGTGTATGCTTTTGGTGCAGATGTTACAGACTGTGGATGTGGTTCCCAGAGCTGCTTAAGTAGATTGAATAGACTGGAGGATCTCCCTGTTCTAATGGATCCCATTCCCTGTGTGTGTGTGTGTGTGTGTGTGTTTGTGTGTGTGTGTGTGTGTGTGTGTGTGTGTGTGTGTGTGTGTGTGTGTGTGTGTGTGTGTGTGTGTGTGTGTGTGTGTGTGTGTGTGTGGGTGTGTGTTGCTCAGGCTCGAGTATTTTGCTTGGTTGTGAATTTTGATAGTAAAGAGACAGTGGTCGTAAAGGTTGATATCTGATATGTTGACTTGGTTATGGTTAGTTATAACTGGGTCAAGTAGAGAGTGATGAATTTAGAGGAAAGTATGTCGTGTTACAGTGCTGCATTTAGAGAAATGTATGATGTGTTAGAGTGCCGCCTTTAGAGGAAAGTATAATGTGTTAGAGTGATGCATTTAGAGGAACATAGAATGTGTTAGAGTGATGCATTTATAGGAAAATATGATGTTTGCTGAATTTAGAGGGCAGTATTATGTGTTAGAGCTTTTGGAGAATGTCTAGTTAACTGCCTGAGTAAAATAAATCCTTTATTTAAACTAATGCATCACGAAAATGTGGGTATTAAAACATTTTCTCATGATAATGCCAATATACTGCCCTGTAAAAAAGTTTGCACTGCTTATATTAACTCAGTATTTAGTAAATCCAGAGGAGTTGCTATATTCTTTCACAATAACCCTTTTCAAGTGTTACTAGTATATAAAGAAGTGAATGCTTGACTAAAGATGGGTCTTTGCTTTACACAGGGATCTGTTTATGCTCCCTTCAATAATTTGACATAATTTACATCAGATTTATTAGCAAAATTATACGAATTTATGAGAATCTCATAGTGTTAACTGGGATTGTTGCGCTGTATTAGATAAACGTAAAGATAAAACATTAATAGTAGATGTCAATGCATCCAGGCATAAGAAAATGTTGAGGAGATTTCTGTTGAAGTTTGATTTGTTGTTTGGAGGGATTCATAGAGCACACATTCTGGTTTCAAATCAGGCACATACTCTAGTCTTCTGGGCATGCCCCTGTAATGTGGACTCCTGTCAGATAATAATCTGAATCATTTATTTTATGTAAATCTTTTTTCAGCAAGATATATTCAAGCTTTGGAGATCACATGAGAAAATTACTCTTCTCAGGTCAGCTTAACAGCAGTCATCATTTATGGGCCGCATTTGTTACAGCCAGCCAGCTTGCATTTCTCTTATATTTTAGCTGTCTGTCAGATTCTCTGACAATTGGTCAGCTGAGCTCCTTAACAGCAGTCAGAATACCTAGATTTTCATACTTTACAGCCAGCTATTTGCTCTGTGTATTTATTACATCTAGCTTCTTTGCACTTATATTTTATGTGTTAGAACTGTATTGCATTTCCCTTTTCAGATTCTGCAGACAATTACTGGTCAGCTTTTCATACTTTACAGCCAGCAGTGCCAAGCACATATGTTTTGTGTTGAAGCTATTTGCCTACGCTTTTCGTTTATTACAGCGTGTGTGTGTGTGTGTGTGTGTGTGTGTGTGTGTGTGTGTGTGTGTGTGTGTGTGTGTGTGTGTGTGTGTGTGTGTTTCTTACTTTACAGTAGGCAGTGGGTACTTATATTTTGTGTTAGAACTATTTGCATATACTTTTCATTTATTCGGTCTAAGCAGTGATGCTTATGCCAAATCGGTTTGTGACTTTGTGTTGTTAGCAGCACAACAGGTAGAATGCTTGCTTTTGATGCAGAAGGCTGTGGGTTCTACTGCTTTTCATTTATGACAGCCAGGGTGTGTGTGTGTGTGTGTGTGTGTGTGTGTGTGTGTGTGTGTGTGTGTGTGTGTGTGTGTGTGTGTGTGTGTAAGTAGACTTTTATGACGGAAATGTTCTGAATTGGGCAGTTTTGTCATTATTGGTTCATGCATTTTGTTTCATTGCATACTGGAAAAATAATTTAAAATGCGCTCTAAGTCTTAAGTGTGCTGTATTATACAAGGAATATAACCTAATAAAGTCAGGAAGGTGTATGAAAGAACACATGTATGTTTCTTGTTTTGTGTGCAAGAGGCCTATGATTTGAAAACAGCCCAAAGGTAATCTTTATCCACCACCGGCCTGATGAATTTTCTTTGGATGTGGTGTGGGTTTCAATGAATGTGAAGTTTTAATGCCAAGTCTATTTTCATTGTGAGACAGTATTGCTTTGTTTAGCAGATATCTGTTAGTGTTTGTGCATTGCACTACAAAATTTAAGAATAAAATCCAAATAATCATTGTATAAGTAAAGCAGTATGCACCCATTAGTGTTTATGGTAAATGTGGTGAAATCGCCAGGAAATGGGACATTGGAATGGCTGCAGGGGGTCAGTGGTGCCAAATTTTGGTTGTCTGTTCTTCAGTTTGCATTTGAAAGTTGATACCCCACAATTCCATTGGAGTGGGTGGGGCTATGTAATTATGTATGCAAATTAGATGTTAATCAGTGTACAGATTTGTACCTATTTTTCATGGGCCTTGTTCAGATTTTTGATGTTTCCAGGTTGAGAGGTATGGTCGGAATAGTTTGGTACAAGCCTAGGAGTTAGGTGACATCATGGGGGTGTGAGTCAGTCATACTGTAAGCGGATTGGTGCCCTGTGGCTCGGGTTTGCTCCTAGATTTGCACAGCTAAGCTAGGGGGTGTGTCTAAACCTGCCTAGCACTCTTTACAAAGTCTAAGCGGATGTGCACGCCGCGCACCAGGTTTTACATAAATAAAAAACAAGTTAAACCAGGAAATAGCAGCACTGTGCACATTTGAGCACTGTGTTTGCGCAGCTCGCCCCTGGGCTTAAACAGGAAGGCAATAGGAAGGGAAAACAGCAGTAGGAAGTTAATCCAGGAGAACTAGCTTAGCTGGCAGGTGAAATGTATCAGAATCAGACAATTACACAGGCAGCAGACCAGCCCAGTCCAGAACACTACTATAAACTATGCAAACACCTTTCCCTCTGGTTTTTCCCACACTCTACACCACCGGTGTAAACAAGTGGGGAACTTTTAACACTCACAACAGCAAAATGACAGGGACTGCAATAGCTATCATACAATAACTTGTGGAAGAGGCTGAGGGTGGTGAGGATGTGAATGCTGTCTACCAACCCACAGTGAGGAGACAGAGAAGAGTATACAGACCCAGGGTAACCTACCAGGGGCTACATGAGCTGGAGATAATGGAGTGCTATAGGGTGGACAGGGACCTCCTACAGCAAACTGTTGAGCTGTGCCGGCCATGCCTCACACAAAGAACTAATAGAGGGGAACCAATCCCAGTGGACACCAAGGTATGTGTAGGCCTATGAATACTAGCTACAGGTATCTTCCAAAGGCCAACTGGGGATATGATGGGGATTTCACAGGCATCAGCATCCAGGGTACTCCACCAGTCCCTGGATGCCATGTCAGCACATGTCGGTGAGCATGTATATTTCCCCAACACTCGTGAGGTGTTGGTCAGAAATATGCAACTGTTTCACCAAATAGCAGAATACCCTGAGGTAGTGGGTGCTATAGACTGCACGCACATATGCATCAAAGCACCACCCGGTGAGCGGGGTAGGGTCTACATCAACCGCAAGGGCATTCCCTCCATCAACTGCCAGGTTGTGTGAGATGCCCAGGGCATAATAATGAATGTGTCTGCTGGCTGCCCTGGAAGCTATCACGATTCCCACATCTGGCACCTGATGCAGCTGTACCAGAGATTTGCCAGTGGGGACATCCCTGATGGTCACCTAGTGGGGGATGCTGGATATGCACTGGAGCCGTGGCTGATGACACCCATCAGAAATGCACACACACCCGAGCAAGAACTCCATAATGAGGCACACGCACAGACCCAAATTATAGTAGGGCATGTGTTTGGGATGCTCAAGTCACAGTTCTGGTGCCTGGACACATTCGGTGGAGCCTTGCAGTACTCATCAGCTACATGTACCCAAATTGTCCTTGTATGTGCCATGCTACAAAATATGATCCTGAGGAAACAGCTGCAGCAGGAACAGCACAGGGCAGGGCCACACAGCCCCCCACCATTGCCAAGGCCTGCACAAGCACAGAGTGACTCAGAGGAGGAACAGCCTGAGCCTGCCCCAGTAGGCAGAAGGAGGCATGCCCAGTATGCCCTGGTCTTGGCAAAGAGGCAACACATAGCACATACACTGACACAGGAGGGACCCAGGGAATAACACCTCTCTCTGACTCTCACATACAGTAAAAGGGTTGCCAAACATTACACTACCTGTGCTTAACTATGTGTAGGGAGTGTACTATGTGCATCCAACATAAGCAGCCCTGCAGCACAACCCTCAATAATGGGACACCCAGAAGATAAGTGACTCACACATGCCAGTCAGGGGGGTTCACATACACAACAATAGTCACGGCCAGCAGGACAGATGTAGACAAACACAAACAAAGGCTGTGCTATGGCCTCTGAATGAGCCCTATGGGTAACCCCCCCAAGCCTGCACAGACAGACTATAGCAGGTCATGCAGTAGGATGTCAGTTCTGGAGGGTAGGAAGTCAGAAACTAATATGTAGGTAATTAAAAGCTAAAATCTGTAGTACACTGGTATGCCTCTAGTCAGCACGATAGGTAAGACTACAGAATGAAATGGACTGCCCGACATACCAGTGCAGTCCTAGCAAATGTGTACAAGTTTCAGGTGTGCCCCTCCATCCTATGTAGAAATGTAGTCACAGTCAGGTGTGACCCCCCCCCAATCCTGTGTAGAAATGTAGAAATAGTCAGGTGTGCCCCCCATCCTATGTAGAAATGTAGTCACAGTCAGGTGTGCCCCCCAATCATGTGTAGAAATGTAGAAATAGTCAGGTGTGCCCCCCCATCCTATGCAGAAATGTAGTAACAGTCAATGCCAAATGATCGACGGATACCCTGCAGAGATAGCATGCTACCTGTAGGTGTACAACACAAAGGTCAGCACTGCAAAAAGGTCAGCACTGCAGTACAAATTACCTGGACTCAGTCCACTCATTCAATACAGACGGGCATACTGGGCATGCCTACACACTTAGACAAATGAAAGCAATGTCATTCAACAACATACTGAAAGGTCATACTGGGCATGCTCACACACTTAAACACATGAAGGCCATGTCTGCAAACACCAGTGGACCAGACATATCTGGCAGCCACAGATGTTAGTGCAGACACTCCTCAGTATGCACCATGCATGCTTTGCACACACAGTGGATAGGAATACAGGCATATATGTAAGGATAACACACTATAATAAGCCAAAGGTAGACGTACATAGATGTGTTGAAGAGGGTGACTGTGACAAGGAGCCATCCAGGCCTGTCCCATCTAGCACACAGCCAAAGGGCCACAACCACACGAGGGTCAGATGTCACTCACTGCAGATACTAGCCACCGGTACCTGTCAGCATTACAGAGTATGTGGTGCACGTGCCAGCTATGCAACATGACTGTACAAGGAAGTAGTCATCTAGCAACTGTATACACGTACCTGTGAAATATGACCCAGGTTGTGCCCGCATGTGGCGTGTCAACCCCTAGATGAATGGATTATGGCCCATGCACACACACTGCCCTTCCCATAGCCCCATTATGACAAGCATGCTGACATCATCCACTGTGAAATAGACCTTTGGGAGAATTGTAGCCTACTAATCTTCGTGGCACATCCCATAACTGCGTACTGCTGTAGTGTGATAAAATAGTTAGGTGGGTTCTAACCCCAGCCTTGGCAACTGTGTGTGTGTGTCTGCCCATCTCTGTCTGTGTAGAGAGCAATGCTTTTTAGGGTGGTCACCCTCCCTACAATTGAAATGCTCTACTCTGGTAAGGCTGCTGATGTCATCCACCTAGAAATACACCTCTGGGAAGGTTATAGCCCAGTAATCTCAATGGCGAGTCCCATACCTGCGTGCGGCTGTAGTGTGATAAAATAATTAGGTAGGCGTTCTAACCCCAGCCTTGGCAACTGTGTGTTTGTCTGTGTAGAAAGCAATGCTTTTTAGATACTCACACTCCCTACAATTGGAATGCTCAGCTTTGGCAAGGCTGCTGATGTCATCCACCTAGAAATACATCTCTGGGAAAATTGTAGCCCAGTAATCTCCGTAGCACGTCCTGTAACTGCATACTGCTATAGTGTGATAAAGTAGTTAGGTAGGTATTCTTATCCCAGACATGGCAAGTTTGTGTGTCTGTCTGTGTAGAGAGCAATGCTTTTTAGGGTAGTCACATTCCCTACAATTCAAATGCTCAACTTTGGCAATGCTGCTGATGTCATCCACCTAGAAATACACCTCTGGGAAGGTTGTAGCTCAGTAATCTTCATAGCACATCTTGTAACTGTGTATTGCTGTAGTGGGCTAAAATAATTAGATAGATAGGTGTTCTAATCCCAGACATGGCAAGTATTTGTGTCTGTGTAGAGAGCAATGCTTTTTAGGGTAGTCACACTCCCTACAATTGAAATGCTCAACTTTGGCAAGGCTGCTGATGTCATCCACCTAGAAATACACCTCTGGGAAAACTATAACCCAATAATCTCCATAGCATGTCCTGTAACTGTGTACTGCTGTTGTGTGAGAAAGTAGTTAGGGTGGTGTTCTAATCCCAGACATGGCAAGTGGGTGTGTGTTATGTCTGTCTGGTTAGAGAGCAATGCTTTTTAGGGTAGTCACATTCCCTACAATTCAAATGCTCAACCTTAGCAAGGCTGCTGATATCATCCACCTAGAAATACACCTCTGGGATAATTGTAGCCCAGTAGTCTCTGTAGCGCATCCTGTAACTGCGTACTGCTGTAGTGTGATAAAGTAGTTAGGTGGGTATTCTAATCCCAGCCATAGCAAGTGTGTTTGTCTGTCTGTGTAGAAAGCAATGCTTTTTAGGGTAGTCACACTCCCTACAATTCAAATGCTCAACTTTGGCAAGGCTGCTGAAGTCATCCACCTATAAATACACCTCTGGGAAGGTTATAGCCCAGTAATCTCTGTAGTGTGTGCCATAACTGTGTACTGCTGTACTGTGATTTAGAACTCTGGTAGGGTTCTATTCCCGCCAATGGCAGTTCTGGTTGTTTTGTGTGTGTTTCAATGTCTGTGTAGGGAGCAAAGCATTATAGGCTAGTCACACTCAATACAATTCAAATGCACTACTTTGGCAATTCTGCTGATGTCATTCATTATGAAATACACCTTTGGGGAAAACATTCTCAAGTAATCCACATGGTGCATCATATAACAGCTCGATGCTGTAGTGTGATATAGACTTCTGCTAGGGGTTCTATACCCACACATGTCAGTTGAGGATATTTTCTGTGTGTGTCACTGTCTGTGTAGGGAGCAATGCATTTTAGCCTAGCCACACTCACTACAATTTGAATGTCCTAGTCTGGCAATCCTGCTGATGTCATCCAATGTGATATACACTTTTGGGGAAAAAGTACTCCAGTAATATCCATGACGTGTACTATAACTGCGTAGTGCTGTAATGTAATAAACTAGTTATGTTCTACTCCCAGACATGATATGTGTGTGTGTGTGTGTGTGTGTGTGTGTGTGTGTGTGTGTGTGTGTGTGTGTGTGTGTGTGTGTGTGTGTGTGTGTGTGTTTGTAACTCATATCCTGTGTCGGTGTGAGTGTGTGACACCTGTGCCCAATGTGTAGCGAGTTTTGCAAATTTCTTATAAGGTGGCCCTAGTAAATATCACAATGTCCACCATACAGGGATAACAGATGTGAAATAGCTGAGAGGCTGGGGTGCAAATCCATACCCATACATGTGACATCAAGGTCGGGCAATCACAGTTAGCAACCCCAGTATTACCCAGAGCACATTGTCAACCCATGTCTCATACACACACAGACACACACACACACACACACACACACACACACACACACACACATGCCTAGGCAACAGCCAATATGTAGGTAATACACTGCATATTGGCCACTGATACTAACTATGGAAGGATTACAGAGGGCATGGAACCCTGTCCATCTGTCCAATAGGCACGTACATGCAGACAGTGTACCTTCCCCATGTTCCCCACTGGACACCTGCAACACCTGTGGTGCCATCAAATGTGACCCACAAAGGACATACCATGCCTGAAAACATGCCCTGTATGAACAGATGCCACTGACACCAGGGAATGGTGTTAGCATGCTATCAATGTAGGTGCGGGGTAAACCTGCTGTCCATTACCAGTTCCCACCACAGGTGGCCAAGAATGGCACATCTGATGATAATCTGTGTACACAACATGGGCCAGACACCCCCAGTTACAGTTCCACATGTCACTGTACATGCATGTGGGAGGTGTGCACATCCCAGACACTGTCCATGTCATGGACTAAGGAACACATTCATGGCAAGCAATGCACAGCATTGGCCACATGCAATAGGCACCCAGGTGACTGGATGGTGGTTACAATACCCACCTGTGTGGGCAAATGCAGAAACTAGAGCCCTGAGCCACAATGCAGACCATTTGTCATGTGGCCTAATGCCATCACCTAGCCTGGTGTAGCCATCTGGCACAGTCGACTACCACACACCCTTGCAGAAATGCACCCATGCATGTCAGTACAGGCACCCTGTGTGTTTGTGTGTGTGTGTTGTATGATGCGTATGATAACATCCACACACACTACGACTCCCATTGGCATACTGAAGCATGCTGTCTGATGTCAGACACCTCCCCATACCCTTTGCCCATATAACCTCCACATGGCCCATGTGGTGCATGTGATACCTGCACAGTAATGTGTTGTAGCAATCTCACTAGTGATGAGTTGTAATCCTGACCCTGCCAAGACTGTCAATGTGTGTGCGTCCCTGTGAGAGTGTGGCTGTGTTGATGCTGGCACCTGCTCATGTGGACAGGCATGTGTACTTCACCTACCATATAGCTACCATATCCCTGTTGCAGATGTCACTCACCATCACATATATGTTCTGAGAGCTCCACAACAGGTAACCTATGTGGCGCATCCAATAACTGCATAGAACTGTGATAGCACTTCATAGTCATCAGGGGTTAGATACTCTGTGCTGGTAGGTGTGTGACACAAACATGCTTAAGTTTTACTCTTCCACCCCTCCTTGACTTGTCTTTGCCTTTGTCTGCCTCTCTCACTCTCTCACTGGTGGATGTGAAGACCTACACCTGCTTTGCTTAGGCAGCAGCATGTGTATTTTAGGTAATGTTCATGATCAGCTGATGGCATCTGCATGAATTGCAGCCCTCCCTTAGCTGATTGAATGTGGAACAGCTGTGGTAACATTCCCATAGCCAATTGCATGGAAACACACTCCAATATCTAGGAACATCATGTTGGTGTTGGGCCTTTTTATTCACTGTGAGCAGGAACTCGATCTGTTGTTTGGCAAACAGTATCTCAGATGGATTGGGGATTTACCTCTGACAACATACACTGTGGAAACAGGCCAACACATAGGAGGGGGATGTGCCTGACCTGACTACAGACTGTAAGTGCTGCTATACTGCATTCGGAGTAATGTTGGTTTAACAGGGTGTGTGCGGATATGGCTGCCCTACATGTATTAATACTTGCCATGTCAGTTCTATGTTTATGAGGAGTCCCCATCTGTAGGGTCATTTGCAGACTGGGTAGTGTGTGGTACCTTTGGTTTCATGTGGTACCCACAGAGCATGTATCTGTGAACTGCAGAAGGTAGTGTGAGGACTGCAGTCTGTAGATGGTGAAAGCCGTGACAGTTACTGACTTCATATCCCTCATAGGACATATGTTGCAACAAACCCTGTTACCACAGTAAATATATGATGTTATCACAGCAACATGTCAATAGTGGCCCTGTGTATGTGCTTCCAGCCACAACTCAGTCAACCTTTGTACATATGTCATGCATTAAGAGGTGCATATGTGCTGTACACCATAATTAGTGTCATCATATCTGATAACAAGCCAGTGAGACATCAGACTGCTACACATGTTATGTACAGTAGGGGTTATATTTGATGACATAACCTGGACATTCTGTGGTTGTTTGTACACTACTGAGGTCTGTGTACTTATGGTGAATGTCGACAGTGTGTGTATTTTTAATATGTACCATGGCCTGTGTAAAGACTATGGTAGATGTCATCGTCCTAGGTCTCATCCTATATGATGTTACATGCTGCTCCACTGTATGTTACCGTATTGGCTTGCATATTTGTAGGGCCATACACACACATGTCCTATACCATAAACGTTGCATCAGACCACACTGTGTAGCAGCCAAGTATATGTAGGGTTAGTGTGTGAGTGGCACATATGAGGATGGTGTTGAACAGGTAGTCCATATACTGTAATATTATGCTAGCTTATCATATGTGGCTGTGTTCACATTGGTTGTGGTTATGCACTTTCACACAGGTGTATCTTACCCTGTGTTGTGACATGCCTGTAGATCCTGCTATATATGCAGGTACATGTACATTCCCCCATAGGAGATGTAGGCCAGTGTTGAGCCAGTCTGCCTGTAGCCTGCACAGTGCTTTGTTACATGCCTAGCAGCTTAGTGTACTTACCCAGTGAGGTGTCATGTCCAGATACTTGCAGATGTACTGCTGCCGGGCCTCCCTTAACAGTCATGTATGTCAGACAGAGTGGTGGGATGCTGTACAGATGTATGTCAATATCTAGTGGGAAGTATGTGTCCATGGCACCTCTGTACCAGCAGTTATTATGTGTCACGACAGACAGGGGTGTGTGAATGCATAACCTATGGGGGGGATGTATACCAGTCGTTATGTGTTATACCCATCTACATGGTTGTTAACATCCATATTGTCAGGCTTGGTCCACATGTTCTGCACTAAGGGGGTCTGTGTATACCTCTGGACTGTACAGAGTGTGTCAGAATGTCCACATCTATTGGCCAATGTCTCTGCTGTAGTCCACAGGAGCATTATGTGCTTGCAGTGGTACTGTACTGTGATGTCCTTAGAATGTCTGTCAGTAGCCAATGGCGCACGTGTGAAAAGCAGATGTGACCTCCCACACACACCATGTCTGTGAAGACAATCCCTATTACAGTAGCAATAGTCTGCTAATATACCTGCTATACATGCCTGACATCCCCTTGCACTACGAAGGTTCGTAGGTTCATAGGTTGGTACTAGGCTATCGGCCCTAGGGCCTATACAAGCCTAGCCATAACAATTCCCTGGATATTTCTTGCCACAATATTTACTTCTCTGGACTACTGTCTAGCAGGGTGACTGACATGATCCCCGGGGTGAATTTCCTATCTCCCATCCAATCATCAAGGTTCCTTTTGAAGAGGGCCAAGGAGGCACTCTGCTTGACATGTATGGGCAGTCTATTCCAGAGTATGGGGAGTCTCTGGGTAAGGAACCTATCCCTCCAGCATGTTTTGTTCATTGTGATGACAAGGTTTAGATCCCTGGAGCGTGTGGCTCTGAGGGATTGGGATTTCTTTAAGTGGAGCATGTCCAACAGCTCAGGGTTTGACATGGCCTTGTATGTTAAGCAGAGCTTGCCTCTGAGTAGATGATATGCCACAGAGTATAGCTGGAGTTTTTTTAGACGGTCAACATAGGGCATCTGCTTTAGGCCTGTGATTCTTTTAGTGAGGTATTTCTGTGGCCTTTCCAGCTGTTGCAGATGTCTTGTGAGGTACATACCAAATGGGGCATTATACTCTATAATGGGTCTAATGAGGGATGAGTACAGTGGGACAATGACCTCCTTTTTTCTGGATGAAAAGCCCTTAGTGATGAGGTGTGCCACATAGAAGGATTTCCTGACTGTTGTGGCTGTGTGGTTATCGAAAGTGAGACCACTGTCCACCTGTGTCCCTAAGTCTCTCATCACACTTTTGATGTTTAGTGTACTGCCACCTATGTGGTAATTCATGGGTACATGTTTTTTTTCCAAAGGGGATAACTATACATTTTTTGGCATTCTGGCACCAGGCATCTGTTTCTGTAAGGCCCTTTTGTAGAATATCCACATCATTTAGGGATTCAATAATGGCTCCCAGTTTGCAGTCATCTGCAAACTTTGTTAGCCAGAGTCCCTTAGTGTTGGCCTGTACTTCAGAGAAATAGATGCCAAACGAGAGTGATCCCAGGACTGAACCCTGAGGTACTCCACTTGTCACTTGTCTGGAGCTGGATTTGGAGTCGGCTACTTTTACAGTCAGGGTTCTGTCAGTAAGCCAGTTGGCAATCCATCGAGTGATGTAGGGATTTATGCCCAGCTTAGTAAGTTTATCTATGATTCCAGAGTTGGGGATGGTGTTGAAGGCCTTGGTGAGGTTCAGATAAGCTGTATGGACCACCTTACCCTCATCTACAGCTCTGGAGACTGATTCAAAGAAGTCAATCAGATTCAGGAGACAAGATCGTCCCTTCACAAACCCAAACTGGGTGGGGTCCAGTGTTTGAAGGTTGCCAATGTCTTTGTTTATAAGTTCCATGATAATGCTTCCCATGCCCTTGCAGATCAGGCTTGTCAGACTGATGGGACGGTAGTTCCCGGGATCCAAGGCGGATCCCCCCTTGTGGAGTGGGATAACTGTAGCTGTGCGCCACTCAGTGGTCATGAAGCCTGAGGTGAGGCTATGATTAAACATGACACAGGTGAGGTGCCAGTTCATTTTGTAGTTCATGTAGTACACAGCCTGGGATGTCATCTGGTCCCATGGATGCTGTATTCTTAGCTTTGAAGAGTGCAGTTTCTACCTGTGTGGCCGTAATTACTGGAATTTGGCAATCTTTTGGTATTGAGATGGGCCCTTTAGGGGGTGAGAGGGGGGTGAAGTTTGCATTAAATCGATCTGCCAGGATATTGGCAATAAGGATCAGTATATTTAATGCCATTCTGTTGTAGCTCAGAGCAGACCTGAGCATTGCCATTTAGATTCTTGACATAACTATAGAATGCCTTGTGGTTGTCTTTGAAATCTTTGGCAATTTTATTTTCATAACTAGCTTTTGAGGATTTTATGAGGGATCAGCTTCTTACTGAGGCTGGTGAGGGAGTTTTTTGCATCCTGGGATTTTCCTCTTTTCTGCAACAGTTTCTTCCTTCTGTTGTATAGTTTGTTTATAGCAGGGGACCACCAGAGTGGCTTCCTTTTTTGGAGAAAAGCATCTTGGTTCTATTTGGAATGGCACAATTCATGCACGAATGGATGTGCTCGTATAGTGCCTTAGTGTAGGATTCTGCAGTCGAACTTTCAGATCCCGTCTGCATGGGTGTCATGAAGTTTGTCACTTCTGACTTCAGTAGCATGAAGTTGGCTATGGAGAAGTTTTTTAAGGGGGTTTCCTTACTGGGGGGTGGGGGTGGGATGTGGATGTCAAGGGTGATTTGCTTATGGTCAGACCTGACCAATGAGGGGTGACCACTGGTGTGGAGCATCTATCTCCCATGTTGGTAATGACCAGGTCTAGGATATTGGAGCCCCTGGTGGGACAATGGATTAGCTGATCCAGGGCATTGGAATTTATGACTTTTAAGAACCGTTGGGAAAAGTAGTTGGTACCCGAGTAGTTTTCCCAGTTAATGGCAGGGTAGTTGAAATCACCCAGTATTAGGGTGTTTGGTTGTATCTTAATATTTTCCAGTATGTTTAGAAAGGTGTAGTGAGAATCTTGGGGCATGGTGGGGGATCTGTAGCAAGCTACAATTTGGACTGCAGTCTTACCTAGTGTTAGTTGCACCTGGAGAATTTCAGATGCATTGTGTTGGACAACTAGCCTGGAGGTGTGAATATCCTTGGTGAGTATGGACACTCCTCCACCTTTAGTGTTTCGGTCTTTGTTATGCGGCCGAAAAGTGTGGTAAGAGTTGTAGCCTGGTATTGCAGAGGTGCTCTCTGGAGCCTTGAACAAGGTCTCAGTTACTGCACAGATACTGATGTTCTCCATTTTTAGGAGTGCCTCGAGAGAGTGCATTTTGAGGTTTAGACTTATAGCATTGAGTAGCATTACCTTCAGATTTTGCATGCTTGTATCTGTTATGGTGGTGGTTTTATCCTTTGAACCTTGCCTAAAAAAGGCACTATAGGGGTGGCAAGAGCTTTAGCCAGTAACCTGAATCCCAGGGGTGACAGGTGCAGATCATCTCTGGCAAAGCATCATGGTTTGGTTAGTATATATGTACATATGATTATCCAGATATCTATATAGATAATTACACATGTACATAATGACATATATAGATAGGTGTGCATATGTACATAGATATGCATATACACACCCAGATATATACATATATAGAGCACTATATGTCTACACATATACAGATAGAGATATATATGCACATATACGTATACCATGCTGCCATGCCTGCCAGCAGTCCATTGCGGTTGTATCCCCCACACATACAGTGGGGCTGGGGCCATATATATGTGTGGGCTTCACCTGCACAATACATGTGTGCCCATATGCACTCCAGGGGCCCGTGTATGTAACAGTGGTATATGGCCCTGTATTATTGAGTCTAGGGGGATGCACCATACATAACCTAAGCTGTTACAAAATGTGGGGGTATCAGGGGTGAGCTGCCTTAAGGTATCTGGATGTACAGTACCATACATGTCACCTATCTTGACATTACTTACATAAAGTGGGTTACTGCAGGCTTACTGCCTCCTGCCATACAGACTGTTTTGTTTGCCAGTGTGCCTGTGATGGTGTCAGTTATGCCTTGTTATGTAATAGTTACATCCCATTTGGTCAACTGAAGTCTTTACCACCTAGTGATTGTGTACAAAGTGTAGATCAAGGCTGCTGGACTATACACCTGCATCACTTACTGTTGATTGTGTGGTATCCTGTGGCCCAGTCTGTCTTTACTATTGTACAATTTGAAGGGCTTGGCCTGGGCAGCAACAGTTATGGACCTTTCCAGACTACTGTATTAGTATAACTGTTTCACAGTTGCATTACTCTGTTTATATGGATGTCAGTGTCTGAACAGCTATTTGACATGGCATTATAAATCAGTAATAGTACACAAATAAAGGTATTCCATTTCTGCAAACCTGTGTGTGGTGTTTATCCTATGACCTCTCTGTGGGTGTATATTGCAGACAACGAATGTCATTTGTATGGGTGGCTCATCCAGTGTCCAGTTGTTAGGGTGTTAAATGTAGGCATAGTGGCTGTACCATATTGTGTGCGCCTACTACATAAGTATCTTACTGTACATATCTCTGCATGTGTATGTGTAGTCATGTGTATGTATATATCTATATATATATATATATATATATATATATATATATATATATGTGTGTGTGTATGTGTGTGTGTGTGTGTGTGTGTGTATATCTGTATCTGCATATATGTGTCTGTGTATATGTATCCTGGGGATGCTGATAGCTTCCACATTTTACATTTCCTATGGGAGCCAAACTGTACTGCATGATATGTTATCAATACCAGCCTGACATCATACAGGTGGATGTAGCACTGTTAATATCTTGTGCCCATGTTGTGTCAGGTCCTGGTTATGGGAGCTGCAACACTTGGTAATGTTTTGCAGGGCAGACGTGTTTGGCTGTGGGGGGGGGGGCATGCAAATTCATACAAGATGTATTGTTAGGGGCCTCTCAACCCCATTAATGGTGCATGTGGACATACATGTTTCTGTTAATCTACCATTGCTATCTACAGATGTATGGCCATATATACCTATATAGATATATATATATATATATATATATATATATATATATATATATATATATATATATGCTTACATATATATAACTATGTCCGCATATACCTACATAGATATATATCTGCGTACATATATGTAACTTGCTGTGTATATGCAGACATATAGGTGTAGACATATATATGTGTCAATGTAGGCATTTGCATGTATATATGTTTATATATATATATATATATATATATATATATATATATATATATATATATATATATATATATATATATATATATGTATATATTTCTAAATATATATATATATATATATATATATATATATATATATATATATATTTACATATATAGATATGTTGTATCTGTTTAGATATTAATATATTAATATATTTACACACATACATCTAAATGTTGGTATACATTCTCTGTACTGTTGCATCCCTAGGCTGGATCATATGTTTCTGAAAACATCAGATTTATGTATATCTGGCATGGCTTAGTGGTAAATCACTTTGTGATGTGCAGGGTCTGGTTTTGAGCCTTGCAGAGGCTGTTTATTTTGTTGCTGGGCAAAACACGGGCCATTGGATACAGAGTGATTAAGGAACTTTAAAGCAGTTGTAAGCAGGTTTGTGCGGAGGTAAGCACTGCTAACTTCTGGTTACAGTTTCTTATACTCAGCTAGCTTCTAAATTGCTTAACAATTTAGGCATTTCTTACCCTGTGCAAACAGGCTTAAACCCGTTTAATACTGCTTAAAAGTGCTTACTGCCACTTACCCCATGCTAATTTCTTTAAAATAAAAGAAAAAGGCGTTGATAGGAAAGTGGTGAAAAAAGGGGCACAAAGAAAGAAAGACAGTAGGGAAAACAGCCAGGGATGTGCAGGAAGGCTGTAGAGAAGGTCCATAGCTGCCCATTTCTTCTACAGCAACAGCTGTGCATATACACTGAATTTGGAGGTAGATTTGGACACTCAAACCCCTGGGAGAGGGGTGAGGACAACAATAATAAGTTGTGATGCCAATTAAACTGGATTACATGTGTCCAGTGGACACGTGTGCGAAATGGACAGCTACATATTGGGCGTGATTTTTTTGTGGGAACAGATTGCCCTTTTTCTTTTTTTTTCAGGTGAGAGTGGAATGTTGGGGAGGGTTAGTAGGTATATTTGGGGAGGTAGGTTAACAGACAAGACACACAAGATGCATACAGGGGCAGTATATGACACATCTGGGGGTAAACACCTTGATGGGGAGGGGTGTTGGGATATCGGAAGCCCACAAGCCCCCTAGTGGTAACAGTGGGACTGCGGTCCCCACCCATGGGCAGTCACCACTGCACCTTCACAGCCCCGAAGGTGGGTGTGCTGGGGGCTGAGCCGCAGATCCAGGCTGACTCTCTAATCACGACACGCAGCCCTCGAACTGGCATAGAAGATCACCAAACTGCTCGTTGATCGCTCTACGCACCACGACCCCGACCTGGAAATGGGTGACAGGTGCCTGTCCGTGCCCTCTCCCAGGGGGGTAAGCCCCATCCCCTGAGGTGGTTCCACCCAAAGGTGGTGCAGGACCAATGGACAGGGAGGTCCAGGGTTGGGCCCCAGACATGCTGGTGCCCAGTGCCTCGGCCAGCTGAGGTGGGACAGGTGGGTCCACTGGGACCAGCCTTCCCAAGCGTGCTATAGTATTTAGATTTCAACATTATATATGGGTTAGTAATAGTCAACACATTCCTGGGTTAGGTATAACAGCATGCAAGGATATTCCCATTAACCAAGACTCCAGATAAGGAGCAGGTGCATAGCAAACAAAACACATGCATATATGGGACCACAGTGGTAATAAGAACAGCATGCAGGTACGTTGATGGTACCATGCCAACAATGTTGGAATAATTCAATGTGGCACATGCATGGGAACCATTAAAATATTTATCAAACAATTGGACATCATCAGAGTCAGTACATACCAGTTGGGGTGGGTATGTTGATTATTGTTGGACATAAGGTGGAGGGGAGAAAAATGTCAATTAACAAGTAGTATATTCCTGTACTCCACAATACTTTCCTAGTCAGTGCTGTTATCTGTACCTTACAAGTCTTACTACAGTACCCTATAGACTTATATTGGACACTGATATGGCTTGTCGACATCATTACACATGAACCGGTTTTACCTGCAGTATACACCTCTTACCTGGTATACCTGTAGAGGGAATGTTTGTTAACACTGACTAACTGTTTGTACACATATGCCCACATTCCAGGTTGATGTTTTGCACTATGCTATCCAACTCTTTCTGCACAGACTCTGGCCATGTATTGACCACATGCTGGTGTGCCTAGACATATCTACAATATTGCCCTCTTCCACCTTTAGTGACCTGACACACACATATACATGCTTCCCTACACAGTTATATTATGTAGCACAGTGTGGGTGACAGTGACCAGTGATACTTTATTATTCAGAGAAACTGCAACACTCACAATCCCCTACAATGCCAGGGTGGATGGTACCAGTACAGGTTATATCGGTCTGCATTTCTCAGCACAGTGTTCGTATCCAACGTACCTGTGGGAGCAATGTTTGTTAGCACTACCTGAATGTTGCCACATACAGTTCCAGATTACACATTAGTATTATGCACATGTATCTCACTCTGTTACTGTACACACTCTGGTCACAGCTTAACAACTTGGGAGTGTAGATAGGACATACTTGAAATATTGCTCTCCTAACAGTTTTGGGGGTTGCTACAGTGACAGGTGTATTCTCATGACGGTTGACAATCACTTGTATTTCCTGTTTGCTGGCTACACATCTGGGATCATCCCACAGACTTACCAGGGGGACAGGCAGCAGATATGGGCACATATACTGGACATTCTGGCCTCATGTGTACAGTTATGGGGTATGAATCTGTATACAGTCTAATTCCACTCCCAGGATTCAGATCATGGCTGTGTCTGCTACAGCTTAAACACTGTCCCATCACAGTTGTGTCTGCTATATTGATATTGCTGTATATCTCCAATCTGCTTTCTGTCTTATTAATCCCCTGTGCTTATGCATTCTGACCTTGTATAATAACACTCTTATACAGATTTCCTAGACAGTTATATGTAGAAGGACAGTGTGGGTGACAGTGATGTGTAATACCTCATTATTCAGAGCAACTGCATATCATTCTTGTATTTCTGGGCACAGTGTTGGTATCTGACAGACCTGTGGGAGGAATGTTTATTAGCACTACCTGAATGTTCCCAAACACAGTACCAGGTTCCACATTACTATTATGCACATACATCTCACTCTGTTACTGTACACACTCTGACCACAGTTTAACAAGCTGGGGTGTAAATGGGACATACGTGGGTTCTTAGTCACATAAGATATTGGAGAGTTGCTAGTGTCAAAAGAAACACAAATCGTTAAGCAAAAACTTTATAACACAAAACAGAGCTTTTGGGCAAAGACTCTTCTTCAGTGTTAAACATAAAATATTAGCCAAGCAATCACGCTTTATACAAGAGCCCAAAAGTCATATGACTGCAGCCAAAGTCATATGACTAACATATTTAAAGAAACATAAAATTTTAAATACATGTTATATATATATGTAACATATAAATTATATAAAACATAAAAATATACCATACAGTTTATATATACAAATATTACCAAATCATAATTTAGTACGTTGTATCTTAGCTAAAATTGGTTTCAAACTGACAGTAAAATTTAAACCTGGGGTATGATCTGCATTAAGTCTGAGTATCCACTGATACTCCTTAGTCTCTAAAATATTATTAATATCCCCACCCCTAATGGATGGAGAAACTACATCTAAGACTCTAAACTTAAAGCTGTGTTCAGCTCCATACATTTTTATATGTTTAAACAGCACATTAGTCTCGTACTCTCTTCTAATCTCAGACTTATGCTCAATTATCTGGTCCTTTAGTCTACGTGTGGTCTTACCTACATAAAACGCGGGACATGCCACACATACAGCTAAATAGACCACATTATTTGTGTTGCAATTAGCCACAGAATTAAATCTGTAATTCTTGTTTGTTACTGGATGATCAAAAAGAGAGTTGGGGCTGTCTGCAATATCTACACAGCATGAACACCCCAAACATTTAAAAGTACCAAAATGAGCTAATTTATAAGAGCTAATGCCAGATTGATTCCTACACTTAAAATCCTTGTAACATATTAGGCTCTTTATAGTTCTCATATTCCTATATGAGAAATATGGCCTACTATCTAAAACTCTACTGACATCCATCGCAGCCATTGGGACAGGCCAATTTTTCTCTACAACACGCTTAGTCAAATGCGTTTTATTACAGAAGGTCATAACATACCTAACCTTATCATGTCCATGCCCATTGGCATTCGTGTTATCAGTATGTTGAACATCACTATCCCTAAAATAGGGTCTATATTCATGTTCTCTATTTTGTATTACAATATTCTTAAGCTCCAATAACATTTCACGCTCATAACCATTCTCCAGAAATTCATTAAACATTTTATCCAAATGCATATGAAACATTGTATCAATAGTATTAAGCCTACTGGCCCTAGCAAACTGAGCTTTAGCCACACCCTTAAAGATATGCGAAGCGTGCATGCTTCCCCGATGCAAATACCTATTTGCATGAACATCTTTCTTATGAACAGCGGTCTGCAACAACCCATTATCTAAAAAAACTTTAACATCAAGAAACACAGCTTCAACTTCAGAAATAGTCTCCTTAAATCTCAAAAAGGTAGTAGATGAGTTCAAATATGCTATAAATTCTATCAGATCTTTCAAAGAGCCTTTCCAGATCATAAAGCAGTCATCAACAAACCTTTGATAGAAACAAACATTATCATTAAGGAATTTGGAACCATCATATACATATTTAGTTTCCCACTGATGCAGGACCAAGTTCGCGTACGTGTTTGCAACTGGTGTGCCCATAACTACACCAGTAAGCTGCAAATACAGCTGTCGATCAAATATAAAAATGTTATTACTCAACACTAGATCTAACATTAAACAAATATTCTGTGTATAGTTCACAGACACAGATTTTTGTGCCGTCAAAAACTCCCTAATAGATTCTATACCATAACTATTCAGTATAACCGTAAATAAGGAGACAATATCCATAGTGACAAACAAAAGCTCACCCAATTCAATCCTCTTAGCTTTCAAACCATTATACCAATGATACAGTTTAACCAAAAAATCACCAGTGTCTTTCAGAATATTACCACACCGCAATAAATAGGGATGCAACTGTTTCTGTAAATAAACAGATATAGGTTCTGTTATCCACCCATTCCCAGAAACTATGGGTCTCATGGGTGGATTAACCAAAGACTTATGAATTTTTGGTAAACCATATAATTGCGGAATAGTTGGATATGGTACAGTAAAGAAATGGAACAAGTCCAAATCTATATCACCATTAATCTGAAGATCATAAATGTGCATATTTACATCACTAATATGCTTTTTAACATCATTAGCTGAAATCTGCCGGAAAACATTACTATCATCAAGAAAATCAGTAATGGTTGCATAATATTTATCACTATCCATGATGACTGTAACTCCCCCTTTATCCGCTTGCTTAATAACAATGTTCTCATTTGATTGCAACTGCTTCAAGGCAATGTATTCATCATATGATAAATTATAATGCTTTTTTTATAAACAACATCGAATAATTTTCTAAACTCTATTTCACATAGATCATGGAATGCTGTAATAATTGGTATACTAATCGGTATATATATGCTACGTCTTCTACAAACATTCGACACTAAATCAGACTGCTTAAACAACACTTTTAAATTTAAGTTTCTAGTAAACTGTTTCAAGTCCATCAAGACTGAAACTAAGTCATTGCTGGCTGAAGGTATAAAGCCAAGGCCCTTTTTTACAAAGAATAATGGGATTGTTCTAATGTAATTTCTGATAAATTCAAGATACCTCCAACTATCTGCGACCCATCTTCCCTTGCCCTATTGGGCTGTTGAACTTGTGTTTCACTGAACCAGGTGTTTGTCTTGTCAGCGAATTGTCCCTCAGAGTCTTCGTTTCTTGCACTTTTTCAGGTTTGTCTAACGTGAAACGTCTCTGGGTAAAATCCAAAACCGACTGTTGACTTTTCTTTGCACTCGGTTTACTAGTTGCTTGTTCCCCCTGCAACGTATCTGCTGCACTTACGGATGCCATATCTCCTGCCTCAGATCTTTTTTCCACCACTATAGATGACGTCGATATAGGGGATGTGGCAACTACCGCTTTTTCCAGTAGCGGAACACCAGCGCTAGAATTAGAAATAATATTGCCAGTCTCTGCCTCAGGAAACACATCCAAAGTATTAACTGAAGTAGAAGAACGTTGCATACTTGCATTTTTAGTGTGAGGCACTCCACTGAACGTATTTTTAATATCATTTCTGGGCCAAGAAAAGATATGACCCTTTTGAAAGTCAGAGATATCCCTCAACAATTTACGCTTTTTCAATACTTCAAGGCGATCATCTAACTGATGCATCCTATTAAGCATTTGTTGATATAGAGTCAGCATATTAGTATAACAAGACATATTCATAAGTTCACTTTCCATTTGAACAATCTCTCCTTTCAGCTGTACTTCACTCTTCGAAAAGAAGTCATTCATTAACAGCATGTAGTCCAAACTTAATTTGATGTTTAACTGTTGCCAACGCTTCAATAAGTCAGGGTATGTGTTACCATACGAGGGCATTTTAAGGATTCTCAGTCCACGAGGCACTATGCCCATTTCAAGATATGCAGAGTAACTAAACCTCTGCCATTGTAGCCATTTGTAAGCACCTACTTTCCTTTCAAGCAATTCCATTTTCTTAGTAAAAACAACAGTACCTTCCGAACGAGAATCCGTAGACAAATCCACCTCCATAGGAGTAGTAGTAACTAGACTCAACAGAGGGTTAGCATCCCTCGCCAAAAAAGCTTTTAGTGACTCAGTCACATCCATGGCTGCGAAAAAAGGCTCTATACGGAAAATTGCCAACGAACCAGCGGGAAAGTATCCACACCACAAAGCTGGAATGCAGGAACGTCAAATGAAACACAAATCGTTAAGCAAAAACTTTATAACACAAAACAGAGCTTTCGGGCAAAGACCCTTCTTCAGTGTTAAACATAAAATATTAGCCAAGCAATCACGCTTTATACAAGAGCCCAAAAGTCATATGACTGCAGCCAAAGTCATATGACTAACATATTTAAAGAAACATAAAATTTTAAATACATGTTATATATATGTAACATATAAATTATATAAAACATAAAAATATACCATACAGTTTATATATACAAATATTACCAAATCATAATTTAGTACGTTGTATCTTAGCTAAAATTGGTTTCAAACTGACAGTAAAATTTAAACCTGGGGTACGATCTGCATTAAGTCTGAGTATCCACTGATACTCCTTAGTCTCTAAAATATTATTAATATCCCCACCCCTAATGGATGGAGAAACTACATCTAAGACTCTAAACTTAAAGCTGTGTTCAGCTCCATACATTTTTATATGTTTAAACAGCACATTAGTCTCGTACTCTCTTCTAATCTCAGACTTATGCTCAATTATCCGGTCCTTTAGTCTACGTGTGGTCTTACCTACATAAAACGCGGGACATGCCACACATACAGCTAAATAGACCACATTATTTGTGTTGCAATTAGCCATAGAATTAAATCTGTAATTCTTGTTTGTTACTGGATGATCAAAAAGAGAGTTGGGGCTATCTGCAATATCTACACAGCATGAACACCCCAAACATTTAAAAGTACCAAAACGAGCTAATTTATAAGAGCTAATGCCAGATTGATTCCTACACTTAAAATCCTTGTAACATATTAGGCTCTTTATAGTTCTCATATTCCTATATGAGAAATACTGCCTTCTATCTAAAACTCTAGTGACATCCATCGCAGCCATTCTAACATTGTCTGGTTAAGTGATTTGCTTGGTGCTTTGGAACAATTGGGAATTTGGTCTAGGCTCCTTAGTGGTCCCCATGACTGTGTGCCTAGTAACTATTAACCTGTCATCATTGTTGCCAGCCAGTCTGTATTGCATAACTGATGTAGTTCAGGAAATGTTTTGGCAATATCACCAGCACACCATTTTTTTAATGTAACATAGGCAGTTATTCTTAAAAGGTAGCAGCATTTGTAGATGAAGCACTACATTGCATTGTCAGCATTTCAATCACCTGCAGTGAAAATAGAACCCACAGCATTCTGGTCTTCCAGTACCAGAGGCAAACATGCTACCTGTTGCACCACAGATACTGCCTAGATGCCTGCCTGACATAGAAAAATTTGCATAGTGAAGTAAAGAGAAGAAATCACTAAAACATTTAAGGAAGTTGTATGTGTGTTTTTGTTGTTTATATAGTGAAGTTGCCAGAAAACAAACTTAGAACAGTGTGGAAGAAGGAAAAATGAACATTGGTAAACAGCATACAGTAATTAGAGGATCAAAACCACCCCACTAATGTATTGACAATGTGTACATCACTTCCTGACTACAATGAGCCATGGAAGCGATTACACTGAAACTATTACCTTCACTTTATGTCGGTATTACTTGGTGGTGCACATCAATGGTCATCTAAGTTGCATGAGAGATGCCAAGATCTTAGCATGCCCAACAGATTTTTCTGTACTTTTGCAATATGATGAAGTGTCATTTCTCTGTCTCTATATATAGGCATTGCATTTGGTCTCAGCCAACAGAAAAATGATTTTGTTTTCTTTTTTAAAAGCCCTTTTTGGACATGCGTGTGGTGTGATAATGTATTTTTATATGACTGAAGGCTATAAATGATATAGGACAGAGATGGAAAAGAGAAGCAAGCAGAGAGGAGAAAACAATGTGAGAAGATATTACCTGAAATCAGAACAGAGATAGAGGAAGAAGACAGATATAAATCAAGGGATTTTACCCCGTGTCTTTCATACTGATATGATGTATAATAGTGCAGTGGCAAGGGGAGCCAGTGAATCAGTTGAATTGCAAATGCCCATAAAGCACACATGTCAGGAAAATGTAATACACTGGCAGAGCAATAACAAGAAGAAAGAAAAGTATTTAAAGGACTGGAATCAAGGCTTTATGGTCACATTCTCTATAGCACTGCATTAGCAGGGGCAAACACTGAAGTTGTCAGAGTGTGAGGAATCCTTAAGAAGACACATCAGGGATATGTAGCACATTTGTCTTGTTCATACTGAACAGGTACTAATATTTGTAGTGCATTTCAAGTATTTTTCATAGTTTTTGCCATAGGGTGAGAAATGCCATTTCTCAGTGGTTATATATGGCCATAGTCATGGCTCAATGCCGAGAGTTGTTTTATAAGCCCTTTCTGGGTATGTGTTAATCGACTTTATCTATTTTGGACCTGGTTAAAGACTGGAATGGAAGTACAGGACCATGATTAAAAGGGGAGGCACACAGAGAGCAGAACACAAGATGTTTTAATAAGGAATGAGCAGCATAGCTGTTGGTTATGGGCCTACTTTTCTTCTTCTTGGTTCAACGGTGTTATATAACTCCATACTTACATTTTGTTTTTCAGTGCCAAACTCCCTGCCATAACGTACACAATAATGGTATGAATGTTGATTTCAGGGGAAAGAAACACAATGAGAATACAAGATGAACACTCCTGCACAGATATGAAAACATGCCTGTGTCACTTATCTTGTCAAAAATAGAGCATTAGCCAGATAATCAAGTTGATTGAAACCATAGCTGTGTCACTCATATTTTGCGAAATAAACGATTAATCAGGGTTGCAACTGAACCACTCAGAAGAAAGGTTTAAAAAAACATTGCAGCAGAAAGGAATACAATTGTATGATGAAAATGTAATATTGTAAAACAGTAATTCACCTTCAGGGGAGTAGAACCCTGTACTCAAAGCACTGAGAATGGATTATTCACATCATGAATAAACTGAGCCATTGAAGCCATTACAAGAACAGCCTTACCTTTACTGTATTTAATCTCAGTTCAGCAATCACTGATGAAATCCTTTACACATCAAGGATTTTTCTTCAGTTTTGCCATAGGTTGAGAAATGTTTTTTGTGGTTGTATACAGGCATTGATGTTACTGTCTGGGAAGTTGAGAGGTATGACTGGGAGTATTTATTTATTTTTTTTTTTTTTTTTTTGCATTACAGGTGCCTCTTTTATTGAGAAGGGAAAAGAAACAAGTCAGGGAAGTTAGAAGTGGGTACGTGGGGGTGGTAGGTCACAGGAAAATATAGACATGATTTACAAGGTAGAGGGTACCATAATGGGAGAAATACTACTTGCCATACTGTGAGCTGTCACCAGTGAATCCTGCCTCAGAAACTGGACACAGTACTGGGCAGAGATAGAACTCAATGAGCTGCTGAAGCCTGGTCTCTATGCAGCCGATGTGAGCATCCAACCTCCTGTCTGTTATTTCCCTCACAAGCTTTGTCAGTTCCTGATGGAAGACAAAAGTGTTACCTACACTTGCACTGCTACTACTGGTAGGTACCAGTGTCCCATCTTCCTGTAGAGGGCTACGTAATGCGGGTGGTTCAGATAGGGCAGGAGGTGTGGAGACAACTCTGGAATGCTGAGACCCAAATGTACTAGGTGCCTCTGATGATGGTAGTGGTGGACCTGCTGCTGCTTGCTACCACCTGTTAGGGGATATCAGACTGTGCTGATGTGGTTGGTGCAGGCTGAAGTGCTGCTCCACATAATAACAGAAATAGAGAGGGAAAAATAAATAAGTACATGTATAAACAAGAAAGGATAGAGATAAAGAGGGTGAGGGAAGAAACATACACAAACAATGAGACTGCATTTTTAACTACACTGTTACTCACACAGTGAAGCAAAACAAACTTTTAATAGTAGGACTTACACAGGTATGTTATCAACATTTTTGTCTGAGTATTACATTGGCTCTGCAAGCCAAAAGCCAAAGCCATCCTCACATAAGATCATACCTACTAAAGCATAACAGATGGTATATTAATATATTCTAAGACCCATGTAAGACCACAGCTATTAATTCCAGTGTTTTATATACCTACAGAGCTGTACCTAAGTAAGAGGCAAAGAATGTCACAGTAACACACAAGCCTAAGTTTACAGAGGTTGAAAGTGATGTGGTACTACAGTCCCTATAACTCCATGGTAGACGGAGCTTTTCAGTGCATACACTGACCAGCCCCTATGTAACTGTGTCTGGAGAGAGGCTGTTGCCAGTGTTACTGTTGTGGGTGGTTAAGACTGCAGTTATGATACATAAAGGTCCACTTCCACAGAGTTCCACAGTACACTGCTGGCTGTTTTGGCAGAGCTGGATTGGCCCCAAAACATTTCAGCTGATGATGCACCAGGTATCTAGTCCTACTATCACTATCCTTCCCCAATTATTACCTGTTATTTACATTACAGCTCACTTCAGGCATATATATACATCTGGCATCCAGGTGCAGCATCCATCTCCGCAAGGCTGGGCAGCGTTATAAATCAATATCATATTTTTATAGTTGTGACATCAGTTGTGTGTGTAGCTGTGGTCCTGGGTCATCCTTACACTGGATGTGTTCTGTATGGGTGTATTCACTGGGGCATCCTTACACTGGATATGTTCTGTATGGGTATATTCACTGGAATATCCTTACACTGGATATGTTCTGTATGGGTGTATTCACTGGGGCATCCTTACACTAAAAATGTTCTGCATGGATGTATTCACTGGGGAATCCTTATACCTGATATGTTCTGTATGGGTTTATTCACTGGGGCATCCTTACACCGGATATGTTCTGTATGGGTGTATTCACTAGGGCATCCTTACACTGGATGTGTTCTGTATGGGTGTATTCACTGGGGTATCCTTACAGTGGATATGTTCTGTATGAGTGTATTCACTGGAGCATCCTTACATTGGATATATTCTGTATGGGTGTATTCACTGCGGTATCCTTACACTGGATATGTTCTACGTGGGTGTATTCACTGGGTCATCCTTACACTGGATATGTTCTGTATGAGTGTATTCACTGGGGTATCCTTACGCTGGATATGTTCTGTATGGCTGTATTCACTGGAGCATCCTTACACCGGATATATTCTGTATGGGTGTATTCACTGGGGCATCCTTACACCGGATATGTTTTGTATGGGTGTATTCAATGGGGCATCCTTACACTGGATATGTTCTGTATGGGTGTATTCACTGGGGCATCCTTACAATGGATGTGTTCTGTATGGGTGTACTCACTGGGGCATCCTTACACTGGATATGTTCTGTATGGGTATATTCATTGGGACATCCTTACACTGGATATATTCTGTATGGGTATATTCACTGGGGCATCTTTACACTGGCTATGTTCTGTATGTGTGTATTAACTGGATCTTCCTTACACTGTATATGTTATGTATGGGTGTATTCACTGGGGTATCCTTACATTGGATATGTTCTGTAGGGGTGTATTCACTAGGGCATCCTTACACTGGATATGTTCTGCATGGGTATATTCACTGGTGCATCCTTGCACTGGATATGGTCTGTATGGGTGTATTCACTGGGAAACCCTTACACTGGATATGTTCTGTACTGGTGTATTCACTAGGGCATCCTTACACTGGATATGTTCTATATGGGTGTATTCACTGGGGAATCCTTACACTGGATATGTCCTGTATGGGTGTATTCACTGGGATATCCTTACACTGGATATGTTCTGCATGGGTTTACTCACTGGTGAAGCACAATGCAACTATCCCTGTCTAATGTTGGAAGATCGGATATGTCTGATAAAGATAACTGGGATGATCTGACACAGTCAGTGGTGCAGAGTGTGTGTGCTGGACACAGGGAGTATAACCACTCACATCCCCTCCTCAGGATATAGACACAATCTCTATGTCTGCACATACCCAGGACACACTACCAGTAGACAGTAGACATGATGATCAGGACACTGTAGATCAGGGAAGTTGATGGCACCCAACAGACACATCTCAGGTAGCATGATGACATCTAGTCATGGTCACAGGATAGCCTGTGCAACTCTTTGCTGTAATGGGCAGGAAGTGTGCATTAGAAGTTGAATCCCTGTCACGCATGCCCTGGACTTGTCCAGTAGGCCATGGCACAGAGCTGAATAGGATGCTCATGCTGTGTCCCTGCAGACACTCACACATACACACACACACACACACACACACACACACACACACACACACACACACACACACACACACACACACACACACACCACCACCACCACTGGACCCAGCACACTCCATTGACTTTGATCCTTTCTTGCATTAACCTCCCCATACCAGTTCTTACACTTCCTCTAAATGCACTTTTTCTTTTTATACTCAACACTTTCACTCGTATACTACCATGTAAAAGACACACACTCCTGTAGTCCTTCCCCTTCTGTACAAATAATAACTGAGCCCTGCCCTTTATACAATGTTACTTGGGTAGTCTATGTCTCATGCACAGTGTGGCCAGCCTATGCTTGGGTAAGCACAGTCTAGTGTTTTCATATGCATCATTTGTACTGTATATATATCTGCTTACCTCTTGTACAACTATGTTGCAAAGCTGCATGCAATCCACTGCCTCTTTGCTAGTGCCATGGCATAGTAAGGCTGCCTCCATATAGCTTGTTCATCCCCTGGACTCTATGTCTGTGTAAGCAGCTGCTGCTGCAGCCTGCAGCGCCGAAAACTGCAGTCCCTGCAAGGGCCCCCCATGCTGTAAGTGCTTCCTAACTATAATATTATGTAACACAGCACACCCTACTGTAACTACTTCCTAACTAAAATATTGTGTAGCACAGCAGATCCTGCTGTAACTCTTACCTAACTATAATATTGTGTAACACAGCACACCCTGCTGTAACAGCTTCCTAACTATAATATTGTGTAACAGGTGCTTCCTAATTATAATATTGTGTAACATAGCACACCCTGCTATAACTGCTTCCTAACTATAATGTTGTACAACACAGCACCCCCTGCTATAACTGCTTTCTATCTATAATATTGTATAACATAGCACACCCTGTTGTAACTGCTTTCTAACTATAATATTGTATAACATAGCACACCCTGCTGTGACTGTTTCCTAACTATAATAATGTGTAATATAGCACACCCTGCTGTAACTGCTTCCTAACTATAACACTGTGTAACACAGCACACCCTGCTATAACTCTTACCTAACTATAATATTGTGTAACACAGCACACCCTGCTGTAACTGCTTCCTAACTACAATATTGTGTAACACAGCACACCCTGCTGTAACTCCTTCCTAACTGTAATATTGTGTAAAACAGCACCCCCGCTGTCACTCCTTCCTAACTATAATATTGTGTAACAAGGCACACCCTGCTGTAACTGCTTCCTAACTATAATATTGTGTAACACAGCACACCCTGCTATAACTGCTTCCTAACTATAATATTGTGTAACACAGCACACCCTGCTGTAACTGCTTCATAACTATAATATTGTGTAACACAGCACACCCTGCTGTAACTGCTTCCTAACTATAATATTGTGTAACACAGCACACCCTGCTGAAACTGCTTCCTAACTATAATATTGTACAACACAGCACCCCCTGCTATAACTTTATATCTATAATATTGTATAACATAGCACACCCTGCTGTAACTGCTTCCTAGCTATAATACTGTGTAACATAGCACACCCTGCTGTGACTGTTTCCTAACTAGAATATCGTGTAACATAGCACACCCTGTTGTGACTGTTTCCTAACTATAATAATGTGTAATATAGCACACCCTGCTGTAACTCTTACCTAACTATAATATTGTGTAGCACAGCACACCCTGCTGTAACTACTTCCTATTATATTGTGTAACACAGCACACCCTGTTGTAACTCTTACCTAACTATAATATTGTGTAACACAGCACACCCTGCTGTAACTCCTTCCTAGCTATAATATTGTGTAACATAGCACACCCTGCTGTGACTGTTTCCTAACTAGAATATCGTGTAACATAGCACACCCTGCTGTAACTGCTTCCTAGCTATAATACTGTGTAACATAGCACACCCTGCTGTGACTGTTTCCTAACTAGAATATCGTGTAACATAGCACACCCTGTTGTGACTGTTTCCTAACTATAATAATGTGTAATATAGCACACCCTGCTGTAACTCTTACCTAACTATAATATTGTGTAGCACAGCACACCCTGCTGTAACTCTTACCTAACTATAATATTGTGTAACACAGCACACCCTGCTGTGACTGTTTCCTAACTAGAATATCGTGTAACATAGCACACCCTGCTGTAACTACTTCCTAACTATAATAGTGTCTAACACAGCACACCCTGCTGTAACTCCTTCCTAATTATAACATTGTGTAACACAGCACACCCTGCTGTAACTGTTTCATAACTATAACATTGTCTAACACAGCACACCCTGCTGTAACTACTTCCTATTATATTGTGTAACACAGCACACCCTGATGTAACTCCTTCCTAACTATAATATTGTGTAACACAGCACACCCTGCTGTAACTCCTTCCTAACTGTAATATTGTGTAAAACAGCACATCCGCTGTAACTGTTTCCTAACTATAATACTGTGTAACACAGCACACCCTGCTGTAACTCCTTCCTAACTATAATATTGTGTAGCACAGCACACCCTGCTGTAACTGCTTCATAACTATAATATTGTATAACACAGCACACCCTGCTGTAACTACATCCTAATTATAATATTGTGTAACACAGGTGCTTTCTAACTATAATATTGTGTAACACAGCACACCCTGTTGTAACTCTTACCTAACTATAATATTGTGTAACACAGCACACACTGCTATAACTGCTTCCTAACTATAATATTGTGTAACACAGCACACCCTGTTGTAACTCTTACCTAACTATAATATTGTGTAACACAGCACACACTGCTGTAACTGCTTCCTAGCTATAATATTGTGCAGCACAGCACACCCTGCTGTAACTCCTTCCTAACTATAATATTGTGTAACACAGCACACCCTGCTGTAACTGCTTCCTAACTATAATATTGTGTAACACAGCACACCCTGCTGTAACTCCTTCCTAGCTATAATATTGTGTAACACAGCACACCCTGCTGTAACTGCTTCCTAACTATAATATTGTGTAACACAGCACACCCTGCTGTAACTCCTTCCTAACTATAATATTGTGTAACACAGCACACCCTGCTGTAACTCCTTCCTAACTATAATATTGTGTAGCACAGCACACCCTGCTGTAACTGCTTCCTAACTATAATATTGTGTAACACAGCACACCCTGATGTAACTCCTTCCTAATTATAATATTGTGTAACACAGGTGCTTTCTAACTATAATATTGTGTAACACAGCACACACTGCTGTAACTGCTTCCTAGCTATAATATTGTGCAGCACAGCACACCCTGCTGTAACTCCTTCCTAACTATAATATTGTGTAACACAGCACACCCTGCTGTAACTCCTTCCTAACTATAATATTGTGTAGCACAGCACACCCTGCTGTAACTCCTTCCTAGCTATAATATTGTGTAGCACAGCGTGCCCTGCTGTAACTGCTTCCTAACTATAATATTGTGTAGCACAGCACACCCTGCTGTAACTCCTTCCTAGCTATAATATTGTGTAACACAGCACACCCTGCTGTAACTCCTTCCTAACTGTAATATTGTGTAACACAGCACATCCGCTGTAACTGTTTCCTAACTATAATACTGTGTAACATAGCACACCCTGCTGTAACTACATCCTAATTATAATATTGTGTAACACAGGTGCTTTCTAACTATAATATTGTGTAACACAGCACACCCTGCTGTAACTGCTTCCTAACTATAATATTGCATTCCACAGGTGCTTCCTAAATATAATATTGTGTAACACAGCACACCCTGCTGTAACTGCTTCCTAACTATAATATTGTGTAAAATAGCACACCCTGCTGTAACTCCCTCCTAACTATATTGTGTAACACAGCACACCCTGCTGTAACTCCTTCCTAACTATAATATTGTGTAACACAGCACACCCTGCTGTAACTCCTTCCTAACTATAATATTGTGTAACACAGCACACCCTGCTGTAACTCCTTCCTAGCTATAATATTGTGTAACACAGCACACCCTGCTGTAACTCCTTCCTAACTATAATATTGTGTAACACAGCACACCCTGCTGTAACTGCTTCCTAACTATAATATTGTGTAGCACAGCACACCCTGCTGTAACTCCTTCCTAACTATAATATTGTGTAACACAGCACACCCTGATGTAACTCCTTCCTAACTATAATATTGTGTAGCACAGCACACCCTGCTGTAACTGCTTCCTAACTATAATATTGTGTAACACAGCACACCCTGCTGTAACTCCTTCCTAACTATAATATTGTGTAGCACAGCACACCCTGCTGTAACTGCTTCCTAACTATAATATTGTGTAACACAGCACACCCTGCTGTAACTCTTACCTAACTATAATATTGTGTAACACAGCACACCCTGATGTAACTCTTACCTAACTATAATATTGTGTAGCACAGCACACCCTGCTGTAACTCCTTCCTAACTATAATATTGTGTAACACAGCACACCCTGCTGTAACTCCTTCCTAGCTATAATATTGTGTAGCACAGCACGCCCTGCTGTAACTGCTTCCTAACTATAATATTGTGTAGCACAGCACACCCTGCTGTAACTCTTACCTAACTATAATATTGTGTAACACAGCACACCCTGCTGTAACTCCTTCCTAACTATAATATTGTGTAACACAGCACACCCTGCTGTAACTGCTTCCTAACTATAATATTGCATTCCACAGGTGCTTCCTAAATATAATATTGTGTAACACAGCACACCCTGCTGTAACTGCTTCCTAACTATAATATTGTGTAAAATAGCACACCCTGCTGTAACTCCCTCCTAACTATATTGTGTAACACAGCACACCCTGCTGTAACTCCTTCCTAACTATAATATTGTGTAACACAGCACACCCTGCTATAACTGCTTCCTAACTATAATTTTGTGTAACACAGCACACCCTGCTGTAACTGCTTCATAACTATAATATTGTGTAACACAGGTGCTTCCTAATTATAATATTGTATAACATAGCACACCCTGCTGAAACTGCTTCCTAACTATAATATTGTACAACACAGCACCCCCTGCTATAACTTTCTATCTATAATATTGTATAACATAGCACACCCTGCTGTAACTGCTTCCTAGCTATAATACTGTGTAACATAGCACACCCTGCTGTGACTGTTTCCTAACTATAATATCGTGTAACACAGCACACCCTGCAGTAATTGCTTCCTAACTATAATATTGTATAACACAGCACACCCTGCTATAACTGCTTCCTAACTATAATGTTGTGTAACACAGCACACCCTGCTGTAACTCTTACCTAACTATAATATTGTGTAACACAGCACACCCTGCTGTAACTCCGTCCTAACTATAATATTGTGTAGCACAGCACACCCTGCTGTAACTGCTTCCTAACTGTAATATTGTGTAACACAGCACACCCGCTGTAACTGCTTCGTAACTATAATACAGTGTAACTCAGCACACCCTGCTGTAACTGCTTCCTAACTATAATATCGTGTAACACAGCACACCCTGCTATAACTGCTTCCTAACTATAATTTTGTGTAACACAGCACACCCTGCTGTAACTGCTTCCTAACTATAATATTGTGTAGCACAGCACACCCTGCTATAACTGCTTCCTAACTATAATTTTGTGTAACACAGCACACCCTGCTGTAACTGCTTCCTAACTATAATACTGTGTAACACAGATGCTTCCTAATTATAATTTTGTGTAACATAGCACACCCTGCTGTAACTGCTTGCTAACTATAATATTGTACAACACAGCACCCCCTGCTATAACTGCTTTCTATCTATAATATTGTATAACATAGCACACCCTGCTGTAACTCCTTCCTAACTATAATATTGTATAACATAGCACACTCTGCTGTAACTCCTTCCTAACTATAATATTGTGTAACACAGCACACCCTGCTGTAACTCCTTCCTAGCTATAATATTGTGTAGCACAGCACACCCTGCTGTAACTGCTTCCTAACTATAATATTGTGTAACACAGCACACCCTGCTGTAACTCCTTCCTAACTATAATATTGTGTAACACAGCACACCCTGCTGTAACTGCTTCCTAACTATAATATTGCATTCCACAGGTGCTTCCTAAATATAATATTGTGTAACACAGCACACCCTGCTGTAACTGCTTCCTAACTATAATATTGTGTAAAATAGCACACCCTGCTGTAACTCCCTCCTAACTATATTGTGTAACACAGCACACCCTGCTGTAACTCCTTCCTAACTATAATATTGTATAACACAGCACACCCTGCTATAACTGCTTCCTAACTATAATTTTGTGTAACACAGCACACCCTGCTGTAACTGCTTCATAACTATAATATTGTGTAACACAGGTGCTTTCTAATTATAATATTGTATAACATAGCACACCCTGCTGAAACTGCTTCCTAACTATAATATTGTACAACACAGCACCCCCTGCTATAACTTTCTATCTATAATATTGTATAACATAGCACACCCTGCTGTAACTGCTTCCTAGCTATAATACTGTGTAACATAGCACACCCTGCTGTGACTGTTTCGTAACTATAATATCGTGTAACACAGCACACACTGCAGTAATTGCTTCCTAACTATAATATTGTATAACACAGCACACCCTGCTATAACTGCTTCCTAACTATAACGTTGTGTAACACAGCACACCCTGCTGTAACTCTTACCTAACTATAATATTGTGTAACACAGCACACCCTGCTGTAACTCCTTCCTAACTATAATATTGTGTAGCACAGCACACCCTGCTGTAACTGCTTCCTAACTATAATATTGTGTAACACAGCACACCCTGCTGTAACTGCTTCCTAACTATAATATTGTGTAACACAGCACACCCTGCTGTAACTGCTTCCTAACTATAATATTGTGTAACACAGCACACCCTGCTATAACTGCTTCCTAACTATAATATTGTGTAACACAGCACACCCTGCTGTAACTGCTTCCTAACTATAATATTGTGTAACACAGATGCTTCCTAATTATAATTTTGTGTAACATAGCACACCCTGCTGAAACTGCTTGCTAACTATAATATTGTACAACACAGCACCCCCTGCTATAACTGCTTTCTATCTATAATATTGTATAACATAGCACACCCTGCTGTAACTCCTTCCTAACTATAATATTGTATAACATAGCACACTCTGCTGTAACTGCTTCCTAACTATAACACTGTGTAACACAGCACACCCTGCTATAACTCATACCTAACTATAATATTGTGTAACACAGCACACCCTGCTGTAACTGCTTCCTAGCTATAATACTGTGTAACAAAGCACACTGTGCTGAGACTGTTTCCTAACTATAATAATGTGTAATATAGCACACACTGCTGTAACTCTTACCTAACTATAATATTGTGTAACAGCACACCCTGCTGTAACTGCTTCCTAACTATAATATCGTGTAACATAGCACACCCTGCTGTAACTGCTTCCTAATTATAACATTGTGTAACACAGCACACCCTGCTGTAACGCCTTCCTAACTATAATATTGTGTAGCACAGCACATCCTGTTGTACCTACTTCCTAACTATTATATTGTGTAACATAGCACACCCTGCTGTAACTGCTTCCTAATTATAACATTGTGTAACACAGCACACCCTGCTATAACTCTTACCTAACTATAATATTGTGCAGCACAGCACACCCTGCTGTAACTGTTTCCTAACTATAATATTGTGTAACACAGAACACCCTGCTGTAACTGCTTCAAAACTATAATATTGTCTAACACAGCACACCCTGCTGTAACTGCTTTCTAACTATAATACTGTATAACACAGCACACCCTGCTGTAACTCTTACTTAACTATAATATTGTGTAACACAGCACACCCTGCTGTAACTGCTTCCTAACTATAATATTGTGTAACACAGCACACCCTGCTGTAACTGCTTCAAAACTATAATATTGTGTAACACAGCACACCCTGCTGTAACTGCTTCCTAGCTATAATATTGTGTAACACAGCACACCCTGCTGTAACGCCTTCCTAACTATAATATTGTGTAACACAGCACACCCTGCTGTAACTCCTTCCTAACTATAATATTGTGTAACACAGCACACCCTGCTGTAACTACTTCCTAACTATAATATTGTCTAACACAGCACACCCTGCTGTAACTGCTTCCTAATTATAACGTTGTGTAACACAGCACATCCTGCTGTAACTCTTACCTAACTATAATATTGTGTAACACAGCACACCCTGCTGTAACTGCTTCCTAACTATAATATTGTGTAACACAGCACACCCTGCTGTAACTGCTTCAAAACTATAATATTGTGTAACACAGCACACCCTGCTGTAACTGCTTCCTAGCTATAATATTGTGTAACACAGCACACCCTGCTGTAACTGCTTCCTAACTATAATATTGTGTAGCACAGCACACCCTGCTGTAACTGCTTCCTAGCTATAATATTGTGTAACACAGCACACCCTGCTGTAACGCCTTCCTAACTATAATATTGTGTAACACAGCACACCCTGCTGTAACTACTTCCTAACTATAATATTGTGTAACACAGCACACCCTGCTGTAACTGCTTCCTAATTATAACGTTGTGTAACACAGCACATCCTGCTGTAACTCTTACCTAACTATAATATTGTGTAGCACAGCACACCCTGCTGTAACTCCTTCCTAACTATAATATTGTGTAACACAGCACACCCTGCTGTAACTGCTTCCTAACTATAATATTGTGTAACACAGCACACCCTGCTGTAACTGCTTCCTAACTATAATATTGTGTAACACAGCACACCCTGCTGTAACTGCTTCCTAACTATAATATTGTGTAACACAGCACACCCTGTTGTAACTCTTACCTAACTATAATATTGTGTAGCACAGCACACCCTGCTGTAACTGCTTCCTAGCTATAATATTGTGTAGCACAGCACACCCTGCTGTAACTGCTTCCTAACTATAATATTGTGTAGCACAGCACACCCTGCTGTAACTGCTTCCTAGCTATAATATTGTGTAACACAGCACACCCTGCTGTAACTCCTTCCTAACTGTAATATTGTGTAACACAGCACATCCGCTGTAACTGTTTCCTAACTATAATACTGTGTAACATAGCACACCCTGCTGTAACTACATCCTAATTATAATATTGTGTAACACAGCACACCCTGCTGTAACTCCTTCCTAACTATAATATTGTGTAGCACAGCACACCCTGCTGTAACTCCTTCCTAGCTATAATATTGTGTAACACAGCACACCCTGCTGTAACTCCTTCCTAACTGTAATATTGTGTAACACAGCACATCCGCTGTAACTGTTTCCTAACTATAATACTGTGTAACATAGCACACCCTGCTGTAACTACATCCTAATTATAATATTGTGTAACACAGGTGCTTTCTAACTATAATATTGTGCAGCACAGCACACCCTGCTGTAACTCCTTCCTAACTATAATATTGTGTAGCACAGCACACCCTGCTGTAACTCCTTCCTAACTATAATATTGTGTAGCACAACACACCATACTGTAACTACTTCCTAACTATAATATTGTGTAACATAACACACCCTTCTGTAACTGCTTCCTAACTATAACGTTGTGTAACACAGCACACCCCGCTGTAAGTCTTTCCTAACTATAATATTGTGTAACACAGCACACCCTGCTGTAACTGCTTCCTAACTATAATATTGTGCAGCACAGCACACACTGCTGTAACTCCTTCCTAACTATAATATTGTGTAGCACAGCACACCCTGCTGTAACTGCTTCCTAACTATAATATTGTGTAACGCAGCACACTGTACTGTAACTCCTTCCTAACTATAATATTGTGTAGCACAGCACACCCTGCTGTAACTGCTTCATAACTATAATATTTTGTAACATAGCTCACACTGCTGTAACTCTTACCTAACTATAATATTGTGTAACACAGCACACCCTGCTGTAACTGCTTCCTAACTATAATATTGTGCAGCACAGCACACACTGCTGTAACTCCTTCCTAACTATAATATTGTGTAGCCCAGCACACCCTGATGTAACTGCTTCCTAACTATAATATTGTGTAACGCAGCACACTGTACTGTAACTCCTTCCTAACTATAATATTGTGTAGCACAGCACACCCTGCTGTAACTGCTTCATAACTATAATATTGTATAACACAGCACACCCTGCTGTGACTGCTTCCTAACTATAATATTGTGAAACATAGCACAACCTGCTATGACTGTTTCCGAATGATACTATTGTGTAATACAGCACACCCTACTGTAACGTCTTCCTCACTATAATATTGTGTAACACAGCACACCCTGCTGTAACTCTTACCTAACTATAATATTGTGTAACACAGCACATCCTGCTGTAACTGCTTCCTAACTATAATATTGGGCAACATAGCACACCCTGCTGTAACTCTTTCCTAACTATAATATTGTGTAACACAGCACAGCCTGCTGTAACTGTTTCCTAACTATAATACTGTGTAACATAACACACCCTGCTGTAACTGCTTCATAGCTATAATATTGTGTAACACAGCACATCCTGCTGTAACTGCTTCCTAGCTATAATATTGTGTAACACAGCACATCCTGCTGTAACTCTTACCTAACTATAATATTGTGTAACACAGCACACCCTGATGTAACTGCTTCCTAACTATAATATTGTGCAGCACAGCACACACTGCTGTAACTCTTACCTAACTATAATATTGTGTAACACAGCACACCCTGATGTAACTGCTTCCTAACTATAATATTGTGTAACATAGCACACCCTGCTGTAACTCCTTCCTAACTATAATATTGTGTAGCACAGCACACCCTGATGTAACTTCCTAACTATTATATTGTGTAACATAGCACACCCTACTGTAACTGCTTCCTAACTATAATATTGTATAACACAGCACACCCTGCTGTAACTCTTACCTAACTATAATATTGTGTAGCACAGCACACCCTGCTGTAACTCCTTCCTAACTATAATATTGTGTAACACAGCACACCCTGCTGTAACTGCTTCCTAACTATAATATTGTGTAACACAGCACACCCTGCTGTAACTGCTTCCTAACTATAATATTGTTTAACACAGCACACCCTGCTGTAACTGCTTCCTAGCTATAATATTTTGTAACATAGCACACCCTGCTGTAACTCTTACCTAACTATAATATTGTGTAACACAGCACACCCTGCTGTAACTGCTTCCTAACTATAATATTGTGTAACACAGGTGTTTCCTAACTATAATATTGTGTAACACAGCACACAAGGTAAGTGCTTTTACATAAGTGGCAGGGTTATACTGAAAAGCACCACCAGATGTATTCAGGCAGTGAAAACATGACTTCAGTAGCCAAAGCACATGTTCAGTAGTGCTTCTTGTTTGTGTTAGGACATCATTGTGACCATGATTAGTTTGATTATGAGGATTTCTAGTTGGTGTTTTGAGCCAGGGTTCCAGGGCATATCCAGAATCACCCACAAGATGTCCCTGTGGATGTCACCCTTCACAAACTGTTGGCAGAGGTCATATGTGTGCCATATGTGGGAGACAAAGAAACTACCTGGTTAGCCTGCATACTCATTGTAGATGATACCCTGTGCACTTCAGATCACCTTCCATCTGATGGAGTGATACCCTTTGTGGTTCATGTACCTCTTTTCCAATTCACCACATGGAGCCTTTATTTCAATATGTGAGCATTCTAGGGCCTCTGTGCCTCAGAAAAGCAGGCTGTAGCATAGGTGTTTGCTTTCTCCTGTAGAATGCAAGGGATCCACATATATTCCCCCAAATGCTGAAGCGTGGAATCAAAGAACCATTGAAGTGCTCGCAAGGTAGATGCTTGAGTTACCTCCACTGTGTCTCCAGTGGGTCACTGAATGGTCCCTGTAGCCAACATATGTAAAGCCAGACATACTTCACATACCTTTATATCCACTGGGATGGATATACTCCATGCCTCCCATGGGGCTACAGACAAGGCTGACACATGTCTACAGATTGTTGCATGGTGTCCCTGTCAACATGATACCAGTCCACGATATCAATGCCATGGAGGGCATGAAATGTTAAGCACAGTTAGAAGACCCAGCACCTCCGTGGCAATGTCAAGCACCATCAACTGCAGTGGCGTCTATAAGATCCTCTTGCAGATATACAGTTACAATTGCTGCAGCAACCCCTAACACTGTACACTACCTTACTCGGCCTGACGATGAGTATCTACCCAATTAAAGAACTAAAGCCAGAGTGGCATCACTGTGCAGCTTTTAAGCATTTCGGAATTGCTTTGCCATGTTTTTTGCCTCATTGGCATACAGCATACTACATTAAATGTTGCCATTGATATTATTTCAACCGACAGCATCTTGTTGCTTGGGTTTCTATATGACACACACCCTGCTTATGGCCACATATCATGCAAATTGGTTTACTGTGGTGCAGTAAAGTTTTATGAATTCAACTGTATATCTTTATGGACTTAAGTGTAATAGGATTATCCATTTTCTGTGAAGATTTAAAATACATGTCTTGAGAATAAATATTATTTCTCTAATTGGTCAGCTTAAACACAATACAGCTTTTCAAATTGTGCCAAATATATATCATATATTGCTTGGTACACTCTGCCTGATAAGTCTTATTACTTGTTTAACATATATTTACATACACAAAATTTAATATGAAAATATCTCAATTAATGTGTAAAAAATATTCACTTAGCATCTTTAGTATATTCTGTCTTCTAGAAATATATTGTTTCACAATAATTTACATTTTTTTCTGTCAAACATATAATATTAGTGTCATCTAAGTAATCTGCATATTCAATATACAAACCAAATCAGGAGTATTTATTTTCATAGTTCTGTTGTTTTTTTTTTCTGTTAATACAAATCTGTTAATTGGATAAAGTTTGAGCTCCACCATTTGCTTTAGAACAAGAAAAGTCATCAATCTACTTACTTAAGTGAATAAACTTCAACAAGGTGTCTTTATTCTTCACACAGGGAGGGTATCAGAGAAAGAGTCTCCTAGATCTGCTAGCTAAAATGATTTTATCTGGACTAATCCTTTGTATGACATTATAACAGTAGCTATATACTCGGATACTTGGTTTGAAATTATATTAACATATGCAAATAGTGATTTGTAATATAATTATTTTTAGAATGAGTATTTGATGAAGGAATGATGTTATATATGTTTTTAAATAAAAGGCACAGCTGTATTAATGAAGTCTGAGAAGGAAATGTGCCTCATTAAAAAATTATTATATAAGTACCCTTAGCTTCACATAATGGTTGTTAATAGCTTTGTATGTCAAAACAAATGGCATACAACTTTACTTGTGAACTTGAACAGTCTTGAGAAAGTTAATAATTTGGGCACTGGGGAGAGTTTGCAGATTGGCAAGTTAGTACAGTGGATTCATGCTATGAGGTGCTTACAAGCTGGCTTGTGGTCTAGAGTTTGATTCCCCTCAGCCTTCATCTGTCTAACATGTGATTCTAAGCAGGTTATTTAACTGGGCAGTGCACTGACACTTATGAGAAACTAGGATAGCCTTCTGAATAGTCTCCTGGACCACAGACTACATAATCATATGTATAAACATATATATGTATACAAACTACTACATGATAATAAGGGAAATAAAATTAAAACCATTTTTGACCAGTGAATTTAGATAGTTTATGATATTCTTATAAATAACCTATATAGATCATTTGTTTGATTTGTATAATGGTCTACAAATTTAAAGTTAAGATCAATACATAGACGTGGGCATAAGAGAGTGAAAAGTACATTAAAAGGTGGTTTGAATGAGATTTCTATTAAAACTAGTAACCTTAAATTCCATGGAAGGGAGTTGGGTTACTTGTAGCATAGTTATTTTAAAAATTATTAAATCTTTATTTTTGTGTCTATTTCAAATTAAATCAGCCTTCAGGCACTAGTTTTCCTTTTGTTTTCCTACAGGCATTATTCTAAAGTTCTGAATTATTATGGATATCATAAAAGGGTAATTAGCAGCAGCAATATGTATGTGAGTGACATGACATTCCTTCTTTAAAATCTTTTTCTTTAAATGTAAATGGCCTCAGCCGTAGTAATAAGAGAGGTAGTTTAAGTATTTAAAATGCATAAAACACAAAGAGTTTTTTTACAAGAAACTCATGCATTGCAAGATGAAATTAATATATTGGGCCCAAATCCAAAGACTTGCTCCATGCAATCTACACCTTTACCCCACCAGGTGTAAGCCTGTTTATAGATAGTCCTTATACCAAGGTAAGTCACTTACATTGTTTGCAAGTCTTTTCGAATCAGAGCAGACTTACACTGAGAGCAAAGACCAGGAATCATATCTATAAATTCTACTATATTGCCTAGGGTTATTGACTTATACAGTAAAGATAAAGATATGGTGTGTATAGTCATTATTGAATATCATAAAGGAATCTTAACCTTAGTAAATATGTATTGCATTCTGGGAACTGGAGCTAAATTCTCTTAGAAGTATCTGGACATTTTAACTTCAAATATGAAGGGAGGTATCATGATGGGGAGAGACTTCAATTGTATACTTAAAGGAAATGATCCTAGTGCAATTAACAAACTAAACATTTCAGTATCATCTAAGGCTTTAGTAAACTCTACTGACTTAATTTTGTAGATGTTAATAATTTTGATGAATTAATTTTTAGTTTCACACTCATACTGTTAAAAGTTTGGTTACTGGTTTATATTTCAAATTACTTGGTTTCTAAAATATAAAAGGTAAGGTGAAAATTTGTCCCCTACAAAGTCACATTATAATTGTATTAACATTAATGACAAATCTAAGAAATTTGGCTTCTACTTGGCCACCAGCTTATGTAGCAAAGTTAAATATAATGTGTAGTTTATAAAAGAAATGCAGCAATTCTTAGATTTCAATCATGATGGAGAATTTTCAGATGAGTTGCTAGGTGGTTCAATGCAGTAAGTGGACTGGACTCTCTAATTGTCCATAGATGTGAATGTGTGGTATGGAGGAACAGCTGTGGCAGGGCTAGCCACCCAGTGGGGTGAACTTTGGCTCTAGAGGATTGTCACTCGAAGTGGCACCCTGACCCCATGTACAAAAATGGGAAAAAGGGTTGTGGATGGATGGATACTGTAGGACTTAATGAAAGGATATTTAAATAGCAAAGTATCAAGTTGGTATTGCAACAAAACGTGCCTTACAGCTCCAGTATTGCAAATAGAACAGATGTGAACAGACCATCTTCTCTTGTAAGCAACACTGTATCAAAAAGTAAGAAACATAACAGGAATGAGAAACTTTAAATATACCCTGAAACTTTTGATTTTTTCTTGCTAAACATAAAGAAAGCACAGCCATTTCAAACACACTAACTGTTGCTTGATGACCCACTTTAAACTATATGTACAAATGACCAGGATTACTGCTTATAGTAATGAATGTGTAATTGCATAATACATATTTATGATACTACTGCTCAGGCATATATTTAATTTATCATGGTGCTAATCCATTGTATATGCTTTACACAAACCTATCCTTAAAGCACAATCAAAATCCATTTTTGGAATATTGTATAGTTACACACTTAAGGTGGGGCTTGATTAGGGGGAACAAAAAGTTTTCAGAAATACAAACAAATTAAGACAGATCTATATTACATGATCAAATGATCACAATAGCGAACGCTCTAAAGTGCAAAAATGCAGCACATCAAAACCATTATTGTGGGGGGCTGCACTGCACCCCCCCCACACACACACACACACACACACACACACAAACGCACACACACACACACACACACACAAGCACACACTCACACACACCCCACTAAATATATATACCAACGCCGAGATCGCACTACAGTGAGGAAAGGGCAAATATTCCGTTCTTCACTGTACCATGATCCCACAAAAAGCACTTCGGTGTGCTGCATTTTTGATCTTTAAAGCATTCGCTATTGTGATAATTCGATCATGTAATATAGACCTGATTAAGACAGTGGGGTGTTTTTAGTTATTGCTGTGGAAGTGATATGGGAGGATATAATTACTGCTCTAATTATAATTATAATTATAATTATTTCTTCTCAAAAAAATCACCTAGAAAATAATTTCAAATGTTAATGTTGATACAAGTGGTTCACTTTCAGTGGGGGAGAAAAAAAAATAACAAAAGAATGTCTGATAGCATGAGCAGTCCAAATCAAATAGATATCAAGAAAGTCTCTTTTCTTATAAGATATACTCTGCTAGCAGATAAGAAGCATAAAAATATATAGTAGGAATGACAGACTGCAAATATACCTGTAAACTTTTAAGTTCTTCTGGACACAGAAAAAAGAAAATGCAGTTATTTAATACACATTAACTGGACACCTTGCTCTTTTGTACAAAACTATATGCAATAAGAACTGGAATAACCTCGTACAGTCAGCTAGTTTGAACATACAAATACTGATGAATAAGCAATTACCTAGTGAATAATACGATAAGGTTACTTAAACATACATTTAACATAACATACTAATAATTAATGTATATCCACTGCACAAATTTCTCCTCAAGCTTAATTACATCCCTCATTAAGAATGTGTTTTCACTATTGAGGGGATGATTGCCTGAAAAGAAGTGAAATAGTGCAGCTTTTTAAAACTACAAAGAAAGGGAAACTATATCTTCCTCTATAAGTGGTGTTATGATGGCATATGAAAATAAAAAGAGATGTGTGAACAACCATGCATTTAAAAAGGATACTGTATGAAGATTTAAAAAGCCAATTGGCTATTTAATACAGTAGAAAAACATTTGCATAGCATAAAAATACATGAAAAATATTTGTGACTGGTGGTCTATGAAATAAAGTGCTGTAACTGACTAACAAGCCAGGCTATGAAGAACAGACAGTGCTACTTATCTGTTTTAAAAAGTGTTCAAGAGGAAGAAATCATTGTGTTTTATTTCTTCTTAATACTATGCCTTTTTCAGACTAGAGCTTTAACATTACATACATGACAAATTCTAGCTCTGACCTGATTATTAACAAATAACTGATAGTTGAAGTGACAGGCTAATTTGAAACTTCTTTGGCAAGATTATTTGGCAAGCATTTAATTTAACATGATACTAATGAATATATATCTTGTGGTCAGACCGCCCCACACATGCAACCTCTAATTAAATACTTTATTTGGAATACTATGAAAACATTTCCATTTCTGTAGGGGGTTATTTTTTGGGAAAAGTATGGTAAATAAAGTGAAGAGCATACAAAATCATAAAGAGATGAAGATTTTTTTTTTATTTCAAGTCACTCTATGATAACTTGTATGTATATAGTGGGATATACTTGAATCAGCTCTATTGACCAGAATATTATAGAAAACTGACAACCTAAGGAACAAAGAAATGAGTGTACTATTTATGAAACATTACTCAGGAGGGAATAAAGGAAATAAACCTTTGGTGTGTTTATCTACTTCTTGGTGCTATACCTTTCATAAGAATAGATTATTTTACACCAGTAAAATGGTATTTTTAACTTTGACCTTTAATAATGTTAGTCCAACAACATTAAACAGTAAAATATAATAACAGACAGCTTGAAGGAAAGATATTCATTATTTTCTGTATACTTGTACTTTGTGGTGATATAATACTTTCGTTGCTTTGCATCTTTTCTCTTCTAGCTCCTCAGCCCTATTGCTTTCCTTCATCCTTTTTTTCTCTCTTCCTTCTCACTCTTCCCTCCTTTTAAACTTCATCAGTTTAATAAATAAATGTATGTTTTATATGTACTAAATAAAACAAGTTTTGCTGTTATAAGATTTTGACTAATCCAATACCTTTCGTGGAGTTCTATAATCATAAATGTGTTACTTTTATTATTCATATACAGTATTATATTTTATGTTCATACTGAGTTCATTTAATAGTTTATTCTCTAAATGATGTTTATATAGGGCCAGATTCCAAAAGACTTGGCTCTCAGTGTAAGTGGCTTACTTTGGTGTAAGGCATAAACAAGTTTGCTATGAAGACCAGATCCCAAAACACCTGGTCTCAGCCTGCTCTCTGTGTAAATGACCACTTACACTGTGAGAAAGTCTTTTGGAATCGGGGCCATAATCTTACATTTCCTGAAGCAGCTTTGTAAATACTAAGTTTTAAGTTATGGAAAGTTTGAATATTTAGTTAGTTTCAAATTAAACTAAGACATCAATGCATCACAATGTAGTGGTGGTAAAGATTTATGTTTTCTATGAAAACTTTTTTTCTTATCTGTTCTGCAGATCAGTCAAGTTTAATGAAAGCATCCCTACATTTTATAAGATAAGAGTAGTTTAGACACCATTCTTATGGTGAGTTCAAGGTAGAAATGTTTTAAATTAATCTCATGGCAAAGGCATTAAACATAATGTCGATTAATAATAATGCACAAAATAATGGCAAGGAAATAGGTCTAAGTAAATACCTATAAACAAACAAGCAAAGCTGTTGTTGCATTTATACAAGAAATACACATAAGTGAAGATGACAGAGACAAGTTCACCATAGGCAAATATGAAACATCAACTGGATCCTATAATAAATCCAGATGCTAAGCTAAATTAATATTGTGAAAAAAATTGAATAATGCCAAGAGTCAAATTTACTTACAAAGATACAAATAGGATTTTTTCCATGATATTTGATACCTGGTCTTGTTGCTAAATATGCAAGAAAACATCTTGAATTTTTACTGAACCATATAAAACAAAATATAATTTTGTGGACAGATTTTGATTGTGTACTAATTGAGGATGACATGAGTGTAATTAAATCTACTAGAATCACTCCTACATCTAAAGTTTTAAAACATAGGATAGAATCAAATACATTAATATATTTGAAAGAAGAAAACAAGAAAACTCTTTAAAGACATTCATTATTTATGCCATACTATACTGTTTGGTACCTAGACGAAAACAGAAATTAGAAGGTTAGTTACTTTAAAATAAAAAAATGTCCCAAAGTGTATCCTAATTTTTTAGCAGGAGCACTTTAAAATTGTACAATATTATATGTAAGGGGGAATTACACATTGGATATAAAACTGATGCAAATAATTGGACAATGAATTGAAAGGCATGCAAAAAATAGAGATATTGTCAAAGAGACTATCAAAAGGAGGTAACATAGTAAAAGCCCTAAATAACAAGTATAAATAAATATTTGATAATAAAAGAAATAATACTGGAAAAATGGAAATCTATACCATGTAATACTAATCCCTGAGAATTACATAAATTGACCAATATATCAAAAATATCAAGTAAATCTAAGCAGATTAGTACTATTAAGTGTTTACAGAGAAACAGGTATAAGCAGTCATAGAAGACATGATGAAGGAATGTAGAAAATATTATGAACATATCAATGAAAGAAATTAAATGCAGCCATAAAATAAACAAATCCATTTTGGACAATAATATTTATAACAGGTTATCGGAAAATGCTAAAACTCTACTAAGAAAACAGATCAATTGAGCAGATGTTATCCAACAAAGAAAGAGACAAATTAAAAGATAATAAAGCTCTAGAAATAGATGCAGTAACTCTTGAAGTGCATAAGTTAATTCCAACTAAAGCTGCTCAGTTAGTAACAAATGTATACTTTAATGTCCAACATAAAAATTACATTCTGAGATCCTGGAGATATTTTACAATAACACCAATATTAAAAACTGATAAAAAATCTATTCACTGTGCATCTTATTATGCAGTTACATTATTAAATATGGATTATAAGATGCTTATTTCCATATATATTGATTGAATAAGAAATACAATTTCAGAATCGATATATCAACATCGAGTACATCTCATTGTCAATAGACAAGCCCAAGACAATATAAAAAGAATAACAACACTAACAGACTATGTAAGAAGCAAGAATGAAGAGATGACAAGAGACAAATTTTAGTTTAGATGCAGAAAAAGCTTTCAGTACCATAAACTAGGATTATATATTTATGTTATGAAAATTTAAAATTTTCCCAAACATTCATAAAATGATTGCAGACTCTTTATAATGATAATAAACACTGTACTGAATTAGACCATTATCTCTCACAAGTAGTTAACATTAAAAGGAGCACTAAACAAAGTTACCTATAGTTACCTATGCTTTTCACACTAGCTATGGACCCATTGGCTAATATTATAAGTAACACAGACAAACAATCAACACACATGAAAGATATTACTCTTCACTAATTTTATTTTATTAACCCTTACTCATTAATAGAAACATAGAATAAAATTAAAAAGCTTTAGTGATCAGTTCTGGACTGAAATTTCATAATAATAAAAGAAAATGTATAATTATAAACCCAAAAGTATCAATATTGATAAAAAAGGTAAATCACATTGGATTAACTGTAGCATCATCCATAGAGAAATACTAGAAATAAACATAAATAAAATAATTCAGGAGCTAAATCAAGGAAAAGACAGATGGAACAAATGCATTTTAAATTTGAAAATAGATTATTGATTTAAATGATATTACTACCAGAAATCCTACATTTTATTTAAATGGCAACTTTAATATCCCCTAAAATTCAGATTAAGGAAAACTGAAAGAATACTGGCAATCTTTTTGGGGCATTGTAATAAGCCAAGTATAAACTAAAAAAATTAAATGTGAAAAAATGGAAAGCTAGGGTTTCCCGGTCTGCAAAGCTGTATTAAAACTTCTAGTTTAAAAATTATTATATACTGGTTAAATATGATACTAAGTGGGAAGAAAAAAACATTTTCAGCAGTGTAATGTTAATAAATCAAAAATAACCAAGTTAAATTAAGATATGATATTCAAAAAGCTTTACTTATTAATATCAATTTACTTTCATTATATAATATAACCAATCTATTTGATTTCAAATATCTACAAAATACATTAAAGACTATTACACACTATGCAGAAACATTAACGTCAAAAGTTGGCTATTTGCTATACTTCCATTTGGGAGTGAATACGTTTATTAGAAACATAAAATAAAAACACAAAGTTATAGCTGAGAGAAAATAATTTCTTAGCTTGGTATTACTGAATGGAAAGAGTAGGTGTTAAAACAAACAAGAAAATAATAGGAATATAGTATATCAAAGGGAAGTTGGTTAAATGTACAAGCCATAAAATATTTAATGGAACTAAAAGCTTTTCATAATGCATCTTAAAAGAATACCCATAGCTATTACAGAACTTACATTTGATAAGTTATATAGGCAGTAACAATAAATCTATAGTATCTAACTTACTTAAAATAATAACAGAACAAAATTCATATTCAGTAGATATTTTTGGACACAAATACTTAAAAATAAAAAAATAAATTTACTTTGAAAGAAAAAAATAAAATGTATTATTTATACTATAATCTCATTATTTTGGAGAATACATACATGGAAATTGTTAAGTAAAACATTTTATATTCCATATAAAATAGCTAGAATCACAGAAAATTGAAAGCAGATGGATATGCCAGAGAAGTAAAGAAAATGCATGTTGGCTGAATTACAAAACTTGGTACTTATTGACAGCATTATGAACAGATAATTTAAGTTTACAAAAATATGATTTTATATAACAGTCTAATACCAGCAGGTGTTAATGGCAATAATTACCCCCTTTTGGGAAAATATAAGATATAGCAAGAAATATAACAAGAAATTGGTTAAAAAAGCAGAATCTAAATTTACAGAATTTATATTACTCCTTCAAGAAGTCCATGAAATAAAAAATTCAAATTCTAGCCAAAATTAACATAACTTTTGAAAATATGTAACAACGGTGCCACATCAAATAAATAAACTATAAATTTCCTGTTTTATATTTATGGAGAACATATGCATATTGTAAATCTGTATCTATTAGTTTAATAGTTAGTAAGCTGATGTTTATATAGAAATTTGACTGAGAGACAAAGCATGCTTAAGGAAAATGTAATAACACTATTTTGTCTATATTGTTATATAGTAATGACAACTAAAGATGTATAATTGCCTCAATCAAAAAAAAATAGAAAGAAAAGAAAAGAAAAACAGAAAAATAAGAAAGAAAAACCTGTGATATTGATATATTAAGACTTTACTAAGTTTAATGCTACTGGCTCCAAAAAATACTAGAAAATGAAATTAAAGTCTAAACCAGCTGTAACAGAAACACTGAATATTGTAAAGGAGAGATAAGAACTGGAAGTGAAATCTCTACAAAAGGGAAGGATCAAATTACATAGAAGTAAATGAAATGTGTGGGAACAATACATGCAGAATACTGTTCAGGAGGATGAGTGAAATTTAAGTGATGTCAGGAAATTAGCAAGCAAAAGAAATACTAGAAAGAGGACCATGGCTGTCTAGTATTAGTCAGCAAGTACCTTAGCATTCTTGTCTATCCCTGCCATACATGAAGATACTTAAAATCACAAAGATTATGCTTTTATTTAGTTGTTAAATGAGATATTTTCCAGACATCTTAATGGTTAGGGACAACAGCTGGGTACAGCAACCCTTTGTTTCTAAAGGTTAGCCAAACAATTTACTTATGCTGTGCTGATGATTTATTTATTTATTTATTCCAGTTTGATTATTGGGGAAGTCCACTGGGTCAACATGGCTCATTTTCAATGGAGACCCGGGGAGAAAAGCTCTGCAAATGCATAAAAAATATTACATACAGGATTTCAACACAATCAAAAATTTAGAAAGCATTAAACATTTTGCAGAATATGATTTCAATGAATACAGGACAGTATGAGAGTACAAGTCATACTTAAGTTATGGTTACTACATTTGCATAGTATAGCAGTATTTCTTAGAGATTCCTAAAAGATAGTTAAGGTTGAAAGGAAGGAGAAATAGTGGTAGTGTTTTGAATGAAAGTATTAGAGATAGAAATTTGTGCTCTATATTTACAATATTTACATGTTTTGTTGAGCAGGTATAGTTATGGGAGTAGAAGGATTGTGTAGTTATTTACAAGTTTTGTTGAGCAAGTATAGCTGTAGGAGTAGAAGGATGGGAGTAGAAGGATTAGGTGGTATTTACCAGTTTTGGTGAGCAAATCTAGCTCTAGGGGTAGAACTAGTAGAAGTAGTTAAGTAGAGGGATAAAGCTGCAGGAGAATTGCAGGGAAAGATAGATATAGTTGAAGGAATAAGTCTATAGGAGGAAGATAGGATAAATGTATCAGAAAGAAGAGACTCTTATACTAGAAGTGGTCCCAGATTAAGTAGGCAGGAGGCAGGGGCATTTCTGTTTAGTAGACAGGTGTTTGAAAAGTAGGGCCTTGAAATTTTCAGTGTTTGGGGTGGTTCTTAGTGGGAGGGGAGTTCCACTTGTTGCCAAGGGCATAGAAGAGGAGCATCTGGCGGCAGGATGTTTAGGTTTGTGGATAGAAATTAAGTTCTGATGTTCAGATCTAAGGGCTCTGTTGGGAATATAAGGTGGAAGGATATTGGTTAGAGCAGGGCATTTAACAGGATAAAATATGAGTGAGTGTGCTATGGAGAGTTGTAGGTAATCTAAGTGGTTTGGTAGTTCTAGCCAGTTCAGGGATTGTAGGGGGAGGCAGTGATGAGTGGAGTTTTTGGCAGTGGAGGCAAATTTAGCGATTTTACTGTAGCAGCTTTCTAGTTTAGAGGTGGTTTTGGTGTATCCAGTTTTCAGTTTTGGAGAAGGCAGTCTGGGTTTTAGACAGCAGTTCAGGGAGGTTTGAGGCAGAGCAGATTAGGGTAGAGTCATCTGCATATTGAATGATTTTGGTGTCGGGTATAGCAGTGTGGAAGTTATTGATGAAGATGTTAAATAGCATAGGACCGAGGATGGATCCCTGTGGGACACCAGTGGGGGTGGGTAAGAAGGAAGAGATTGTGTTTTTCCATTTGACAGCCTGAGATCTTTCTGATAGGTAGCTGGAGAACCAGGAAAGAGTTTTTTGTGAGATGTGAAGGTTAGAGAGATGGTAAAGAAGATGGTTGTGGGAGATAGTGTCAAAAGCCAGATAGTAAAGAAGATGGTTGTGGGAGATAGTGTCAAAAGCCTTGGACAGATCGAGTAGAACAGTACATACTAGCTGTCCTGAGTCACTGGCTTTATTAACAATATCTAAGAAAGAGATTAGGGCTGTGTTGGTGCTGTGGCCAGGGCGGAAGCCATGCTGGGTGGGCGTGAGGAGGTTATTTTGGGTGAGAAATGGCATAAGTTGGAGGTGGATGCACTTTTCAAGGATTTTAGAGATCGGGGAGAGTAAGGCAATAGGGTGGAAGTTTGAGATGCAAGTATTTTTCCTCCCTTGTGGAGAGGGAGGATGAAGGCTGAGTGCCAGAGTTTGGGGATGTAGGATTCTTTTATTGATCTGTTTATAATGATACTGATTGGGAGAGCAATCCCATCTGTGGCAAGTTTTAGATAGGATGAGGGGATGTTGTCGGGTGCATTAGAGCATGGTTTGAGTTTGGATAGGAGTTTTTTTATGAGAGTTGTAGAGACAGGTTTGAGCTCAAATAGAGGAGGATGGTTGTATGGTGGGATTGGCTGGGGAGGGTGAGGATTGGCTGGGTTATTGTTAGGAAAGGATTTAGTGAGGGCAGAAATGGTTTCAATGAAGAAAGAATTAAATTCAGAGCCTAGTTCAAGATCAGTTTTGCTAGGGTTGGGGCAGGGGTTAGATTTTGAGCCTGGATGGAGAAGTGAATTTATAGACCTCCAGAATTGTTTAGTATTATTACGGTTGTTAGACTGGAGCTTAGTGTAGTAGATTTTTTTGTCTTTGTTGATTAGTTGTTTAGCAAGGTTGCAGAGCCATTTGTATTGAAGTAATGTGTTGGGCAGGTTGTTTTTTTGATGAAGTTTCCATAGTTTGTCCCTTTGGTGCATAATTAGTTTGGTCTCTTTGGAAAGCCATGGAGCTGAATTATATTTGATCCTTTTATTTCTTGGTGGAGCTACAGAGTTTAAAGTATCAAGGAAGACAGAGTTGAAATATATAGCTTTATCAAGGGGTAGGGAGTTTAACATGTGCCAGCTCATTTGTTTGAATAAATTAGAGAAGGTAATGGGGTTGAAGTTGCTAAGGTTGCGAGTTTGGATAAATTGTTGCTGGTAAGGGGAAGAGGTGGTAGAGTGATGGATAATGGCAGGGAGATGGTCACTAATGGTATCAGGAATAGTGCCAGAGTTGGTTATTCTTTTAGGGTTAGAGATGAGAATCCAGTCTAAGGTGGATCCTGGGGGATTATTTTTGTTAGGTCGGGTGATAGTGTGGATAGTCTGAGTGAAATTATAGAGATTGATGGATAGGGAGGGGGAGGGCAGTTGAGTTTGTTCCAATCAATATTTACATCTCCTAAGATGTAAGTTTCATAGTTGATTTTTGTGGAAGCCCATAGGAGAATTTCTTCTAGTATTGATATATTATTTCCAGGGGAGATGTAGAGGGCAATGAAGCTGATATTTTTGTGCCTGTTTAATTTTAGTAGTCCAGTGGTTAGTTCAGTGTTCTGGAATTGTGGGATAGGAATTTGGAGTAGTATTAAGTTGAGAAGATTGGAATATACTAGGGCAGAGCCGCCACCTTTTTTATTAATTCTGTCATTTCTGAGAATATGAAAACCTTGGGGCTGGATTTCTGAATCAAAGACGGAAGGTTTGAGTCAGGTTTCAGATATAGCTAGGATATCAGGTTGGTTGTGGCTTGGCCAGGAGTGAAATAGGTGAGATTTATTACTAAGACTTTGAGCGTTAATTGTAAAGATCCATAGGGTATTATGTGGGGTGGAAAGGGTTGTGGGATTATTGGAGTTGTTACATGTAATGGGGCCAGGATTAGGGTGGATATCACCTGCTAGCATTAGTAGGAAGAGGGAGACATCCTTTTGGTATTTAGGTTTGTAAGGTGTAAGTTTGGGAAGGTTATAAATTAGAGTAGGAGACATTATCTTGGCTTTAGAGGAGAAGATTTTAGGATGGAATAGGATCAGAGGATTTGTTTGAATGAGGGAAGGTGAGATAGAGTGGAAATGAAATGCAGAATGAGGGTAGGGGAGAGTTTGTGTGCAGGTAGTTTTTGTTGGAAGTATAAGGCATGTCTGGGAGGAATATGAGGTAGCTTAGTGCAAGGGAATTAAGAAGAGAAGGAGGAGGTAGGGGGCATGGGAGTAGTGGTGATTTAAAGAGAACATGTTAGAGAAGAGATGGGGAGGTAAGGATTATGATGAGTGAGAAATATAGACTTTAAAAGAGAGAGTAGGAGTGTATGAGGGAGGGGTTTATGTGGGAGAGTGTAGGAGTGTATGAGGGAGGGATTTATGTGGGAAAGGTAATGAGCAGAGTAAAGGTATTTGCTAATTGAGCTGTGGGGGTGTGGTAGTGGGAGAATAAAGCTGAGAGCACTGGGGGCTGGTGGGAATTGGGGGCAGGGTAGGGGAGCAGAGTGAGCCCGCCGGGCGAACGGAGTGGGAAGAGCTAAAGAGGTGAGTGCAGCAGAAGTGTAGTTTGCTAGCTATAGTAGAATGAATTTAACTGCAGGTGCCAGGCAAGGTAGAGTAGGTTGACATTTCAGGAGGGTATTGTAGAGAAAAGAATGTGTATAATTTAATGTCAGCTAGCTCTTAGTGAGATACTAGAAACCAGTAGGAACAAATAATTTAGTGAAGATGAAGTTCTACTAGCTCTTACAGTGATTCTAGAAACCAGTAGGGAGAGAGCTAAGAGGCTAGGGGTTGTGTAGCAGAGACTGCCACCTAGTGGAGAACATTAATAATTAGCAGGGGAATGACCAAATCTATTGAAGGGTGTAGTAAGTTCTGGGTTGGGGATAAATTAGAGGTGGGGGGTAAACCGGTCTGTGGAAGGCTGCTGGAGTGCACACAAGGAGGTCAGACCTAGAAAGAAAAGAAAATAGCACAGCTAGGTTACAAGAACTATTTCCTTGCTTTAAACACATACATTAGCTCAATCTTGTAGGGGGAACTCCTTGGAGGTTGTTTGCAGTGTGTCAGGTTAGCAACTGGGATTCAGATGCCCTCAGTAATTAATCAGAAGAAAATCAGTTACTTATATGCAGGGTGGGAGGACCCAGGGTTGAAAGTAATTAGCTAAATCTTGTAGGGGGAACTCCTTGGAGGTTGTTTTCAGTGTGTCAGGTTAGCAACTGGGATTCAGATGCCCTCAGGAATTAATCAGAAGAAAATCTCCTTTTACTTATATGCAGGGTGGGAGGGCCCAGGGTTGAAAGTAATTAGCTCAATCTTGTAGGGGGAACTCCTTGGAGGTTGTTTGCAGTCTGTCAGGTTAGCAACTGGGATTCAGATGCCCTCAGGAATTAAATAGAAGAAAATCTCCTTTTACTTATATGCAGGGTGGGAGGGCCCAGGGTTGAAAGTACAGAGTGCAGGCTTGGCAGACCGGACCGCAGGACCAGGGTGGAAAAAGCTGTGCACGCTTGATTGAGAGATTCAGATGATGTTATAACAAGACTGACACATGCATGTCTAAAGCTAGTGAGGTTTGGCTTTATTGGCCTGTATTTATTTCATTAATTGACTTAGAAATAAGTCACGGGCATTCAGAACCGCCATATACCTGAAACACCTGATGTCCATAAGGGGTCATTTGCATGTATCCCATAATCCTCTTTTACAAGAAGCTTCAAGGAATCACACAGTGTAAACTCTTGTCTAAGTTTTTCTTGTTGCTTTTTCCAGTTGGATTGGCTGTGTGTCCTGTTTAGTCTTTTATTTAATAGTCATTGCACTACAGACCTCCCACTATTTCTAGTGTATCTTCCACATCCTCTGTACCAGATGTATAAAGTCAGCAACAGTCAATCTAGCTCCATTCATTTCCTGATACAGAGAGGTCCTACAGCAAAGTTGTAGGACACATATTTTTAAAAAAACAGACTGCAAATAAGCACCACTTAACCCATTCAATGCCCCATTCCCATAACTAACAGGTATACAGTAATACCTTGATAGCCAACATTCTTCTTCCAGCATTCTACTTGAAGTGCTTTATGTCTGTTAATTGTATTCTTCAGTTTCGCCAGCATATTTGATACAAATTTCTCAAAAAGGCTTCTACATGCATCTACAAGCCCCTGTGAAGAAATACTTTCTCAGTTTCGCATTCCATCATCCTTCCTCTGTGTTCCAAATTGTGCCTTCCACCAAAACTTGTTTCCTTCTTGGACAATATTAATTCTTTTGCAAAACTTAATTATCACTATAATTTCTTCTCACTCCCACTTTTTTCCAGCTAATGCATGGTAAGTTTCCTTACTCTAATTTGATATGCCTTCTCTTCAGGGCAATCAGAGTTTTGTTGAACTTCTTTGCATAGCTTTTACTCTATCAATGTTATAGCAAAAGAGAGATCTCCAAAACTATGCAGTAAGTATATTCCGGATGTTGTCATGCCCTTTATTTACAGGAGAAAAGAAACCTTTTTTCAGCTTTTAATAACCTCTTGAAATGTACTCCAGATTATGATAGTTTTCCTAAGAGGATTCTTACATCGACTGGCCACCTTTGGTTCCTTGCAATTCTTAATGACGTTAATACCTTAACTCCTAATACATACTCTTTCCCTGTGCTGTCATTAAACAGGTAAATCATCTTTCATTTCTTTACACTGAAAAAACAGTTTACTCTGACCAATCCTTCTGGCTTTGCAAAGTTTCTTCTCATTATACCCACCTCACTATCTGTATTAACTATGTGACAGATGTTTATCATCATCTTCTTTCGGCTGTTCCCGTTAGGGGTCGCCACAGCGGATCACCTGTTTCCATTTCTTCCTGTCCTCTGCATCTTGCTCTGTCACACCAACCACCTGCATGTCCTCTCTCACCACATCCATAAACCTTGTCTTAGGCCTTCCTCTTTTCCTGTTACCTGGTAGCTTCATCCTTAGCATCTTTTTCCCAATATACTCAGCATCTCTCCTCAGCACATGTCCAAACCAGCGTAATCTTGCCTCTCTGGCTTTGTCTCCAAACCTTCCAACCTGAGCTGAGCCTCTAATATACTTATTCTTAATCCTCTCCACCCTTGTCACACCCAGTGCAAATCTTAACATCTTTAACTCTGCCACATCCAGCTCAAACTCCTGCCTTTTTGTCAATGCCACTGTCTCCAACCCATATAACATAGCTGGTCTCACTACCCTCTTGTAGACCTTCCCTTTCACTCTTACAGGTACTCGTCTGTCATAAATCACTCCTGACACTCTTCTCCACCCACTCCATACTGCCTGTACTCTCTTCTTCACCTCTCTTCCACACTCATTGTTACTCTGAACTATTGACCCCAAGTATTTAAACTCATCCACCTTCGCCACCTCTACTCCTTGCATCCTCACCATTCCTCTATCCTCGCTCTCATTCACACACACATATTCTGTCTTAGTCCTGCTGACCTTCATTGCTCTTCTCTCTAGAGCATATCTCCATCTCTCCAGGGTCTCTTCCACCTGTTCCCTACTCTCACTACAGATCACAATGTCATCTGCAAACATCATAGTCCATGGGGACTCCTGTCTGATCTTGTCTGTCAACCTGTCCATCACCATTGCAAATAAGAAAGGGCTCAGAGCTGATCCTTGATGTAACCCCACCACCACCTTAAACGCATCCGTCACTCCCACCACAGGCCTCACAGCTGTCACACTACCCTCGTACATATCCTGTACCACTCTTGCATACTTCTCTGACACTCCTGACTTCCTCATACAATACCACAACTCCTCTCTAGGCACCCTGTCATATGCTTTCTCTAAGTCTACAAAAACACAATGCAACTCCTCCTGACATTCTCTGTACTTCTCCATCAACACTCTCAGAGCAAACATCACATCTGTAGTGCTCTTTCCTGGCATGAAACCATACTGCTGTTCACTAATCATCACGTCCCTTCTTAACCTAGCTTCCACTACTCTTTCCCATAACTTCATGCTGTGACTGATCAATTTAATCCCTCTGTAGTTACTTTGCACATCACCCTTATTCTTAAAAATCGGTACTAAAACACTTTTTCTCCATTCCTCAGGCATCCTCTCACTTTCTAAGATTTCATTAAACAATTTGGTTAAAAACTCCACTGCCATTTCACCTAAACACCTCCATGCTTCCACAGGTGTGTCATCTGGGCCAACAGCCTTTCCATTCTTCATTCCCTTCATAGCTATCCTTACTGCCTCCTTGCTAATCCATTGTACTTCATGATTCACTATCCCTACATCATCCAACCAAGTACTCTTTCCATCTCCTCAAAATGCTTTCCTCACTTGTGAGCATGTTTCCCTCATTATCCTTTATCATCTTTACCTGCTGCACATCTTTCCTAGCTCGGTCCCTCTGTCTAGTCAATCTGTACAGGTCCTTTTTTCCCTCCTTAGTGTCCAACCTTTCATACAACTCTTCATATGCCTTATCCTAAGCCTTCGCCACCTCTCTCTTTGCCATGCACCTCATCTCCTTATACTCCTGTCTACTTTCTTCATCTCTCTGACAATCCCACTTCTTCTTTGCCAACCTCTTTGCCTGTATACTCTTCTGTACTTCGTCATTCCACCACCATGTCTCCTTGTCATCCTTCCTCTGTCCCTATGTGATACCAAGCACCTTTCTAGCCATCTCCCTTACTAGCTCTGCTGTAGTTATCCAGCTATTTGGTAAATCTTCACTGCCACCCAGTGCCTGTCTTAACTCATCCCTGAACTCCACCTCACAATTACCCTTTTTCAATTTCCACCATTTGATCCTTGGTGCTGCCCTCACACTCCTCCTCCTCTTCTTGATCACCAACGTCATCCTGCAAACCACCATCCTATGCTGCCTAACTACACTTTCTCCAGTCACCACTTTACAGTCTCCAATCTCCTTCAAACTGGCCTTCCTACATAAGATATAATCCACCTGTGTGCATCTTCCTCCACTCTTGTATGTCACCCTATGCTCCTCCCTCTTGTTAAAATACATATTCACCACAGCCATGTCCATCCTTTTCGCAAAATCCACTACCATCTGACCTTCTGCATTCCTTTGTTTAACACCATACCTACCCATCACTTCCTCATCCCCTCTGTTCTCTTCACCAACATGCCCATTGAAATCTGCTCCAATCACCACTCTCTCACCCTTGGGTACAGTCATCACCACTTTATCCAATTCACTCCAAAATTTTTCTTTCTCATCCATTGCACACCCAACTTGTGGAGCATATGCACTAACAACATTCATCATTACACCATCAATTTCCAGCTTCATAAACATCACTCTATCTGACACTCTTTTCACCTCCAAAACACTCTTCACATACTGTTCCTTCAGAATAACTTCTACGCCATTTCTCCTCCCATCCACACCATGATAAAACAATTTGAACCCACCTCCAATACACCTAGCCTTACTCCCCTTCCATCTGGTCTCTTGCACACACAATATACCAACCTTCTTTCTGTCCATCATATCAGCTAGCACTCTCCCTAAACCAGTCATACTGCCAACATTCAAAGTTCCGACCCTCACTACCACAGTCCTAGCCTTTCTCCTCTCTTCCTGCCTTCGGCCATGCCTTCGCCTCTTCTCCACCTTCGGCCAACAGTAGCCCAATTTCTGCCAGCACCCTGTTGGCTAACAGTACTGGTGGCGGTCGTTGTTAACCCGGGCCTCGACCAATCTGGTATGGAAATATTTACTGGTGACTGCATGAAATGATTTGGCGAAGTTTTACGCCGGATGCCCTTCCTGACGCAACCCTCCCCATTTATCCAGGCTTGGGACCAGCACAAAGATGTTTATGCAAATTAAAAAAAAAAAAAACTTCCCCACCAATCTTTCCACAAGACTGCATTCAGTCTATAGGTTAAAATCTCAAGCCTGTAGTTCACCCATAGGTTTGAATATCAAACTTGTAGTCTATCTGCCAGAAGCTTGATTGGCATAATGTCATGTCTGTATATCTCTATTGCCCAATAAAAATGTCAAGTACTGTCTTAAAATTAAACATACATTGTATATTGTTTAACTAGAAGTGGTATCTTCTTCCATAATACTAGTAGATGCTATGTCACAAACTGATCCATGTTCTTATTGTTTAAATTTCAGTTTACAAGTTAGTTACCCAGTTGGTGTTAGCTCCCAGGTTATGTGCTTTAGGCACAGCGCCTTAAGAAAAGATCATGTGCAGCAGTGCCTTGAATACCAGATGCATATCACATTCCAGTAGCCCATTTACAGGAAATACAGTGACAACACCTTTAGTGTCTCTCTGCAGGATAAACTGTGTGGGCCCAGCAATTTTCTTTGTGAAAAATAAAACCTCTCTCTAATTGCACAATAAGTTTTTTTTTTTATTTTATCAACTGTATATCTCACTAAATCAGTGTCATACACAGTGGTGCAATTATTTCTTTGGCTCATTTCGTCTTTCCCCCTTGTATCAGATGAGCTATACCTTTTTAAACACTGTGAAAATATCTCTATCAAAGCAAAAACTCTTATATTTCACTGTGTCTAAGTTTATCATCTATTTATAGTACACAACCATAAATGTTATCATAGAAGTTGTGATGCCCCTGCACTGGACCAGTAATAAAGGAGCTTCAATCCTCAACACTGGAAACAGCTAGAGGATGTACACACTGGGAGGATGACAAGTATATACATAGTAAAGGGCAATTTCCTTTAAGAGCACTCCGAAATCACAGTCAGTCTGGCGTTGGTTTCTCCCTCTCTCTCCAGATCCCCAAATAAAACTCCTCACTGGCACAGCTATAGAGTTGAGTCCTTAGTCAGGGTTCTAAGCCAAGTCTTCCCAACACTCTCTCTGTCCACCCAGTGCTTCATGTCCCTGCCCAAGTATCTGACACACACACACACACACACACACACACACACACACACACACACACACACACACACACACACACACACACACACACACACACACACACACACTGAGATTTGATTTATACACAAGCACACACCTGGGAAAGGCTGGCACAGGTTTACTAGCTATGCCCCCTTATGCCCAGACTGTAATGTAATTATGACTGCCACCAGTACCCCTTGTCAGCTACTTTAAGGCCCTTACCAAAGGGTGTCCAATCCTACTGTGTAATGTTACTATTAATTCAAACGGTAGTTTTGACCAAGTGCCAGGCTATTAGGAGTGGCCTGTACAGTGCCACCAAATCCATATGCAAGTACACTAAGAGCTTAAACATGTCTCACAAATATCAGCCACAATGATAGGTTTGAATATATTTAATAATAAATAACAAAAGAACAAGACAATACTCAGTGCATCAATACAGTAAGTTCAGAGTTCAAAATCACAGGAAATATTTTAAAACAGCATTGCAGGACAGTCTCAGATAAATACAGAAAACATCTAAACTAATCTATACTACATTCCTAACTATATCTAAAAGAAATCACTGTACCCTAGTTGCTTACTATTAGCAAGGCAAGTGCAGATGGTGATGATGAGTGGTTGTTCTTGCTAGGTCCAAGACAAGTGCACAGTCTCTCTCTGAGAGAGTTCTTAAATTAATATCAAATATTACTGCTGGGTTAGCTTGGATGACATAATTTTTTGTCACCTGACTTAAGTTCCCAAGCTAAACCAAAAACTAATATAATTTCACACCTTTGTGCTAAAATACATATCTCTCAGATGTTTGCTCAGAACTGAAAGTCATAAAACAATAAAACACTTTCAAAACAATGCAGAAGGCACCCTAGTTCTAGAATCCTGTCTCCTTGCTGCATTGAAACTAATTTTTATAGCACAATCGTAAAGCAGTCTAATTTCAACTCATTTTCTTGAAGTTTTGCAAGTTAACTCTGTATGTTCCATTTTCTACTATTAAAACATACATTTGCACAGGTATATAGTTTTTATACATTTCTGTTCTTTTCCAGTAGGGTACACTGTGGATACATCATTAAAGCTCAGTGCTGTACAAACCCTTTTCAACACATACTTTTGTATCAGCAGTTTAATATACACATAACACACAGTTCTGTATAAATCATATCAATATTCACAAATGACATAGAATTATTTACAAAATTCCAGATAGCTGGGCTGGCAGCATAACAGAAGTTTATAACACTGATATTAAAGAATATGATGTTAAATTTGTTTATAGTGAAAATGAGAATGTGGTCAGACGAATCATATGGATAAAGTACCTAGAAATCACTGCAGCCCACCACAACTGGGTGGAAGTTATAATAGTTTTGTCCTTGTACCATTAATGTATTTTTTTCACAGAAGGATAAAGCCTACTTTTTCTCCTGAAAGCAAGACAAAAAGATAAAGAATGAACCCTGTAGTATTCCAGTGGTTACAGAAGTCATGCCTAAAAACATTAGCTGCCAGCCTAACTTTGTGATCTGCTGAATAACCAGTTTTTGATGTAGTTAACTGCACTGCAGTTAATTTTAACCATTGTAACTGTTCCAATATACCTAAGAGCTAGTATTTATTGTGGAGTGCAACTATAAGCTCACTATTGGGCACCAAAGTTAGGCCATCATAAACTGTGTAAGTGCTGCCTGAATGATGCATACATATGTACAAACATTTCAAGCAATGGCTTTAATGCCAGTCTAGCCTGCCAATATACCAGAACACTTGTTCTCATAAGTACCCAGGCTGTTCTTAAAAATATCTCAACTAGTACTTGCTTTAATGTAATTTGGTAGTCTGTTCCATACATCAGGTTGTCTGATGATTCTCTAGCAGTTTTTAATAACCCCAAACATTGTCAGAGATAGCTGTCTCTAAATGCCCTTTATTCCTGAATAAGATCTTCTCTTAGATATCTATAAGAGATACTGTACAAGTTCAAATATTTTGCCTTTCATAATAACTTAAATTTTCACATCCATGGATGCCCTTGGTATATTTATGTGTACTCTTTCCAGTTTTCTCATGCTTGTTTTCTTATAAAGTTTCCATATTGTTATTCCATACTCAAGTTTGAGTCTAATGTAACTAACAAACAATGACTTCATCACTGCTGATTTCCCTATAATCTTTTTATACAACCTATAATTCTATAACTATCATTAACCAATTGGTAGATATGATTAGAAAAACTCAGAACTGGATCTACCCATATACCCAGTTCCTTAAATGAATATGCAGCTTCAATCACTGTGTGCTGTATTAAATATTCACCTGCCATTTTATGTCTCCCAAATCTCACATACTTAGTTTTTGATGTATTTATCAGCATATTATTCTCCTGTGCCCAAATGGTCAATTTAGTTACATTCTATTGTAAGCATGTTTTATCTATAACACATGTAACCAGTTTACCCAGTTTCAGGTCCTCTGCATATAGACTGTAGAATACCTCAGAAAAAAAGTTAGGTCTGAAAGATACAATTTAAACAAGTAAAGACCTAGGACAGAGCCCTGTGGGGCACCTTGACTATAACCAAGAATTTCACCTGTCCAATTGCAGTATGATACTTGCCATGTCCTATTTCTAAGCCATGCAGCTATCCATCCTATCAAAAGTACATTGATACCTAGTTGTTGTAATTTATTGATCAGTGTTTTGTATATGTCCTGTCAAATTCTGAAGTTAAATCTAGCATGGCCTCAAACTGAATGCCAAGAAATGCATCATTATCCCCTTTGGGGAAAATGGTGTCCCCACTAATTATCACATTAATAACTTTATAAGCACACAATCATTTGTGAGGGACTTGGGAACCCAGATTGATAGCAACTTGACTTTTTACTATCATATTGCTTTCATTGTATGGAAAACTTTCTACATGGCCCACCTCATAACTAAGGGCATTTCATTCAGGAATAAGGAGGTCATAACATCCCTATACTCCTCCCTTGTCAGAACCATTATCGAGTACAATGCCCCCTTTGACATGTACCTTGCCAAGCACATGCAGCAGATGGAGAGACCACAGAGGTTCCTGACTAGGAAAATCCAGGGTCTCAAACACCTATCCTATACAGATAGGCTAAAAGCTCTGTCCCTCTACTCAGTCTCATACAGACTGCTCAGAGGTGACCTGTGACTGGCATACAAGGCAGTCTCAGACTTCATGGAGTTGCTGCATATCCGTAAGTCACACTCCACTCACGCAACCTGCACACAAGGTCTCAACCTGGTCTGTGACATTAATAGAACTTGTTGGCAGGATAGATTTATGTCCCAACGACTCCCCGATCTATGGAATAGACTTCCTCTCCATGTCAAGTGGAATACCTCACTAGCCATCTTTAAGAGGTACCTGGACGACTGGATGGGAAACAGAAAATACACCCCTGGGATCCCACCTGTGTCCCTGCTGGACAGGGAAAGCAGGTGCTGACTCTGTGGGAACATGGGTGAAATTCTTGGCTAGGCTTATAAGGGCCTCCAGGCCAATAGCCTAGTATCATCCTGTGAACCTATGAACCTATAAATTAAATCACAGCATAATGTTTCATTCATAGCTGCTATTGTATTATTATAGAACATCATGTTACTGGTGGTAATAGAGCTATTTTCAACATATGCATGCTGATATATGGTTTCAAGTCCCAACCTATCTAATTCTGACAATAAATTATCCAATATTACCTTCTCCATTATTTTTCCACAACATGAAAGTAGGCTTAACGATCTGTATGACTCTGGGTTTGTCATACTTCTCTTTCCTTTAATGACAGGTGTAATATGCCCATGTCTCCAATCTCGAGGAATCACAACATATTTATATGACCTAGTTAATAATAGAAATAATGGTACTGTAAGTTCTTCCTGAAGTGTTCTCAGGTCGTTATTACTAATTCCCTCTTCTCCCTGTGCTTTGTTTGCTTCCTGTTTGTACAGTTCTTTTTCAATATAATTGAATTTGATTCCAGTATCTGAGGTTACCCGGATGCCAGAAGGATAACTTATCACCCCCCCCCCCTTTGTGGAGCCAAACTGTTTTGCATAAGATTTTGTAAATATAACTATAATCTGTTGTGTCTGAGAATAAATTTTAGAATCTACACACAGTTTATAAATATGTATGTCTTTACTCCTTCGACATAATATGTATCTATAAAACTGTTTACTATTCTGCTCAATATCTTTATATAAATATTCTTCAGTTTTTTCTTGACTTTGTCTCACACTGTGCTTAATTTGTTTGTCCAACTTGTTTATTTCAGTTTTCAAAGTTGTAGTGCAACATCTCTTCCATTTCTTATATTTTTTTGTCTCCACCTTAATCAGGTATCTTGTTCTTATAGAAATATATCCCCCTGACGTTGTATGCCTTGATCCTAATGGTAAACATTTTTTTTTCATTTTTTTGCACTCAAATAATTTCTTTTGCGAAACTTTCCACATTCCATCTGCAGTTTTTCCACTGACCATATCACTCCCATTAGTTTTACATAGTGACTGTTTTGCTTCCATATAATATGTAATAATATGTAATTAATCTTCTGTGCATTGGTTTAGATTTCAGTTCAGCAGAATAATATAGCAACAAACTATCCTTTATAATGCCATGATCGCTACATATCAACAGTGGTAAAACTTGACTTGAAGTAACAGTAATTTTTTATGAACACAAAAAATGTCTAGTATGTTCCATTCCCTGGTAGTTTTTTTTATAGTCATAAGCAATTGTTCCTGAGCATATGTTGTGAATAACTTCCTTACTAATGTTGTTGAATCAATATTACCCCAGTCTGTTTCTGGTAAATTAAAGTCCCCAGCTAATATTGTTCTTCCCTTCTGTGTTTCATGCAAGAAATTTATGAATTCCTCTAGGTCATCAACACTTGACTTTGGTGGTCTTCACACTCCAAAAATTGTTATATGCTCCAGGGTTGTCTTTATTGGTGTCATCACTGAACAAGTAACGATCACAGGTCTCATAACTATCTTTAATACCTGTCATAACACCTTCACCTGATTTTTTGTTAGAATGTCTGTTACAGTAAAAACATTAATACCCTGACAGAACTAGTTTCCAGTCATTGTTCTTTAACCATGTTTCACAAACAATAACAACATCAATCTTGTAGAAACGTAGCAAATTTTCCAAAAAAAAAACCTTTATTACTAATGCTCCTAGCATTAACAATCATCAGAGGTGCAACAAACGTTACTATCTGTGAAATGTTAAACTTTTGACTTGGCAAAAATCCTGCCTAGTGTTTGTCAAATACTACATAATATCTGCTGCAAAAATTATTTTCCTTGATCTTGAGAAATGCATGCCATCCTGTCTGAACACGTGCCCAGATCTAGGCTTAGGTGCTCTAGATACTTCCATTTTTTAAAATGGGACATTTTTTTCCATGTAGGTATTTACTTAAAAAATATTTCATTCCTGGTGAGCCTATCCCGGTGATACTATCCTTTCTATAAGTGATTTGTGAAAAATATGCCCTAACACCAGTACAAGCTATACTATCTAAGAGGGCTGTCAGTTCTATACTAACAGTCAGAGACTCCTTGAGGATAAGATAATCTGTGCTGACATGAATAAAAACAGATCCATAATTCCTTACATTAAGGCTTTCCAGGGATTGTCTTACATCATCTATGTTTGCTCCTAGCAAGCATAACACTATCAATGTTCATAATCTTTTCTGCAAATTTAAGTATCAGTTCTTCTAATAATAGATTCTCCAATTACAAGAATATCATTTCTGACCAAAGCTGAAGAATCTTCAACTTCTAATACAGTAATAACTGCTCTATCGACTGTTCAAAGGAATGATCTTCATCACTATTAGTCTTATTAACCACACCGTTTTCATTGCATATTAAATTTGCAAGCATACAACTCCCATCTAGCTGGCTTTGTACATCCACAATATCTGTCTTTCTCTTCTTTTTTCTTAAAGTAATGTTCTTTAATTCTTCCACATTCAATTTTGATTTCTTCCTTTTCACTTGCACCTTGCCTCTTTTTTTTTGCCTTCTCTTTTGGAAAAATAATGCCTTTTTCTGTAGACTGAAGG